>NC_034191.2:76048080-76295580 GCF_002021735.2 Oncorhynchus kisutch
TGCGAGAGATGGAGGAGGAAGCAGAAAAGCTGAAGGAGTTACAGAACGAGGTGGAGAAACAGATGAACCTTAGCCCTCCACCAGGTGAGTTTGTGGGAGGAAAGAGTAAAGAAGTGCCCTCGGAGAATGTCTTCCAAAAATATGTTTGAGAACACCGACTGAATGTTATATTTCACTGACGTTTCCAGAGAGCAGATGCAAGACAGATTAATATCAGACTCATGCAAATGTATATCTGTTTGTTCTTTAGTTCACCGTTTTTAAATTTCACTCATTGCTCAATTTTGCTCTCATTAGCCGGTCCCGTCATCATGTCCATCGAGGAGAAAATGGAAGCCGACGCAAGATCAATCTACGTTGGAAACGTAAGGCTTCGCCTCCCCTTAACCTCCCTGAATGTTATTTGGGTTGTTCTTAGGGATGTAACGATTCCCCAATATGCGTCAGTCCCTGGTAAAAATGTTTAAGATAAAATGCATTTGGTCAGGGGGAGCCCCAAACCAATCCAAATACAAGCATGCATCGATCAGAAAACCGATTCTCACTTTTACAAATCGCCCAATTCACTAATGTTTTTACTCATTGTTTTATCTGTTGGGATGGAATTGATGCGTCCTCTCCTTCAGTACAGTAACCTACCAAGCTTTTATGCATGTAACTGTGTATGACTGTCACATAACAACTGTGTGCACCGTGCGGGAGGCACAGCTGCTCGCGCCAACAAGAGGTAGGCCTATTTCTTTTCTAATAGGCTATTTGAACATCTGTGCGGCACCTACAGCTTTCAGATGCTTCTCAAATGGCTTTCGCGATGTCAAATCGTAGGCTTTATTAGTCGTGACAAGCAATGTCATTTGCTTGTCACTCAACTAATAGTTAGCAAGTAGGCTATAGAAAATTGTTTTAACGGAGTTGTGTAGCCACTGCTGATTGGGGGTTTTCAAACATTCCGATTGTCCAGGCTAACATAATACATCGTTTTGGTAGTTTTGCTTTAAACAGTCAGTGTGTTTGGTCATTTTTCCACGAACAGGGTAATTTTCATTTTACCAGCTCACAATTTTAATCAGTGGGTGATGGTGATTTCAGATAAGTAGGGGGACAAAAAGCATACATTCCCCACCCCCTAATCTGATAGTGGCCTGGTAGCTGCTCAGTCTGCTGTATGGGTCAGCTCAGGTACCTACATACACCGTTGACATTGAGACACACACACAGCCATTTAGTTTAGAGAAGTAAGCAGACGGATCCAGCTCAGAGGCCCAGCTCCTGAGCTCCCATCAGCAGCAGATTTGAATTCAAAATGGGAAAATAAATGTGTTCATGCCACACACAAGTGCATAGACTCCTATCGAACTAAATTGCATCAATTCGTTCCCTCTAATCAAACCGAATCACACGGTCATTTCAAACTAAGGCCATGTATATAGATATTTATCGAATAGCTCATGAAAGGAGATACACATCCTTGGTTGCTCTGTTTGCATGTATGTGGTGATTCTCCTTGTCATTTCTATCAGTTTGCATTTACTATCAGTTTCAAAGGGCCGACTCAAATTTCCATAAATGTCCCGTTGACATTAGTGCGGCCATGATGGCCCGTTGACATTAGTGCGGCCATGATGGCCCGTTGACATTAGTGCATGATTTTCACATGCATTTGTGCAGAAACTTTTAATTTGGGTTTTTGGCTCCGAGTGAATTCTCCAATATGGAATCGACTAGCCACTCTGTTTGTCAGAGGTATCTCACTTGTTCTCCCTCTCTGTGGAAAGGTGGATTACGGCGCCACGGCGGAGGAGCTAGAAGCCCACTTCCACGGCTGCGGCTCCGTCAACAGAGTCACCATCCTGTGCGACAAGTTCACAGGGCATCCCAAAGGGTACGTATCTACATCCCGTTCCTCCATGTGCTCTTTCACTACAGGCCTGTGAGTACACAATACTACCGTCTTCTATCAGTCATCTAGAGCAGTGATTCCCAAATTTGTTATAGTCCCGTACCCCTTCAAACATGCAACCTCTGGCACCAGGGTCAGCACACTCAAATGTTTTTTTGTTGTTGTTTTGCCATCATTGTAAGCCTGCCACACACACTACATGATACATTTATGAAACATAAGAATGAGTGTGAGTTTGTCACAACCTGGCTTGTGGGAAGTGACAAAGAGCTCTTATAGGACCAAGGCACAAATAATAACAATCAATATTTTGGCTTTTTATTTAACCATCTTACATATAAAACCTTATTTGTTTATCAAATGGTGAATAACTCACCACAGGTTAATGAGAAGGGTGTGAATAACTCACCACAGGTTAATGAGAAGGGTGTGAATAACTCACCACAGGTTAATGAGAAGGGTGTGAATAACTCACCACAGGTTAATGAGAAGGGTGTGAATAACCCACCACAGGTTAATGAGAAGGGTGTGAATAACCCACCACAGGTTAATGAGAAGGGTGTGAATAACCCACCACAGGTTAATGAGAAGGGTGTGCTTGAAAGGGTGCACATAACTCTGCAATGTTGTATTGGAGAGCGTCTGTCATAATTTTCCAGTCTGTTGCCTGTATTTAGTTTTCATGCTAGTGAGGGCCGAGAAACCACTCTCACATAGGTAAGTGGTTGTCAAGGGCATCAGTGTTTTAACAGCACGATTTGCCAAGGCAGGATACTCTGAGCGTTGCCCAATCAAGAATTCTGGCAACGCCTTCTGATTTTTAAATTCAATTTTTACAGAACCCCTTGTTGCAATTTCAACAAGGCTCTCTTGTTCAGATATCGGTAAGTGGACTGGAGGCAGGGCATGAAAGGGATAAAGAATCCAGTTGTTTGTGTCATCTGTTTTGGGAAAGAACCTGCTTCTTTGCGTGCCCAACTCTCTCCGGTCATTTGCTATTTGACATTGTCTGGAAGCTTGAGTTCATTTGCACACAAATTATACGATGAGGGGGAAAGACCTGTGTGTTGTCCTTGTTATTAATGCAGACAGAGAAGAGCTCCAACTTCTTCATCATAGCCTCAATTTAGTCCCGCACATTGAATATAGTTGCGGAGAGTCCTTGTAATCCTCAAATCAGATCATTCAGACTTGAGAAAGAACAGCACCCAGATAGGCCAGTTGTGTGAGAAACTCGTCATCATTAAGCTCGTTTTTAAAATTGTATTTATTGAATTGAGCGGCGTGTCAATACTTTGCCCCTTGATAACCAGAGCACTTCTGTGTTGTTAAGGCGTTACATGGTCGCTGCCCATATCATTGCATAGTGCAGAAAATACACGAGAGTTCAGGGGCCTTGCTTTAACTAAGTTAACCATTTTCACTGTTGTGTCAAACGTCTTTCAAGCTGTCAGGCGTTACCTTGGCAGCAAGAGCCTCTCGGTTGACGCTGCAGTGTACCCAAGTGGCGTCGGGAGCAACTGCTGGCACGCGTGTTACCACTCCACTATGTCTCCCTGTCATGGCTTTTGCGCCATCAGTACAGATACCAACACATCTTGACCAAGTCCTTTTGATGTCACAAAGCTGTCCAGTACTTAAAAATATAAAAAATATCCTCTCCTGGTTTCCAGTGCTTTGCAGAAGAGCAGTATTTGTTTCAAAACATCTCCTGCCATGTCACTGTGTCGTGAAACAGTTTATGAAGGCATTGTCTGTACGTGTTTTTTTTCTTTAGCCTTTTCCCCCAGCATTGTCCCAGCCATATCCACGGCAGCAGGAAGAATGAAGTCCTCCACAATAGTATGGGGCTTGCCTGTCCTAGGCCACTCGGTAGCTCGCCATATAAGACACTTCTAGACCCTTCTTATTAATGTTGCTTTTATACATGTCTTACTACTCGAAAGTCATCTTTATTCTCGCTCAAACACCCGTGGCTTATTTTTCAAATTGACATGTTTTGTTTGTAAATATCTGCACAAGAGTGAAGGCTTCACTGAGTTGTGAGATCGTACTTTTGCACATGACACACTGTGGCTGAGGAAAGGCACTACTCCCAATATAAGTGAACCCCAAATCAATGTAGTTCTAATCATATTTGTACCTCTTCGGTGGTCCAACGTGCCTGTCTGTTCGGTGCTTTCCCGGGTAAGGGGTCAGTAACTCTTCAGCTGCATCCGATTCACAACGGTCGGTGTCCATGCTAGCTGGGCTAACAACAAATGTAGAATTACTGATGCTAGCATTGGATGTGCTTATGGAAGCAGAACACCTTGTGTTGTCGACAGGTGCAGGTTTAGTACTGCTGTAAGTAGCAGTACTACCAGTAGAGCTGGTATGTCGCTATACACGCGGTCCTTACTACTTAAAAAAGACACTTTTAGCCATTTTTGTGCAAACTAAATGAGCAGCAGCTACATACGGACCGATAGTGGAATTTCCGCGAGAGAGTAACGGTTAATGTGATTGGATGAGTAAGGGTTATTGTGATTGGATGAGTAAGGGTTATTGTGATTGGATGAGTAAGGGTTCATGTGATTGGATGTTAATTATTTGACTAGGCTACCTGTATTTGACATTGTGTTATTTCACTGAACACTAGATGGTTTCATTTTATTTTTGGCAGTGAAACAACTCTACTCGGGTAATAAAAAACCTCACCCAAATGTATAGCCCTGTTGGAAAATATAAATGAGCTGTTAGAAAATGTGGACTTTTTTTCTTTCAACAAATGAATGTGAATCACATTTTTATTTTGCGTAGCCCCGACGGCATCCGTACCCCAATTTGGTCATACATGGTCTAGAGGAATGAGTATACACAATGTACTTTACTCGATTGTAATTGTTTACACTCAATGTGCAGGTTAGCAATGTAGCCCACTTTCATTCACATGGATGTACAGTGCCTTCAGAAAGTATTCACACCCGTTGACTTAGATTGTTAACAAAGTAGTAATAGATTTTCTTTTTTGGTCAGCATTATACACAAAATACTCAGTCAAAGTGGAAGGATTTTTAATTTTTCTGGAAAAGTATTCAAGCTCCTGAGTCGATACTTGTTAGAATCACCTTTTTGGCAGCGATTACCGCTAGAGAACCACTTAATCGGCTGGGCCAATATTGTATTTTTCTAGTCTCTGCTTTGCTGATAGTCCCTCTACATAGCAAAACTGCTGCTATGCCAGCCGCCACTCACCGCCTGAGCCATGAGCACTGCACAATGCTGAGGAATGTCTAACTGGGAAAACCAGCAGCAAGATGGCTCATTCTCCAACACAAAGGTGCAATCTTGAGACACGGATGAATTGATACAGTGAGCAAAATCAAACTCCTGTTGCGAAATATTTGTTAACCTGTTGCGTCGGGCCATCCCGGATCCGGGATCGTGAATACAGCCTCAAGCTCATTACCATAACGCAGCGTTAACTATTCATGAAAATCGCAAATGAAATGAATATGCTAGCTCTCAAGCTTAGCCTTTTGTTAACAACACTGTCATCTCAGATTTTCAAAATATGCTTCTCAACCATTGCAAAATAAGCATTTGTGTAACAGCTAGCGCGGCTAGCGTAGCATGTAGCGTTAGCATCAGCAGACAACATTTTCACAACCAGAATCATTCAAATAAAATCATTACCTTTGAAGAACTTCAGATGTTTTCAATGAGGAGACTCTCAGTTAGATAGCAAATGCTCAGTTTTTCCTGAAAGAGAATTTGTTTAGGAGAAATTACTCCGTTTGGTGCGTCACGTTTGGCTACCAAAAAAAACGAAAATTCAGTCTTCAAAACGCCGAACTTTTTTCCAAATTAACTCCATAATATCGACTGAAACATGGCAAACGTTGTTTAGAACCAATCCTCAAGGTGTTTTTCACATATCTCTTCGATGATATATAGTTCGTGGAAGTGTGCTTTCCCCTCTGAATCCCAGGAGAAAATGCCTGCGGCTGAAGATTACGCACCAATTTACACAAAGGACACCGGGCGGACCCGTGGTAAATGTAGTCTCTTATGGCCAATCTTCCAATGATATGCCTACAAATACGTCACAATGCTGCAGACACCTTGGAGAAATGATAGGAAGGGCAGGCTCATTCCCGGTGCATTCACAGCCATATAAGGAGACAATAGAAAACAGAGCTTCGAAAATTCTGCCCATTTCCTGGTTAAAGTATCATCTTGGTTTCGCCTGTAGCATGAGTTCTGTGGCACTCACAGATAATATCTTTGCAGTTTTGGAAACCTTAGTGTTTTTTCCAAAGCTGCCAATTATATGCATAGTCGAGCATCTTTTCGTAACAAAATATTGCAATTAAAACGGGCACGTTTTTTTATCCATAAATTAAAAGAGCGCCCCCTATATCCAAGAAGTTAAGGTAATTCACTAACTGCTTACGTCGACATGCCGTTAGGCATGTCTGCAATAGAGCAGGCCTGGGCAACTCCAGTCCTTGGGATTGTGCGTTCTCACGTCTAAAACTATAAGCATATTTGAGTCATTCAGACAGAACGTGCATTGTGGTTCCATATTTTTTTTCTTCTACCGTCGCTCAGATATTATGCACATTTATGGTTTGTTAGCAAATGTCATGGCCATTTAGCTAGTTCTCACAATAGCAGTAAACACCAGCAATTGATGTGAAAGGGAGCAGAGTTACTTCCTTGCTTTATCCAATCGTAGCAGTAAGCTCAAGTTGCAACCCACCCACTTCTTGACAGATAGCTTAACTTTTCCCGATCACGGAAGATGACAAATACTTGTTGCATCAGTAGTCACAAATCATTACGTTATGTTGGAGCCATTTGCATTGAATAGATGTTATTTTATATTGTCAAACTAACAGCAGTGCCTATGTCTTTCCATACAGGCGTGACATGCCGGAGTGATGCTTCGATGCAAATGTTGTTGATCGGTAGGCTACCATAAGTTCCACATGGAAGGAAACCAGACTCTACTAATCAGGCAAAACCAGCTCTATAACTCGCTGCATGCACACATTCCTATTAAAATATGCATTCACCTGTATTGTGAGTAGCCCTATTCAATCTTAACTTATCCAGTTTATCAGGTGTTTAACCATTCAAGTAAAATTATTAACATGTTATGTAGTTTGGTATAAAAAAAAAATCATTATGGTTGGATTTTAAAATGCATACATGGCTGTCTCTGGGAAATTGTCATAAACATTTTCAAATGATATTGAATAACGACCTCCTTGGCCCTAGAATCTGCATCGGCCCTATAAATATACATTAATATGGATCGTTCTCTAATTACATCTAAGTCTCTTAAGAGCTTTGCACACCTAGATTGTGTACAATATTTGCCTGTTTTTATTATTTTAAAGTCTTCCAGCTCTGTCAAGTTGGTTGTTGGTCATTGCTAGACAGCCATTTTAAAGTCTAGATTTTCAAACCAATTTAAGTCAACTGTAACTAGGCTATACTAGTTTCCTCCATATTCATTTAATTCCTCTAATCTACATTTCTTACCACCGCTGCCCCAAAAAAATAAAAAAATTGTGTATGCGTGAACAAAATATTAAGAACACCTTCCTAATATTGAGTTGCACCCCTTTCCCTCAGAACAGCCTCAATTCGTCTGGGCTTGCACTCTGTAAGGTGTTCTGTGGAAAGTATTGGTCCAGCATCCCTGGTCCTTGTTCACTCAAGCTTCCCACAGTTGTCAATTTGGGTGGTGGACCGTTCTTGATACACACAAACTTGTGTGAAAGACCCAGCAGCTCTGCAGTTCTTGACACAAACCGGTGTGCCTGGCACCTACTACCATACTCTGTTCAAAGGCACTTCAATCTTTTGTCTTGCCCATTCACCCTCTGAATGCCACACATCATTGATGTGAGTCTTTCTCTCTCTTATATACAGTGGGGAGAACAAGTATTTGATACACTACCGATTTTGCAGGTTTTCCTACTTACATAGCATGTAGAGGTCTAATTTTTATCATGGGTACACTTCAACTGTGAGACGGAATCTAAAACAAAAATCCAGAAAATCACATTGTATGATTTTTAAGTCATTTGCATTTTATTGCATGACAAAAGTATTGATCACCTACCAACCAGTAAGAATTCCGGCTCTCACAGACCTGTTAGTTTTTCTTTAAGAAGCCCTCCTGTTCTCCACTCATTACCTGTATTAACTGCACCTGTTTGAACTCGTTACCTGTATAAAAGACACCTGTCCACACACTCAATCAAACAGACTCCTACCTCTCCACAATGGCCAAGACCAGAGAGCTGTGTAAGGACATCGGGGATAAAATTGTAGACCTGCACAAGGCTGGGATGGGCTACAGGACAATAGGCAAGCCGCTTGGTGAGAAGGCAACAACTGTTGGCGCAATTAT
Organism: Oncorhynchus kisutch; assembly: GCF_002021735.2. Lineage (NCBI taxonomy): Eukaryota > Metazoa > Chordata > Actinopteri > Salmoniformes > Salmonidae > Oncorhynchus > Oncorhynchus kisutch. The sequence continues at coordinate 76,056,393 of NC_034191.2, forward strand.
TAGAAAATGGAAGAAGTTCAAGATGACGGTCAATCACCCTCGGTCTGGGGCTCCATGCAAGATCTCACCTTGTGGGGCATCAATGATCGTGAGGGATCAGCCCAGAACTACACGGCAGGACCCGGTCAATGACCTGAAGAGTGCTGGGACCACAGTTTCAAAGAAAACCATTAGTAACACACTACGTCGCCATGGATTAAAATCCTGCAGCGCACGCAAGGTCCCCCTGCTCAAGCCAGTGCATGTCCAGGCCCGTCTGAAGTTTGCCAATGACCATCTGGATGATCCAGAGGAGGAATGGAAGAAGGTCATGTGGTCTGATGAGACAAATAGAGCTTTTTGGTCTAAACTCCACTCGCTGTGTTTGGAGGAAAAAGGATGAGTACAACCCCAAAATGACCATCCCAACCGTGAAGCATGGAGGTGGAAACATCATTCTTTGGGGATACTTTTCTGCAAAGGGGACAGGACGACTGAACCGTATTGAGGGGTGGATGGATGGGGCCCATGTATCTCGAGATCTTGGCCAACAACCTAAGAGCATTGACGATGGGTCGTGGCTGGGTCTTCCAGCATGACAACGACCCGAAACACACAGCCAGGGCAACTAAGGAGTGGCTCTGTAAGAAGCATCTCAAGATCCTGGAGTGGCCTAGCCAGTCTCCAGACCTGAACCCAATAGAAAATCTTTGGAGGGAGCTGAAAGTCCGTATTGCCCAGCGACATTCCCGAAACCTGAAGGATCTGGAGAAGGTCTGTATGGAGGAGTGGGCCAAAATCCCTGCTGCTAGTGTGTGCAAACCTGGTCAAGGACTACAGGAAACGTATGATCTCTGTAATTGCAAACACAGGTTTCTGTACCAAATATTAAGTTCTGCTTTTCTGATGTATCAAATACTTATGTCATGCAATAAAATGCAAAATAATTACTTAAAAATCATACAAATGTGATTTTTCTAGATTTTTGTTTTAGATTCCCCCTCTCACAGTTGAAGTGTACCAATGATTTAAAAAATAAAACATACAAAGCATTGCAGAGGTCTATTTTTTTTAAAGTAGGAAACCTGCAAAATCTGCAGTGTATCAAATACTTGTTCTCCCCACTATGTGTGTATGTATGATTTGAAGTTCATTTTTACAAGTTACATCAATAAGGGATCATAGCTTTGGCCTGGATTTACCTGGTCAGTCAGTCAAGGGAAGAGCAGTATGCCTGGATTCAGTTGGTCATGATAAGACCAGTCTGAATCAGTGGGCCCTGACGTGTCATGGACCTTTTTCATGCGCAATCCTGAGAATGCATTTCTTGTTTACCGTTTATATTGACAACGTTATTGTCCGGTTGAAATATTATAGATCCATTTTAGGCTAAAAAAACCTGCGAATTGAATATAAACATTGTTTGACATGTTTCTGTGAACTTTACTGATACAATTTGTATTTTGTCTGCCTGTTTTGACTCCGTTTGAGCCTGTGGATTACTGAAGAAAATGCGTGAACAAAACTGAGGTTTTTGGATATAAAGAGACTTTATCGAACAAAAGGAACATTTTATTCTTCTGAGTGCAAATATATGAAGATCATCAAAGGTAAGGGATTCATTTAATATATATTTTTTGTTTTGTAATGCTTCTGCTTGGCTGGTTACTGTTTGTAATAATTTGTCAACTGGGCTATGTTCTCAAATAATCGTAAAGTATGCTTTCGCCGTAAAGCATTTTTTAAATCTAACACCGTGGTTGGATTCACAAGAAGTTAATCTTTAAACATATGTAAAATCTGTTTTGTTTTTATAATGAGTAATTCTGTATTTGTATTTGGCGCTCTGCAAGTTCACTGGATGTTGGCACAATCCTAGAGGTTAATGACCTAAGGCTTGCATTTCTGTGTTATTATATTTAAGTATGATTTGATAGAGCAGTCTGACTGAGCGACGGTAGGCACCAGCAGGCTCGTAAGCATTCATTCAAACAGCACTTTCGTGCGTTTTGCCAGCAGCTCTTCTATTTATGACTTCAAGCCTATCAACTCCCGAGATGAGGCTGGTGTAACGATGTGATGTGAAATGGCTAGCTAGTTAGCGGGGTGCGCGCTAATAGCGTTTCAAACGTCACTCGCTCTGAGACTTGCATGAAGGCTTCATCTACAGATGGGAACGACAGACCACAATGAAGTCTTTCTGGAAGAGCACCGACTATGATGCCACTCGAATGCAGAGGTCACATAACCCTCACTGACAGGATTATTTCCAAGTTAACCGACCAATGTTCATAGTTAGGACACTGCTACAGTAACGGCTCAATAGTGACAATTGATGCCTTTTTTTTTTCTTCCCTTTTTTTTTTTTTTTAAATAAGAGACTCAATCACAGCTTCCCTGGGAAGCTCAATGTTTTGTAGCCTCGTGTGGACGTTCGCGGTAAAATAGTACGCATTTGTTTGCGGCACTTCGACCTTAATATTTTTTTACATTTAACCTTTTAACTAGGAAAGTCAGTTAAGAACAAAATCTTATTTACAATAACGGCCTTTGCCACCACTGCTAAAGTACTGCATATAAACAAGTTAATTGCACACTGACTCCAATTCCCAGCAATGTTACACCAGTTGAGTTACAGCTTATTCTAATAGCCTGGAGGGGTCTATTCTGAAGTGTGTAGAAACTGGCGATCTGGTTGTTCAAATTTAAGCGTTGTTAATCACAGTGATTCTCGTTAAGGGAATTGAGGAAAAAGAGGTGTCAACATTTTGTTTCGTGAATTCTGCTTTGAGATTTTAGAGCTTTAATATTTCCGTTCTCTGCGATTTGTCGTTTGTGACCCATTTTCGTGTTTCTGCTTCTGTTGCAGGTTTGCCTATATCGAGTTTTCAGACAAGGAGTCTGTGAGGACGGCCATGGCATTGGACGAGTCTCTGTTCAGAGGAAGGCAGATTAAGGTAAGGACGCGACGATGTATACACATTTAGTGGAGGCTGCTGAGGGGTGGACATTTCATAACAGCTGGAACCTAATGGAATGGCATCAAACATAGAAACCGTGAATTTGAGATCATTCTGCTCCAGGTATTACGACAAACCCCCTCCCCAATTGAGGTGCCACCAACCTCCTGTGATTGCATTTCCATTTGAGCTGTTTGGCAGACACTCTTATCCAGAATGACCTACAGTTAGTGTATTCATATTGAGAGAGTTTGGTTACACAACCACATCTGTCATGGTAAGTACATTTTTCCTCTGTAGCTTTCGGCAACGTCAGCGCTAGTAGGAAAAGTTCAAGTGCCAGTGTCGATTTCAACTAAAGAACTGGGATAATCTCAGGATTTCGACTGATGTATCTGTCTATGATGTGAATTTCAGTCAGATTTCCTACTTGGACTGAGACTGATGTACATGACCCGGTACTAGTGTCTGACTTGTGGAGTCCTGTGTGTCCTCGCTCTTGGTTCTGGCAGGTGGGGGTGAAGAGGACGAACAGACCAGGCATCAGCACCACAGACCGCGGGTTCCCCCGGGCGCGCTTCCGCTCACGAGGAGGAAACTTTAACTCGTCACGTGCACGTTACTACAGTGGCTACGCACCGCCCAGAGGCAGAGGACGGGCCTTCAGGTGAGCACCCTGAGATTGGGAGACAGCTGGCCATTACCGGAGGGAGGAGGAGGAATATGGAGATGTGAAGGGGCAGAAGACTGAGTAGTGAGATTATAGAAGTAGTCGGGGATGATCAGAGCAGGAGATGGTTAGCGGGGGGAGAAGAGGACCCCGTGAAGAGTTGTTAGCCCTGGGGGGGGGGCTGGGCTCGGGGCTGGGCTCGGGGGGGTGGGAGGGAGGGTGGCTGGGCTCGGGGGGTGGGAGGGTGGCTGGGCTCGGGGGGTGGGAGGGAGGGTGGCTGGGCTCGGGGGTGGGGGAGGGAGGGTGGCTGGGGTGGGGGAGGGAAGATGGCTAGCTCGGGGGGGGAGAGAATGGCTAGCCCCATGAGCTCGGGGGGGGGGAGAATGGCTAGCCCCATGGGCTCGGGGGGAGATGGCTAGCCCCATGGGCTCGGGGGGGGGGGGCATATAGAGAATCATTGAGAAGGCATGTCTATAAGTCTGCCTGTAGTGGGAGGAGACTGAGTCTGTGGCTGCCATTGATGATCAGTGAAGGAGTTTCCACAGCAGAGTGGAGGAAAGGTTTCCTTTAGAGTGGGGTTGTGGAGAGAGAGACAGGTGGGAGGGAGTTGGGTAGGTTCGATGGGGGGTGGGGGTCTTGTTGCGTGCACCATCTATAACTGTTTCAGAGGAGGCAGCTAAACTCTCAGCCCACAGCAGTGAGGTCCACCCAGGCTGTACATGTATGGGAGGCAGGCTGTTTGTATGGCTTGGAGCTACATTACATGTACACACTCACTGTGAGTGGGCATCTCTCCCACAGTGCTGCTCATTAATGCTAAAGGTGACAGGCAAAAGTGTTTCACTTAAATGTCAGTTTGTTCTCATTTTGTTCAGTGCTGATGGTCGTATTCCATTTTATAATTTTGATCATTATGATGCCGTGACGATTTTAAATGCAAAGACGTTAATCTTTGTAAATGCATTGCTTAAACATTAATTGGCATGTGTATCTATGATAGTTCAGTTGTTCTAATGATGTACCAGTGTTGAGCAGTAGCCTGTATCCATCCTGTGTTCCATCTCATCAACGCAGTGCTGTGTGTTCACCTGTCCTGGGCCAGCTGTGTGTTCACCTGTCCTGGGCCAGCTGTGTGTTCACCTGTCCTGGGCCAGCTGTGTGTTCACCTGTCCTGGGCCAGGTGCTCGAGAGCTGTGTTTTGCCTGTGACCTTTTCCAAAGCAACACCCCTGGTATCTGGATTTGTTTTCAATCTGTACAAAAGCTTGCCCCCTATGTATGTAAAACCTGGAGTGGATCAAAGTGCTGTGCACTGGGAGTCTGGTGTGTCTCCCTGGAGTGTGTGTCCTACGGTGTCTCTCAGTGTGAGGTGAGAGGGGGGGGGTTCCCATGATGACTCATTGAGCGCTCAGTGGGCCTCACTCTGGAGCTCCGTCTCTGGGCCCATGTCCTGTTTTTATTTATATATTTTTTAACATATTGTTTCGCTGAGAAGAGGGGCTGCAGAGCAAACACAATGAGCATCCTTGCCAACTGACATGCACTGACAGATTCTGACCAATGGAACAACCTTTCCACTCACTACTAGACCAATGGGGTCAGTTTAGTCCTATGTAGTAGTACCTCATTGGCCCCTCTATGGGAGTTGATATGATCGTCAATCACGGCTCAACTTTTGAAGTCCTATTCAACACATTTTTGTAAGAATGACATCCTGGTGAGTGTAGATGATTTGGTGCCAGTCCCAATCGTATGCCCACCACACTCCTATACATAGACTAGCCTGGGAACAGGTGGCCCCGCTATAGGGAGACGAAAAGCATGAGTCCGGATGCTTTGCCTTGCTCCGAAAACCAACTGTGATGTTAACTACACATTGGTGCATCAGACACACAGATGTCCCCTTGGTCAGACGTTCCCACTCACTGCCTTCACTTCCAGAATGGAGGGTTCATTCCTGCAGCCTGATTTTGACCACAGCATTCTAACCACTGGTTTCTACTCATATGACCTGTGTGTTTGTGGGTACTGGATGCCTGGGTTTTGATGTTTGTGGTGTGTGTGAGACAGGGTTTCTGTTAGCTGGTAATAGGCAGCTTTTATCTGGTTATTCTTTTTTAGAAAAAAGGTGAGAAATAAAATTGGTGTTGGCCAATTGTCCGGGAAACAAAAACCCCCCCATTGTAGGATAGTGCATTATTATTTTGTCATATCGGTCGGTCTATAGGTTAATTTGTATAATTGAGTGGAAATAAATTGTCACGTGTACAGTATATTTTCTGTAGCTTTATTTATCACACGACTACCTATGTAGAGCCTTTGAGTGTAAAATCTGTCTGACCGAGAGAGAAGCTGCTGTACTCTTGTGGTGCTTTCAACAGAACTGAGAATACCATGTCAAATCCCGACGTCGGAGATTTAGAGTCCTCAGTTCCCCGAGTTGGATGACAGTTCAAAACTATTTTTCGGCGGTCGTATTTCCCCCAGTTTTTAAAAGCGGCGTCAAACCGCCGCGGAAGGCAGGGCTTCAGCAGTGCATCGCAAAGTGGAGCGACGTCTGCATTCTGAAAACATACATAATTGTTTGAAACCTGACTGTTTTGCTACATATTATGAGGGGTGTTTTACCTTGCTTCAAATGAGCTTATTAGATCTCTCTCTCTAAAGCTCTACTAGATTTTCATCTGTCACATCCAACCCGCTCACTTGTGCATTGCCATTTTTACAACGGCGTTTTCCTGCCAATTTGCATTATGGGTTAAACATTCATGTATAGCCTACTGCCTTGTGTGCGTTGCTGCGCTTATAATGTCAAGATATAATAGTTAATCAACATTTTAAGCTAAACGTTCTGATCTGTTGCATCAGACTCATTGCTTTGAATGTATGTATTATGTAGCCTAAGCCTATTGGTTGTATGAATTTGGGCTCTATTGTCCCAGAGTCTGTTTGGAATAGGCTGTTTCTTTCACGACAAGCTGACCAATAAGAGCAGGTTGCCTAAACCTGTCTACTATAGTAGATTGACACAGGCAAGTGATTTTGCTGTTTAGTTACTAGTCTTGTTGATATGAATTAGCACATTTTGAAAAAGTTTTGGGTAGCCTAGTGGTTAGAGTGTAGAGCTGGCAGGATAGCCTAGTGGTTAGAGCGTTGGACTAGTAACTGAAAGGTTGAAAGTTCAAATCACCGAGCTGACAAGGTACAAATCTGTCGTTCTGCCCCTGAACAGGTAGTTAACCCACTGTTCCCAGGCCGTCATTGAAAGTAAGAATTAGTTCTTAACTGACTTGCCTGGTTAAATAAAGGTACAATTTGTATTAAAAAAAAATGGGCCCAGTACAGTTCTCAAACATCCAGTAAAAATGTTTTCAATGTTGCTGGTCAAATGTCCGGCTCCACATTTTCCTAATGGAAACCCTGTTGTGTGAGTGGAAAAGCGCTTTGATGCTGTGTTTGAGTGATGGTGCAGTCCAGGTTGTCAGGAGAAGGGGTCAGTCAAGTCTCCGTGCTGAAGCTATAGGTGTTGCCTTTCCTAGCATGTGCCATGTGAATGACTTTGTGACTCTTCTGTGGGGTGAGATGGAGGCTTCTGTCCTCAGGGTCTCTCCCAACAGCGACCTCGGGGGGCCGCTCTCGCAGAGAGAGAGAGAGAGAGAGAAAGAGGGAGAGAGTGCCTCACTGTCCCACACACCCCCACACCATTATTTCTATAGTCCTGTATAATCTGAGAATCAGATATTTTAATGTTGGTGAAGCTGTTCTCTGCTTCTTTCTGTACTGTTAATTCATATTCGTAAAAAAAAATTATTGTGGTAATTCAACACTTATCAAAGAAAGGCACAATACCATTAAGATGGTATACATGTCATCCTACCAACAATTTGTGTATACTTAAAACAATTATTCATACATATATTTTACCCCTCAGTTTACCTCGGATTGACTTCTCATCAGGCCCTTTTCTACCTGCACACTAACAACCACACCACACACCCTAAAATTGGTGTCAGTCTTTAAGCCAATCAAGAAACTCACCCTCTTTTTCTCTCTCTTTTCCAGGGGCCGAGGGCGAACAACATCGTGGTATTCCCCTTACTAATACCCCCAACCCCCTACTATCACCCCATGTCCCCATACAAAAAAAAAGAATGAGAAAAGAAAAAAAAAGTCCCAGGAAAAAACACTGAAGAAAAAAAAAAAGATGAAAAAAAAAAACCAGTATTCTCCTGGACAGACTGGCCACAGTGTGTGATTGTGTGTGAGCGTGCGTGTGCGGAGATGGTGCGGTCACCCTGGTAATGTATCTGATGGCCGTCGGGAGATTTGGTGGCATTTCTTTTTTGAGAAGATGTTATCTCAGGCTGCAGATTTGTCTCCTTTGTCTGGCTGTGACCCTCACACCCAACACAGCCCCCAAATGCTTGCTTTCGAAAAAGCAAACATCGACGAGAAAGGAATGTCTTTTTTTTAAACATTTTTATTTTGAATGTACCGTCCATGTTAAACTTCCAAGAGCAAAAATGTTGTTTATTTTTTAAAGTTGTGGTGTTGGGCGTTTTCATTTCTTTGTCTCTGTTTTCTGATCAGTTCCAACTCTCACTACTTTTGCTACCATATTCTCCCTCTGGTTCCATCTCACGCTCTCTTGTGTTTAGTATCTTAACAGCTGTGACTTCTGTTCAGTGGGTCATTGTTTTTTTATATATATATTTTTTTCAATTTTGTCTATTGAACCTTTCCTTTTAGTCGGTAGCATTCACCCCAAGAAGGCATGGCCAGAGCTCTGCCAACTTTTCTGTTTAGTTTTTTTTGTAGGCCTCACTTTTTTTCCCCCTCTTCTTGCACCCCTCTGCCTTTGTGCTGCTGCTCCTACCATTTTGTCCTTCACCTCTTCTGCTCTCTTTCTCCTTCTCTCCTCTCTGTGTATATTAGACCACTTCTTGTCGTTTCAGGTTTCAGGACCAGTGGAGGCTGACAACCCCTCCTCCAGTGGCCGCGGCGCCCCCCAATGTCTCGGCAGGGTCTCTCTCTCTCTCTGCTCCTGCTATGCACACTCACCCCATCCTGTCTGTGTGGGGGGGAGGGGGTCAGGGCGATCACAGGGCCACTGCAGGGGGTGTTTACTACAACAAGCGTTGAGTTGACTTACTCACCCGGCACGCACTCACACATACTAGGCCCACACACTTCAGACACCACACAACCAAACAACCACACATATTTATATAGCGAGAGCTAGTCAAGATGGCAGCAGCTGTTTTAATTGGGAGTGAGAAAGACCGGACCAGATAAGGGGTGGGGGGGTTCCAGGGCCCGACTTTAACAGTGCGTAGTGCAGCCACGGCTTGTCGAGGACTAGGAGCGGGGCTAAAGGCATCGATTTAATGTAATAGCCGAGAGGGGCGGAGCTTTTATTTTAGGGGGGGGGGGGTTGTGTGGAGAGGTTTGCATTTTTGAAACGGGAGAGTGGGTTAAACAAAAAAAAGATGTTTTGCTTTTTTAATTTTTAACCCATTAGTCTGTAATTAGAAAAAAATTAAAAATAAAATAAAGACGTTGTGTAAAAATTATTAATTTGTTTGTGATTTGTCCCTAGTTACAAAAGCATTTTTTTTTTAAATCGGTTCTTGAAAGTAAAGCTGGGAGAATTCTGAACCTATTGACTGACATTCTGTAGTATTTTTTTAATATCAATATAGTGTCAAATGTCTTTCTGTTCTTTAAAGGTGCAAAATGCAGATATCATTTTACCATCTAACCAGCTGTGAAATATATTTTCCATAACTCAATATTGTATTTTCAGTGGTTTGAAGCTGGTGTAAAATGTAACAAAACGGGAACCATAAATAGCGCACAGAACAGATCTGCCGCTTCTTAGACTTGCTTTCAATGAGTGACAGATCTATAATCCACATTTCTATGTGAATTTGTCCAGCTTACCCAAAAAGGTTCTATATTGCAGCTTTGAGTGTTGTAGTCTTCTCCAGTACCCTCTTTAACAACACATAGGAGCCGAACACCCTCATGAGGTACAATTACTATTTTAAATTATTTACTGTAACGTGTCTAAGCCAACTGCCTTTTTACAAGTGTTCATACTTTCCAGTATTATTTCTTATTACAAAGCAGTGAATTAGATTTTGTTTCATCCTAAGATAAAATCAAAAACACATTTGGCTAATAGGCTCTTATACCACTAACTCGTTTTCTGAAGACCTTATTTATGTTTGAGATGACATAGTTCAACAATACACTTGAGTTTGCACAAGAGTGAAGGGATAAATATGTAACATGTTTTTTATTACATGTTTGATTCAGTCCCTAAAATGTAATTCACGTGTTTAAAATAAATAAATAATAATCCCATTTTCTATCCTGAAAAGGTGTGGCTAGTAACGTTTAGGTAAAGCCCAAGGAAAATGAATCTGCTCTGCATTCCAAATTGGGGGAATTTGGCTATTGAAATTGATTTTGGGCATCGTGATATTGAAAACTTGGACTGCATGTGGCTCAAACACGGACTAATGATAAATATATATTTTTTAATCATCCTCTTAATACACAGTTTTAGCACTACAATCACTCAATTATTGCGAGAAGCTATTCCAAGTGAATCGTCCCATTTTTAGCCCAATCTTCATCCTGCTTTCTTTTTTTTAGGATTCAATTATTGATCTTCTGAAAGTCGCAGGTAAAGATAGATGCATAATCACTGTACTCAAGTAATTGAAACCGAATTCACAAGGTTTCATTAAAAACACCAAGAGGAAAGAAATCACTGACGTCCTGGCTATGTCCACACAACACTTTTATGTTTTTCATTAGTTTCTTCTTGGGCCCAGTGATATCTGTGTACTGAAGGGAGGGGCAGAAAACATTGGGTAATATTATCCAACTTGCATAGTCATTTCACCCCTACCTACATGTACATACTACCTCAACTGACTTCTACCCCCTAACATTGACTCGGTACCCCTGTATATGGCACTGTTATTTTGTAGCTTCTTTTCTTTTCGTATTGTTGGTTAAGGGCTTCCAAGTAAACATTTCACTAAGGTCCACCTGTTGTATTCGCAGCTTGTGACATAAAATTTTATTTGAACATGGGCCAGCGTCCCTGTGGAGAATAAATCCTAAGCATGCCAATTATTCCCAGGACCAAACATACGTAAAAATGTACGCGCATATGACTAAGACACTTTGGATAAAAGAGGCTGATAAATGGCGAACTTGTACAAACATTAATACCTGCTCATTCCATGACCCGGTGAAAGCTATGATCCCTTATGTCACTTGTTCAATCTACTTCAATCAGTGTAGATGAAGGGGGGGAGACAGGGTTAAAGATGGATTGTTAAGCCTGGAGACATGGATTGTGTGACATTGAGGGTGAAATGGGCAAGACAAAATATTTAATTGCCTATGAACGGGTCATGGTAGGTGCCAGGCGCTCCTCCGGTTTGAGTGTCAAGAACTGCAACACCGATGGCTCTTCCAGGCTCAACAGTTTCCCGTGTATATCAAGAATGCTCCACCACCCAATGGACATCCAGCCAACTTGACACAACTGTGTGAAGCATTGGAGTCCAACACGGTCCAGTATCCCTGTGGAACTCTTTAGACACCTTGTAGAGTCCATTGCCTGACGAGTTGAGGCTGTTCTGAGGGAGGGAAAACAGCGGGGTGCAACTTGGCGTTCACCGGTCCCCCTCCACCCTTCAGGGCTGTGATGTCACTGAAATGTGTCCAACTCACCGGTCCCCCTCCACCCTTCAGGGCTGTGATGTCACTGAGCTGACCAGACATTCCTAGCATGCACACCTCATTTGAAGTGTTTCTCTCGTTTGGGGCACTTGCAGACGCATCATTGACTCTTCAATGTTTTTCCTAAAGGAAAATAATTACATGAAGGGACCAAATGAGAGGACAAACTACTGTAGTACTGTACAGTTAAATGAGAAACGTATCAATAACAATCTTATTGAATGAGTCTGACGACAGCACTGACCTGCTCTCGACTCTGTCTTGAAGTCCCTGTGGTGGCTGTGGGAGCGTCGCTGTACGGCTGCCAGAGCTTTTTGATCACACAGCTAAGGAGGGCGTCTCTGCTTTGTATTTGTCTGCATCGTTCATGTCTCCCTCTGTGGGTCAGGTAAAGAGAAGTATTATACATCACAGCGAATGGTTTTGTAAAATCATACCACAGAAACATGGCAGCTTTAGGAAGATGTGGGTATGGTTTTTAAGGGGGTGAGTACATACGATTTAACTGGAAGAGGAAATTACCATAGTGCATTGAAGCAATCTTGGGGGAACATGTTTCTTGCCACTAGATGGAACTTTTCTTAGCGCCTTTAGCCTTTCCCATTTTCACTCTCGGTCTTCTGATTTCATTTAGCTTTGGAATTAAATATAACATTTTAAGGTGAAGACATTCAGAAGTGATAAGGAGCAATGAAACAAAATTAACCATTTTATTCATTATACACTGATTGAGATGCCAGGAGATTAGAAGTGGAAAGGAGGGGATCTTACTGTTCTTTACTGAACTTTTGTACGGTCCCAAGATGCACAGAAATGAGGGCATCTTACCGTTCTAACGGTGGCCAGTCTGTGAAGGGCGCCGTTGTCTTTAACACTTCCCTACTCTCATTTGAGATTGATCAGGTGAGTAACATCGTAGGTAAAAGAGCAGCAGCTGCTATCGCACGTCCAGGAAAGACAAACCCTACAAGATAGTGGAAAATTAACTTTTTGATCAACTTAACAGTGTCATGAATCATCGTGAGTCCACGCCAATGTGAACTTTCAATGACAGTAATTACCTTGGATGTTCTATCTTGGACCCTCGTGTAAATCTCAAACATTGCACTATACCCGAAGCCACCTAGGAATGAATGTGTACAGACCTTATACATCTGTGTGACAGGTAATAGATCTCAGTAAGTAGAGATATATATACAGTATAACTGTTCAACAACGCTACCGTAGCTATATATTATTAGCAATAGGGCTACAGAAGACAAAATAGCTAGCTAGCTATTAGCCCAAGAGTGGACTAAAGGAGCCTAACATGAATCCTTTATAAGGACCTTACATGTTCTGTTTAGAAGTGAACTGGCTCTGGCAGCCAAAACAGCCAAATACTCCCATCTAAACATGAATCGATTCTCAAGTGCAGTATGGTTCTAGAAATATAAAGAACTGTACTTTCATATCACATCAAAAATACACATTTACTATCCACCAGAGGAGGCTGGTGGGAGGAGCTATAGGAGGATAGGCTCATTGGAATGGAACCCTCTGTGTCCATATGTTTGATGTGTTTGAGACCGTTCCTTTTATTCCATTCCAGCCATTAATGAGCCCTTCCTCCTATAGCTCCTCCCATCAGCCTCCACACGAGTATTCTTGTAATATATCCTTGTTTTTTTTTTCTTTCTCAATCTGATTGGGTGGGCCTTGCCAGGGTCTGTGTTCACCCATGCCTACATCCCTGCCTCCCAGTGGAAGACTAATTAGAAATATTGTACAAACAGGACACAGTAACACAGGCCTATTCTGGGTGTAGGCTATACATACAGGCCAAAACACAAAAAAAGCAGACCACAACTATAACAAAACAACATTACTGTAATGTTAAAGTAATATGCTAGCCTATACAATGCAAACAGTGGGACACAGGTATCCTACCTTTAGTGACAGAGTAACAATGGCCTCAAGTTCCACAGAATATATTCAACTTTTACCAGCAAACTAATGTGAAATATATATATACAATATGTAACTCCTTTGGAATGATAGACAGGATATAGACTACACAGAACAGGACACCTGATAGACAGGATATAGGCTACACAGGACACCTGATAGACAGGATATAGACTACACAGAACAGGACACCTGATAGACAGGATATAGGCTACACAGAACAGGACACCTGATAGACAGGATATAGACTACACAGAACAGGACACCTGATAGACAGGATATAGACTACACAGGACAGGACACCTGATAGACAGGATATAGACTACACAGAACAGGACACCTGATAGACAGGATATAGACTACACAGGACAGGACACCTGATAGACAGGATATAGACTACACAGAACAGGACACCTGATAGACAGGATATAGGCTACACAGAACAGGACACCTGATAGACAGGATATAGACTACACAGAACAGGACACCTGATAGACAGGATATAGGCTACACAGAACAGGACACCTGATAGACAGGATATAGACTACACAGAACAGGACACCTGATAGACAGGATATAGACTACACAGAACAGGACACCTGATAGACAGGATATAGACTACACAGGACAGGACACCTGATAGACAGGATATAGACTACACAGGACAGGACACCTGATAGACAGGATATAGGCTACACAGAACAGGACACCTGATAGACAGGATATAGGCTACACAGAACAGGACACCTGATAGACAGGATATAGGCTACACAGAACAGGACACCTGATAGACAGGATATAGGCTACACAGAACAGGACACCTGATAGACAGGATATAGACTACACAGGACACCTAATCGACAGGATATAGGCTACACAGAACAGGACACCTGATAGACAGGATAAAATGTCAGAAAACATGTAATAATGTCAGGATGTGATGCGAAAAAGGGAGAAGTAAATTGAAAACAAGACTAAAAGAAAATATATACCAGCTCATGTGTGGTGTGAAAGAGGTGTTCTGCTGTATATATTGAAACACACTTACATAACCAACAACAATGTACCACTGTTGGCTACGTGTGCAAAAAGACAGTTGCATCAGAGATGGAAAGAAATGTTGACTGAATCTTCGGGTTTATTCGGCTTGTTTTATAACATTTTAAAACATTTCAATAGACCTACAGTTCTAACGTTATTAATTCACAATAGAGGTGATTAATGCGTCTGGAGGTGATTCTAAAATGAGTCTGAATTCCAAATAGTTGTCTCAGTCTTCTGTGATTCAGTCGTCCTGCTTCTGTCCTATTCACAACCTTCAGTCACATTACCAACCCCGCTACTACAACCCGGGCCTCAAACCCAGACCCATCGACCCCGGCACCCTTAACCAATCATATGCCACAGATGGAGGGGATTCCATACAGCCAGTCACTGGGGGCTCAGGGATTGGTCAGGACTGGCAGTAACAGAATAGCAGAGAAGATGATGGGATTGTCATACCTGTCCGACGCATCTTCCACAGAGACTACCGGCCAACACAGTCTCATACTGCAACAGGTATGTGGATACTCTGCTGTGTTTCTGGTTTCATCAGAATGCACATGTTGCAGTTAGTTCAATGTTGAAAATCTTTCTATTTTCTTGCATCCCATTTTCTCCTTCTTAAAGTGAATGTTATTTCCTCCCTCCAAACCCTTACATCCCAACTCCCTCTCCTACAGAACTTTTCTCCCTTCCTCCCGGCCCCCCCGCGAAGTCAAGTACACCAAGTACGTATTGACTGCGGCGGGAGAGGAACAACATTGCTATGAGGAAGAGCCGAGACAAGGCCAGTCGGCACATACAGCTCACCCACCAAAGGGCTCTGCAGCTGCAAGAGGAGAACCACCGGCTGCAGATACTCGTAGGGAAAATCACCCAGCAATTGGACACATTGGACCAGCAATCAAACACATCTTGTCACAGAGTCACCTACGGCCCAGGGGTGTGAATGTAGCCAGGGAAGAGGGCTGTTGAGTGTGTTGGGGAGTGTACATTTTACATTTGAATAATTTAGCAGAAGCTGCTATCCAGCAGATTTATAGCAGGAGTTTAGTGGTTGAGAATTAAAGCAACTATTTATTGTTTAGTGAAGTTCTGAATGAAAACATATTATTTTGTTGTTCGAAATTGTACATTCCTAAACACTGAAACAGTCACATACAGTTGAAGTTGGAAGTTTACATACACCTTAGCCAAATACATTTAAACTCAGATTTTCACAATTCCTGACATTTAATCTTAGTAAAAATTCCCTGTCTTTGGTCAGTTAGGATCACCACTTTATTTTAAGAATGTTAAATGTCAGAATAATAATAGAGACAATTATTTCTTTCAGCTTTTATTTCTTTAATCATATTCCCAGTGCGTCAGATGTTTACATTCAATTAGTATTTGGTAGCATTGCCTTTCAATTGTTTAACTTGGGTCAAACGTTCCACAAGCTTCCCAACAATACGTTGGGTGAATTTTTGCCCATTCCTCCTTGCCTCCTTGCTCACACACGCTTTTTCAGTTCTGCCCACAAATTTTCGAAGGGATTGAGGTCAGGTCTTTGTGCTGACCCCTCCAATACCTTGACTTTGTTGTCTTTAAGCCATTTTGCCACAACTTTGGAAGTATGCTTGGGGTCATTGTCCATTTGGAAGACCCATTTGCGACCAAGCTTTAACTTTCTGACTAATGTCTTGAGATGTTGCTTCAAATCAAATCAAATGTATTTGTCACATACACATGGTTAGCAGATGTTAATGCGAGTGTAGCGAAATGCTTGTGCTTCTAGTTCCGACAATGCAGTAATAACGAACAAGTAATCTAACTAACAATTCCAAAAAAACTACTGTCTTATACACAGTGTAAGGGGATAAAGAATATGTACATAAGGATATATGAATGAGTGATGGTACAGAGCAGCATAGGCAAGATACAGTAGATGATATCGAGTACAGTATAACATATGAGATGAGTATGTAAACAAAGTGGCATAGTTAAAGTGGCTAGTGATACATGTATTACATAAGGATGCAGTCGATGATATAGAGTACAGTATATACGTATGCATATGAGATGAATAATGTAGGCTAAGTAACATTATATAAGGTAGCATTGTTTAAAGTGGCTAGTGATATATTTACATCATTTCCCATCAATTCCCATGATTAAAGTGGCTGGAGTTGAGTCAGTGTCATTGACAGTGTGTTGGCAGCAGCCACTCAATGTTAGTGGTGGCTGTTTAACAGTCTGATGGCCTTGAGATAGAAGCTGTTTTTCAGTCTCTCGGTCCCAGCTTTGATGCACCTGTACTGACCTCGCCTTCTGGATGACAGCGGGGTGAACAGGCAGTGGCTCGGGTGGTTGATGTCCTTGATAATCTTTATGGCCTTCCTGTAGCATCGGGTGGTGTAGGTGTCCTGGAGGGCAGGTAGTTTGCCCCCGGTGATGCGTTGTGCAGACCTCACTACCCTCTGGAGAGCCTTACGGTTGAGGGCGGTGCAGTTGCCATACCTGGCGGTGATACAGCCCGCCAGGATGCTCTCGATTGTGCATCTGTAGAAGTTTGTGAGTGCTTTTGGTGACAAGCCGAATTTCTTCAGCCTCCCGAGGTTGAAGAGGCGCTGCTGCGCCTTCTTCACGATGCTGTCTGTGTGAGTGGACCAATTCAGTTTGTCTGTGATGTGTATGCCGAGGAACTTAAAACTTGCTACCATCTCCACTACTGTTCCATCGATGTGGATAGGGGGGTGTTCCCTCTGCTGTTTCCTGAAGTCCACAATCATCTCCTTAGTTTTGTTGACGTTGAGTGTGAGGTTATTTTCCTGACACCACACTCCGAGGGCCCTCACCTCCTCCCTGTAGGCCGTCTCGTCGTTGTTGGTAATCAAGCCTACCACTGTTGTGTCGTCCGCAAACTTGATGATTGAGTTGGAGGCGTGCGTGGCCACGCAGTCGTGGGTGAACAGGGAGTACAGGAGAGGGCTCAGAACGCACCCATGTGGGGCCCCAGTGTTGAGGATCAGCGGGGAGGAGATGTTGTTGCCTACCCTCACCACCTGGGGGCGGCCCGTCAGGAAGTCCAGTACCCAGTTGCACAGGGCGGGGTCGAGACCCAGGGTCTCGAGCTTGATGACGAGCTTGGAGGGTACTATGGTGTTGAATGCCGAGCTGTAGTCGATGAACAGCATTCTCACATAGGTATTCCTCTTGTCCAGATGGGTTAGGGCAGTGTGGTTGAGATTGCATCGTCTGTGGACCTATTTGGGCGGTAAGCAAATTGGAGTGGGTCTAGGGTGTCAGGTAGGGTGGAGGTGATATGGTCCTTGACTAGTCTCCCAAAGCACTTCATGATTGACGGATGTGAGTGCTACGGGGCGGTAGTCGTTTAGCTCAGTTACCTTAGCTTTCTTGGGAACAGGAACAATGGTGGCCCTCTTGAAGCATGTGGGAACAGCAGACTGGTATAGGGATTGATTGAATATGTCCGTAAACAATATATCCACATAATTTTTCTACCTCATGATGCCATCTATTTTGTGTAGTGCACCAGTCCCTCCTGCAGCAAAGCACCCCCACACCATGATGCTGCCACCCTTGTGCTTCTCGGTTGGGATGGTGTTCTTTGGCTTGTAAGCATCCCCCTTTTTCCTCCAAACATACGATGGTCATTATGGCCAAACAGTTATATTTTTGTTTCATCAGACCAGAGAATATTTCTCTAAAAAGTACAATATATGTCCCCATGTGCAGTTGCAAACCGTAATCTATCTTTTTTATTGTGGTTTTGGAGCAGTGGCTTCTTCCTTGCTGAACGGCCTTTCAGGTTATGTCGATATAGGACTCGTTTTACTGGGGATATAGATACTTTTGTACCTGTTTCCTCCAGCATCTTCACAAAGTCCTTTGCTGTTGTTCTGGGATTGATTTGCACTTTTCGCACCAAAGTACAGTCATCTCTAAGAGCCAGAACGCATCCCCTTCCTGAGCGGTATGAAGGCTGCGTGGTCCCATGGTGTTTATACGTGCGTACTATTGTTTGTTCAGATGAACGTGGTACCTTCAGGCGTTTAGAAATTTCTCCCAAGGATGAACCAGACTTGTGGAGGTCCACAATTTTTTTTCGGAGGTCTTGGCTGATTTCTTTTGATTTTTCCCATGATGTCAAGGAAAGAGGCACTGAGTTTGAAGGTAGGCCTTGAAATACATCCACAGGTACACCTCGAATATACTCAAATGAGGTAAATTAGCCTATCAAAAGCCATGACATAATTTTCTGGAATTTTCCAAGCTGTTTAAAGGCAGAGTCAACTTAGTGTATGCAAACCTCTGACCCACTGGAATTGTGATTCAGTGAATTATAAGTGAAATCATCTGTCTGTAAACAATTGTTGGAAAAATGACTTGTTATGCACAAAGTAGATGTCCTAACCGACTTGCCAAAACTATAGTTTATTTACAAGACATTTGTGGAGTGTTTGAAAAATGAGTTTTAATGACTCCAACCTAAGTGTATGTAAACTTACGACTTCAACTGTATATGCTTCCATCTGGAAGTATTCCAAGTGTTGACATATCTAATCCTAAAGTGTGATTAATTCGTTTTTCCCCCCTCATCAATCTACACACAATACCCCATAATGACAAAGCAAAAACAGGTTTGTAGAAATTTTGCAAATGTATTAAATAATAAACATCACATTTACATTTACACATTTGTATTAATGACTGTATGTTTGTTTATTCCATGTGTAACTCTGTGTTGTTGTATGTGTCGAACTGCTTTGCTTTATCTTGGCCAGGTCGCAGTTGTAAATAAGAACTTGTTCTCTACTGGCCTACCTGGTTAAATAAAGGTGAAGTTAAAAAATAAAAAAAGTATTCAGATCCTTTACTCAGCAGGTTTTCATCAATGATCTCTCTGTACTTTGCTCTGTTCATCTTCCCTTCTATCCTGACTAGTCTCCCAGTCCCTGCCATTGAAAAACATCCCCACAGCATGATACTACCACCACCATGCTTCACCGTAGGGATGGTGCCAGGTTTCCTCCAGACATGACGCTTGGCCTTCAGGCCAAAGAGTTAAATCTTGGTTTAATCAGACCAGAGATTCTTGTTTCTCATGTCATTGAGGTAATATGTACATGTAGATGTACATGAGTAGATGTACATGATATATTAAAGTGACTATGTATCAAAGGGGGAGACACCCTGGACCCAAACTGTTACAGACCTATATCCATCCTGCCCTGCCTATCTAAGGTCTTCGAAAGCCAAGTCAACAAACAGGTCACTGACCATCTCGAATCCCACCGTACCTTCTCCGCTGTGCAATCTGGTTTCCGAGCCAGTCATGGGTGCACCTCAGCCACACTCAAGGTACTAAACGATATCATAACCGCCATCGATAAAAGACAGTACTGTGCAGCCGTCTTCATCGACCTTGCCAAGGCTTTCGACTCTGTCAATCACCATATTCTAATCGGCAGACTCAGTAGCCTCGGTTTTTCGGATGACTGCCTTGCCTGGTTCACCAATTACTTTGCAGACAGAGTTCAGTGTGTCAAATCGGAGGGCATGCTGTCCGGTCCTCTGGCAGTCTCTATGGGGGTGCCACAGGGTTCAATTCTCGGGGCGACTCTTTTCTCTGTGTATATCAATGATGTTGCTCTTGCTGCGGGCGATTCCCTGATCCACCTCTACGCAGACGACACCATTCTATATACTTTCGGCCCGTCTTTGGACACTGTGCTATCTAACCTCCAAACAAGCTTCAATGCCATACAACACTCCTTCCGTGGCCTCCAACTGCTCTTAAACGCTAGTAAAACCAAATGCATGCTTTTCAACCGGTCGCTGCCTGCACCTGCATGCCCGACTAGCATCACCACCCTGGATGGTTCCGACCTAGAATATGTGGACGTCTATAAGTACCTAGGTGTCTGGCTAGACTGCAAACTCTCCTTCCAGACTCATATCAAATATCTCCAATCGAAAATCAAATCAAGAGTCGGCTTTCTATTCCGCAACAAAGCCTCCTTCACTCAAGCCGCCAAGCTTACCCTAGTAAAACTGACTATCCTACCGATCCTCGACTTCGGCGATGTCATCTACAAAATGGCTTCCAACACTCTACTCAGCAAACTGGATGCAGTCTATCACAGTGCCATCCGTTTTGTCACTAAAGCACCTTATACCACCCACCACTGCGACTTGTATGCTCTAGTCGGCTGGCCCTCGCTACATATTCGTCGCCAGACCCACTGGCTCCAGGTCATCTACAAGTCTATGCTAGGTAAAGCTCCGCCTTATCTCAGCTCACTGGTCACGATGGCAACACCCATCCGTAGCACGCGCTCCAGCAGGTGTATCTCACTGATCATCCCTAAAGCCAACACCTCATTTGGCCGCCTTTCATTCCAGTACTCTGCTGCCTGTGACTGGAACGAATTGCAAAAATCGCTGAAGTTGGAGAATTTTATCTCCCTCACCAACTTCAAACATCAGCTATCTGAGCAGCTAACCGATCGCTGCAGCTGTACATAGTCTATTGGTAAATAGCCCACCCTTTTCACCTACCTCATCCCCATACTGTTTTTATTTATTTACTTTTCTGCTCTTCTGCACACCAATATCTCTACCTGTACATGACCATCTGATCATTTATCACTCCAGTGTTAATCTGCAAAATTGTAATTATTTGCCTACCTCCTCATGCCTTTTGCACACATTGTATATAGACCCCCCCTTTGTTTTCTACTGTGTTATTGACTTGTTAATTGTTTACTCCATGTGTAACTCTTTGTTGTATGCTCACACTGCTATGCTTTATCTTGGCCAGGTCGCAGTTGCAAATGAGAACTTGTTCTCAACTAGCCTACCTGGTTAAATAAAGGTGTTCTCAACTAGCCTACCTGGTTAAATAAAGGTGAAATTTTTTTTGGGATAATAACAGAGAGTAGCAGCAGCATTCCAGGGGGAGGGGGGGCAATACAAATAGTCTAGGTAGCCAATTTATTAGCTGTTCAGGAGTCTTATGACTTGGGGGTAGAAGCTATTTAGGAGCTTCTTGGACCTAGACTTGGTGCTTCGGTACCGCTTGCTGTGCGGTAGCAGAGAGAACAGTCTATGACTTGGATGACTGGAGTCTTAGACTATTTTTAGGGCCTTCCTCTGACACTGCCTGGTATAGAGGTCCTGGATGGCAGGAAGCTTGGCCCCAGTGATGTACTGGGCCGTACGCACTACCCTCTGTAGTGCCTTGTGCGTCGGAGGCCGAGCAGTTGCCATACCAGGCAGTGATGCAACCTGTCAGGATGCTCTCAATGGTGCAGCTGTAAAACCTTTTGAGGATCTGAGGAACCATGCCAAATCTTTTCAGTCTCCTGAGGGGGAACAGGTTTTGTTGTGCCCTCTTCACGACTGTCTTGGTGTGCTTGGACCATGTTAGTTTGTTGGTGATGTGGACACCAAGGAACTTGAAGCTCTCAACCTTCTCCACTACAGCCCCATCGATGAGAATGGGGGCGTGCTCGGCTCTCTTTTTCCTGTATTTCACAAGCATCTCCTTTGTCTTGATCACGTTGAGGGAGCGGTTGTTGTCCTTGCACCACATGGTCAAGTCTCTGACCTCCTCCCTATAGGCTTTCTCATCATTGTCAGTGATCAGTGTTGTGTCATCAGCAAAGCTAATGATCGTGTTGGATATGTGCCTGGCCGTGCAGTCATGAGTGAACAGGGAG
The DNA here is from genome assembly GCF_002021735.2 of Oncorhynchus kisutch. Classification (NCBI taxonomy): domain Eukaryota; kingdom Metazoa; phylum Chordata; class Actinopteri; order Salmoniformes; family Salmonidae; genus Oncorhynchus; species Oncorhynchus kisutch. The sequence goes on from NC_034191.2 coordinate 76,078,489, forward strand.
TACAGGAGGGGGCTGAGCACGCACCCCTGAGGGCCCCCCGTGTTGAGGATCAGTGTGGTGGATGTTTTGTTACCTACCCTTACCACCTGGGGTCTGCCCGTCAGGAAGTCCAGGATCCAGTTGCAGAGGGAGGTGTTTAGTCCCAGGGTCCTTAGCTTAGTGATGAGCTTTAAAGGCACTATGGTGTTGAACGCTGAGCTGTAGTCAATGAACAGCATTCTCACGTAGGTGTTCCTTTTGTCTAGGTGTGAAAGGGCAGTGTGAAAGGGCAGTGTGGAGTGCAATAGAGATTGCATCATCTGTGGATCTGTTGGTGCGGCATGCAAATTGGAGTGGGTCTAGGGTTTCTGGGAAAACGGTGTTGATGTGAGCCATGACCAGCCTTCCAAAGCATTTCATGGCTACAGACGTGAGTGCTACGAGTCGGTAGTCATTTAGACAGGTTACCTTAGTGTTCTTGTGCACAGGGACTATGGTGGTCTGCTTGAAACATGTTGGGTATTACAGACTCAGACAGGGAGAGGTTGAAAATGTCAGTGAAGACTCTTGCCAGTTGGTCAGCGCATGCTCGGAGTACACGTCTTGCCCTGCGGCCTTGTGAATGTTGACCTGTTTGAAAGTCTTATTCACATCGGCTGCAAAGAGCGTGATCACACAGTCGTCCTGAACAGCTGATGCTCTCATGCATGTTTCAGTGTTACTTGCCTTGAAGCGAACATTGAATTTATTTAGCTCGTCTGGTAGGCTCGTGTCAATGGGCAGCTCTCGGCTGTGCTTCCCTTTGTAGTCTGTAATAGTTTGCAAGCCCTGCCACACCCGACGAGCGTCAGAGCTGGTGTAGTACAATTCGATCTTAGTCCTGTATTGACGCTTTGCCTGTTTGATGGTCGGAGGGCATAGTGGGATTTCTTAGCTTTCGGGTTAGAGTCCCGCTCCTTGAAAGCGGCAACTCTTCCCTTTTAGTGTGAATGTTGCCTGTAATCCATGGCTTCTGGTTGGGGTATGTACGTACAGTCACCGTGGGGACAATGTCCTCGATGCACTTATTGATAAAGCCAGTGACTCCTCAATCCCTTTGGAAGAATCATGGAACATATTCCAGTCTGTGCTAGCAAAGCAGTCCTGTAGTTTAGCATCTGCTTCATCTGACCACTTTTTTTTATAGACCGAGTCACTAGTGCTTCCTGCTTTAATTTGTGCTTGTACACAGGAATCAGGAGGATAGAATTGTGGTCAGATTTGCCAAATGGAGGGCGAGGGAAAGCTTTGTACGCGCCTCTGTGTGTGGGGTAAAGGTGGTCTAGAATAGTTTTTCCTCTGGTTGCACATTTAACATGCTGATAGAAATAAGGTAAAACTGATTTAAGTTTCCCTGCATTAAAGTCCCCGGTCACTTGGAGCGTCTCCTCTGGATGAGCGGTTTCCTGTTTGCTGTTTGGTTCCCCACTGGGATTCTCTGCCTCTGACCCTACGGGGGCTGAGTCACTGGCTTACTGGTGCTCTTCCATGCCGTCCCTAGGAGGGGTGCGTCACTTGAGTGGGTTGAGCCCACTATCCACATCGACGGGACAGTTGTGGAGAAGGTGGAAAGTTTTAAGTTCCTCTGCGTACATATCACAGACAAACTGAAATGGTTCACCCACACAGACAGCGTGGTGAAGATGGTGCAGCAGCGCCTCTTCAACCTCAGGAGGCTGAAGAAATTCACCAAAAACACTCTCAAACTTTTACAGATGCACAATCGAGAGCATCCTGACGGGCTTTATCACCGCCTGGTACGGCAACTGCAAAGCCCACAACCGTAAGGCTCTACAAAGGATAGTGAGGTCTGCACAACGCATCACCGGGGGCAAACTACAGTACCTGCCCTCCAGGACACCTACACCACCCGATGTCACAGGAAGGCCAAAAAGATAATCAAGGACAACAACCACCTGAGCCACTGCCTGTTCACCCTGCTATCATCCAGAAGGCGAGGTCAATACAGATGCATCCGAGACCGAGACAGAGAGACTGAAAAACAGCTTCTATCTCAAGGCCATCAGACTGTTAAACAGCCATCACTAACATTGAGTGGCTGCTGCCAACATACGGACTCAAATCTCTAGCCACTTTAATAATTACAAATTGGATGTAATAAATGTATCACTAGTCACTTTAAACAATGCCACTTTATAATGTTTGCATACCCTACATTACTAATCACATATGTATATACTGTACTCTATACCATCTACTGCATCTTACCTATGCCATTCGGCCATCGCTCATCCATATATTTTTATGTACATATTATTTTTCATTACTTTACACTTGTGTGTGTATAAGGTAATTGTGAAATTGTTAAATTACTTGTTAGAAATTACTGCAATGGTCGGAACTAGAAGCACACAAGCATTTCGCTACACTCGCATTAACATCTGCTAACCATGTGTATGTGACAAATAAAATTTTATTTGATAGATGGGGAATCATAAAATTAAATTTCAGGCAACAGTGTTGCCTACAACTCAGTAAGCACGGACAGACTCCGACGCCTTCTGGACATCTTTTTTTTGTTGCAGTTCAGGACTGGCCTTGATATCCCCATTTTGCTGCGGGCCAAATCTGAATGAATCATATATGTCTGGTTCAGATTTTGTCCTGTCTGGACAAACATAGACATATATAAATAACTTGTTTTTACATTTAATTCAGAACCAAAAATGAGCCTGATTTCAACACCCGGAAAATTTATATTTTCAACGTCTGTAAAATACGTATTTTCAACTTTCATTTAGAACCGAAAATGTACCTGATATCAAAGTACAGAAAATACGTTTTTTTAACGTCTTTTCAACTTCATTTTGCTAACTGGGACTATTCTAGTTTTGCAGGGAGAGGCATTTTTTGGTTTCACCTATGGTAGCAGAATGGCAGGGACCGGCTCTGACCCAAGTGCAGCCATCAAAAGCGTGTACCAACGGTATGATCCTAAGTGACTTGTTCGAATATAGCAGGGGACGCACTTAAAGAAGGAATGGGTAATTACACAACCTAATGATCACTTTATGATATCTACTGTACGTTTTTGGATGGACAATTGCAGGGACCTGTGTTCGAGTCCTGGTCAGGCTACTCCCCTGAATTCGCTACACTGGTGTGAGAAGTAGGACGGCACAGTGTGCCCAAGGGTAGAGGCACGATGGGAATATCTACAATATGCTCTCCATGCAAATGACAAAATAATCTGGACAGTCCATTTATAATACAGCGCATAATGCGAGCTCTTTCAACCTTGAGAATAATCTGTGATGGATGGCCCCACCATGCGGCAGATGACTCAATTTGCAGTGAAAACTGGGGACATCCCCTCAACGACTACACCCGATTTCTCACGAGTCTGGAGATCGCTTCTACCAATGCAGACCTCTTTGTCCCAGATACAGAAATGATCGGTTCAGCCAGCCAGCCAGCAGTTATGTGACCCGTCCCCTTTAAGATGATGTCAGAAATAATAATTTAATATTGAATTTCTTTGTTTCATGTCGGCGGACATATACTTCGGTCGAGCAACAATGTTAGAAATCAGGGACGGTAGAAGTCGAGCATCAACCTGTCTGCCAATACAGCAAAACGGATTGCTTCCTAAAGTAGGTTTCAGTGGGTGTCAATGTTGAAGCCCTGCGTTATCTTCTCTGACAGGACTTTAGTTTCCAGTGCTTCATATAACACCACCCCGGGACAGAAGCCTATATATCACAGGATGGAATAATAGCCAAAGCCGACAGAGAGAAGACGCATAGGAAGAGTTGAGATAATGCGGTGAAATTTCAACTCAATTCGGAACTGTTCCCTTTATCCCCTTCAATGTTTTGGATTTACCAAAACGGACGTTCGGAAGTGACAATGGGCAGTCGGTAACCCAGTGGATTTATTTTAATATCCGACGACTATAATAATACTGGAAAGGGGTACGTCATTCATTTCGCTGCAACTGTCCCCATGCCACACAGCCTGTGACAATATTGTATATTTACAAAATAATGTGTTTTGCTGTCTGCCCCGGGCAGATGCGTGCGTGCGTTTGTTTCAGTGACGGATTATGTCACCACCATGCCAGTTTTATTCATGTTACAATGTTACACAATAATGTTAGGAATGTTTATTTTCTGGTGCTTTGTGTGTGTTGCTCAAAACCTCTTAAAATATGCGTTGGCTCTTTTCCTTCGATGCAGTACTTTCCCCTGTTTGAAAAACCTATTATGTAACTTCATTCCTTTAGCAGTAGCCTAGTTCATGGCCTTGCCAGTATAATGGACCATGCCCTTATGGCTGATAGTATAGACGTGTCCAAAAACCTTCCATGATCTTGGGCTATAAAATATAACTGTACAACGTATTTCTTACACGTGTTATAGTCATGCTACAGATAAAAACGTTTTCTCTTTTTTATCCAGTAATAGAATGGGTATTTCCACCAATCCAATATTTGGCTAAACATTATGTCATGCGGTTGGCATTGCTCCCTCTACGCTCTTTTTTGGGATTGATTGGAGATATCATTTGCCAGACTTTGTGATTAATTAAGTATGCAGGTGAAAGTTGTAAAACTGACTGTTCAAGTCTGTAGATAAATAAGAAAGCAGATCCATTCACAGAGCTATTTATTCTTATTCTGCAGGTGAACTGTATACTGTAGCTAATAATATATTTTGGAGAAAGTAGTAATGGTGAATCTAAGCTTGTCAATATTTGTGTATGTTTTCCCACCACAGATATTCCCCATATTTCCCAGTCCATCTAAGAAGTGACCACAGCCTCTCTGGTCCTCAGTCATGACATCACCTGAGTCCCCCCTCCCCTCCCCTTCCCCCTGTCCGCCTCCCCCTTCCTCCCTCCCCTCCTCTCCCACTCCCTCATCTCCCACTCCCTCCTCCTCCCTCCCACATCCCCCCTCCCTGCCTCCCACAGGGGAGGTGATGGTCCTGGCCCTGGGGAGGAAGAAGCAGAGGATGCTCATCGGTCTTTCCATCCTGCCCAATCTCTTCCTGGCCTTCCTTCTCTCCTCGGACGCCCTGCTTACCCTCACCTCACCCCACCACTGCCGCCTCCCGGGACCCTTGCCTGCCGCCCAGATCCTTAACGCCTCCCTGCCCTGGGAGAAGGGGGACAGAGTGGGGGACAGCGGGGGGCTGTCTCAGTGCAAGCAGTATATCAACGGTAGCCAGTCCGGGGTGGAAAACTGTGAAGCTGGCTGGGACTACAATGTCACAGAAGGATTGAGGATTAACATAGTTACTGAGGTACCTCAAGGAACTTTGTCGGCTTCATTGTTTTCTTGATTAGTTTGTAATTCCCGGTCTCAGAATCCAAGTGGCTCCTAGGGGAGCAGGGAATGATTGTTTAACAATGATACAATGCATTCTTCAGTGAAGTTCTGATACCCTTACATGCACTGTAACAGAAAACTGTAATTTATACAGTAATTTTTGGTATTAGCATTAGTAAAATACTTTGAAATATTTAACTGCAGCATACTGTAAATTGTATGTGCAAAGTTTGACTGATCCAATGAACCATTGCATTTCAGTTCAACATTTTGTATCAAGACTACCCAAATGTGCCTAATTTGTTTATTAATAACTTATCAAGTTCAAAACTGTGCATTCTCAAAAAATAGCATGGTATTCTTTCACTGTAATAACTACTGTAAATTATACAGTGCAGTTAGATTAACAAGAATTTAAGCTTTCTGCCAATATTAGATATGTCTATGTCCTGGAAAATATTCTTGTTACTAACAACCTCATGCTAATCGCATTAGCCTACATTATCTCAACCGTCCCGTGGATGAGACACCGATCCCGAATAAGTTAAGGCCTCTAGAAGTGCAAGTGATATAATACCCCACATATTTATAGATATGCTGTAATGTGTATCCCTTGTAATTACATTAAAATACTGTGAAATACAAACCCCCTCCCCTCAATGAATTTCAACCATTGATCCATTCATTCCGATTACAGTTGTATTTACTTTTTTTTTTTTTACGATATAATATAATACATTTTACAGTAGTGTACTGTATGTCATTACACGGTACTTGCTTTGATACCGTAATTAGATTACAGTAGGTGTACTGTAATATGAAGGGAAAAAAACGAACTTACTTGCCAATGAGCTGCCTGTAAGTAACTGTCAAAATCACGTCAACAGTAAAAAAACGCTTTCACCATTAACACAGCTTTGATGAAGTAGGCCTATGTTATAAATGGTCCCGTAGAGGGAAGTAAATGGGAAATGTACAACCAAACTCATCCTGCCTTTCTTCATTTACTGTTGTGTGTACTTGTTCTACAATGCCTTATGACGCACCAGGCCTAATGTCTTTGGCAGAACTCTTGACAAATGTCCACCACACCCAATTTTTCCATGGATGTCTTAAGCTCTCAATTGGCTCGCTGTGGACCGACTCTCTATTTGTTTTGAATTCCAATGTGTGGTGGCGCGGGTGGCATACCCAATGCTTCTTCTGTAAGCTGTTCTGTGGGCCTGTTGCCCTCTGTGGTTAACTGAACATACACTGGTCTCAAGGAGTCACTCTAACTGAAGAGACATACTACTGCAGCGGTGTTTCCATGCACCTATAGATGGCAGGAATATAATTCAGTTAGTCTTTTCATAGACACAAGGCCTGATTTAGTGGTTGGTTTCAGAGTGTATTTTTACCTTGTCATGATCCACCTGTACAACACCACGGTGCTTCTTCAGTAACTTCTCACGGAGGCCAGAAAAGCTCTGATCAGTACATGCCTTTATTCAATAAGGCTTCAGTGGAATACTGAATGAAGCACCTTTTAAGCAGCTGCCTCGTAACACCATGGCAGCCTATATGCTCCTTTACTATAAGAGGGGAAAAATGCAAGGCAAAGGTTTTGGCCAAGGGCATTATAATGCTTTCGAGTCAGGTTTATAACCGGTTTGGGCAGTTTGTGAACTTGCTTGTGTGCAGGTTTTGCATTTTTTCTTTTATCCCAAACCAAAGCACCTCATCTGCTATGCTTTCATGTGTGAGGTTACTATACAGTGCATCTATGCTGACCAGTGAGGATGAGTGATAGTATTTGACAGGCTTTTATGCATCCCTGCATAGGTTCCAGTAACATAAGGTATTGTTAGCAGCAGCTTCCCTGACTGTGCCCAAAAACAATGCTATCTCTGTAGAGATAATTATAATCACTTAGCTTTCAACAGTAGAAAATGCAGAGCTCTTGAGATGTAATAACAAAGTCACACTCAAGTCATTTCAAACACTGAAAGGAAATTATTGAAATCACATTTAAATATACTGTAGTTTGGTTGAAATTTAAAAAAAATTGTATGATCTGGAAAAATGGCCTATTGATGGAGTGATTGTGCAATAACATAAAATGTTTAACTGTTTCTTCCCTTTCTGTATCCTTCTGTTGGTTTCCCACCTCGTTGTTTTCCTCTCCTCTCCCAGTGGGATTTGGTGTGTGGTCAGTACTGGCTGGTCCCAGTCGAAGAGGTGTCCTTCATCCTGGGCGTTCTGACAGGATGCCTGGGACTGGGCTTTGCAGCTGACAGGTGAGACGAGCTGATAAATACAAAGGGTTAGACCGGGGAGGAGGAGAGCTCTTGTGGATTTAAAGTGAGATGAAGCAAATGTAATTAGCCAACCAGATTCAGTTCATTAAGATCATCAAATTAAGCTTTCAACGACAGTTTCAGATTCAGGCCTGAGCTGCACTTGAATCCAGACTCAGTTCTGGGCTGCACTTGAATCCAGACTCAGTTCTGGGCTGCACTTGAATTCTGACTCAGGCCTGGGCTGCACTTGAATCCAGACTCAGGCCTGGGATGCACTTGAATCCAGACTCAGTTCTGGGCTGCACACGAATCCAGACTCAGTCCTGGGCTGCACTTGAATTCTGACTCAGGCCTGGGCTGCACTTGAATCCAGACTCAGGCCTGGGATGCACTTGAATCCAGACTCAGTTCTGGGCTGCACTTGAATCCAGACTCAGTCCTGGGCTGCACTTGAATCCAGACTCAGTTCTGGGCTGCACATGAATCCAGACTCAGTCCTGGGCTGCACTTGAATCCAGACTCAGGCCTGGGATGCACTTGAATCCAGACTCAGTTCTGGGCTGCACATGAATCCAGACTCAGTCCTGGGCTGCACTTGAATTCTGACTCAGGCCTGGGCTGCACTTGAATCCAGACTCAGGCCTGGGATGCACCTGAATCCAGACTCAGTTCTGGGCTGCACTTGAATCCAGACTCAGTCCTGGGCTGCACTTGAATCCAGACTCAGTTCTGGGCTGCACATGAATCCAGACTCAGTCCTGGGCTGCACTTGAATCCAGACTCAGGCCTGGGATGCACTTGAATCCAGACTCAGTTCTGGGCTGCACATGAATCCAGACTCAGTCCTGGGCTGCACTTGAATTCTGACTCAGGCCTGGGCTGCACTTGAATCCAGACTCAGGCCTGGGATGCACCTGAATCCAGACTCAGTTCTGGGCTGCACTTGAATCCAGACTCAGTCCTCGGCTGCACTTGAATTCTGACTCAGGCCTGGGATGCACTTGAATTCTGACTCAGGCCTGGGCTGCACTTGAATCCAGACTCAGGCCTGGGCTGCACTTGAATCCAGACTCAGGCCTGGGATGCACTTGAATCCAGACTCAGTTCTGGGCTGCACATGAATCCAGACTCAGTCCTGGGCTGCACTTGAATCCAGACTCAGGCCTGGGATGCACTTGAATCCAGACTCAGTTCTGGGCTGCACATGAATCCAGACTCAGTCCTGGGCTGCACTTGAATTCTGACTCAGGCCTGGGCTGCACTTGAATCCAGACTCAGGCCTGGGATGCACCTGAATCCAGACTCAGTTCTGGGCTGCACTTGAATCCAGACTCAGTCCTCGGCTGCACTTGAATTCTGACTCAGGCCTGGGATGCACTTGAATTCTGACTCAGGCCTGGGCTGCACTTGAATCCAGACTCAGGCCTGGGCTGCACTTGAATCCAGACTCAGGCCTGGGATGCACTTGAATCCAGACTCAGTTCTGGGCTGCACTTGAATCCAGACTCAGTTCTGGGCTGCACTTGAATTCTGACTCAGGCCTGGGCTGCACTTGAATCCAGACTCAGGCCTGGGATGCACTTGAATCCAGACTCAGTTCTGGGCTGCACTTGAATCCAGACTCAGTCCTGGGCTGCACTTGAATTCTGACTCAGGCCTGGGATGCACTTGAATCCAGACTCAGTTCTGGGCTGCACTTGAATCCAGACTCAGTTCTGGACTACACTTGAATCCAGACTCAGGCCTGGGCTGCACTTGAATCCAGACTCAGGCCTGGACTGCACTTGAATCCAGACTCAGTTCTGGACTGCACTTGAATCCAGACTCAGGCCTGGACTGCACTTGAATCCAGACTCAGTTCTGGGCTGCACTTGAATCCAGACTCAGGCCTGGGATGCACTTGAATCCAGACTCAGTTCTGGGCTGCACTTGAATCCAGACTCAGGCCTGGGCTGCACTTAAATCCAGACTCAGTCCTGGGCTGCACTTGAATCCAGACTCAGGCCTGGGCTGCACTTGAATCCAGACTCAGGCCTGGGCTGCACTTGAATCCAGACTCAGTTCTGGACTGCACTTGAATCCAGACTCAGGCCTGGGCTGCACTTGAATCCAGACTCAGGCCTGGACTGCACTTGAATCCAGACTCAGTTCTGGACTGCACTTGAATCCAGACTCAGGCCTGGGCTGCACTTGAATCCAGACTCAGGCCTGGGCTGCACTTGAATCCAGACTCAGGCCTGGGCTGCACTTGAATCCAGACTCAGGCCTGGACTGCACTTAAATCCAGACTCAGGCCTGGGCTGCACTTAAGTCCAGACTCAGGTCTGGGCTGCACTTGAATCAAGAAATGTGGTTGAATGAACATTGTTTACATGTATTTCTAGACTAAATGTCCCTAAATAACTATGTATTTACATGGAAATGACCCTGGTTATTTACTTTTTTTTAATTCTTGGACTCAATAAACCAGGACTGTTAACTTGGTTTTTAAACCTGTTTTTAAGAGGCCTATATATGGATTTACTTTCCATGAAACCGGCCAGTGTTTAAGAACTACTAAAACAGAGCTTTGTATCTTCTCTATGTTTTCCTCAGACTGGGCAGGTTGAAGACACTACTCACCTCTCTGACCCTCTCAGTGGTATTTGGCGTGCTTGTGTGCGTCTCTACCGCTCCCCCATTCTTTATTGCCATGCGTTTTTGCCTGGCTGCTGCTAGCGCCGGTGTCTACCTCACGCTTTACATCACACGTGAGTAGTCTCAGATACTGGTGTCATAGTTAGGGCCTTTACATCACACGTGAGTAGTCTCAGATACTGGTGTCATAGTTAGGGCCTTTACATCACACGTGAGTCGTCTCAGATACTGGTGTCATAGTTAGGGCCTTTACATCACACGTGAGTCGTCTCAGATACTGGTGTCATAGTTAGGGCCTTTACATCACACGTGAGTCGTCTCAGATACTGGTGTCATAGTTAGGGCCATGTGTATTGCGCAGTCATGTGACATATCATAATTTTATTCTGTATTTCAAGCCTTATCCAGAAATGAGAATAACTCCAAAAATGAAAACAATTTCCTGAGGATGATGCTGAACCATCTGACATATGGAGAAAAAAGGGAGTTTGATAAAAAAAAGTTAAAATCCAGGCACGTCACATGATTGGTCAAAACACAGAGCCATAGTACAAAAGGCTCTAACAAAAGCATCAAAAGTCTACTGCCATGATGACCACTGCTGATCTTTTGTTATCATTCATTGTTTTGTCTTGTGTGTTTAATTGACAGGTCTTGAACTCTGTGACCCCTCACTACGTCTGTTAGTCACCATGGTGGCAGGACTAACTACAGTTGCTGGGGAGCTGCTGTTGCTGGGTTTTGCTCTGGGTTACCAGTCCTGGAGAGGCTTACTTGGAACTGGGGCTGCACCACTCTCTCTGTTCCTCACCTATGGGTGAGTGTGTGTGTGTGTGTGTGTGTGTCTGTGTGTGAGTGTGTGTGTGTGTGTGTATGTTGCGGGATAGTAGCTTATGGACAAGGGGGAAGGGGAATATGGTAGTCATTTCATTAAAGAAGTAAATGCAAACTGACTTGCTGAGAGCATCCCGGCATTGTATTGATTTCAGCCATTAACTCAAGTCAGAATACATTAGCATTTGACTTCAAGGTGCAGTGTCCCTCCCACACTCCTCATGACCTTTTATTGCAAATAGTAAATTGAACACAGAGCAAATGAAATATGAACTTTGCTGTTCCAGGGGAGAGAATAGCTTGGGATGGATCCTAGGTTGAAGAACCTAATAATTCCATGTGGAAGCTAACTAGCATCGCTGGTCCCATGATTTAAAATTCTTCCTAAGAACAGCCCTTAATCAGGAGTTATCACACGGTAATCCCTGGATTCTCATGCCTTATGACTGAATTACAACCCTCTTGTCTTAACCGTTGTTATCGTCAACCTAGAAGGAGAAAATGACATGAACATGTTTTTGTTTCAGTATTCCAGGAGTATTTCCTGAGTCTCCTCGTTGGCTCCTCCTCTCCGAGAGATCAGCTGATCTGAATTCCTTCAGTGAAAGAAGAGATAGAGGGAGGGATGACGAGAGCTTCACAGGTGTGTGGGAACCATTTTGTCTTTTTTGTGTGGGTCTTTTCATGAGATTTATGACTTTTATCAGAAAAACAATTCTCTGCTGATGCCTCCATTGTGACTTGTGGTGTTGTCATTATTTCAGAGCTGGACTCCGAGCTATCTCCCTCTACTCGCCCACATCTGTCCTTCCCAGAGCTCGTACACAGCAGGAACATCTGGAAAAACATATGTGTGCTCGGCTTCACCTCGTAAGTCACCTAACTGTGTTGTTTGAAGTTTGCCCTCACATGTCAGTCTTTAATTAGCTGCACACATAGTAATAGTAGTAGGTCTACCAGTAGTAGATATGTAGTGGTGTAATAGTAGTAGGTCTACCAGTAGTAGATATGTAGTGGTGTAATAGTAGTAGGTCTACCAGTAGTAGATATGTAGTGGTGTAATAGTAGTAGGTCTACCAGTAGTAGATATGTAGTGGTGTAATAGTAGTAGGTCTACCAGTAGTAGATATGTAGTGGTGTAATAGTAGTAGGTCTACCAGTAGTAGATATGTAGTGGTGTAATAGTAGTAGGTCTACCAGTAGTAGATATGTAGTGGTGTAATAGTAGTAGGTCTACCAGTAGTAGATATGTAGTGGTGTAATAGTAGTAGGTCTACCAGTAGTAGATATGTAGTGGTGTAATAGTAGTAGGTCTACCAGTAGTAGATATGTAGTGGTGTAATAGTAGTAGGTCTACCAGTAGTAGATATGTAGTGGTGTAATAGTAGTAGGTCTACCAGTAGTAGATATGTAGTGGTGTAATAGTAGTAGGTCTACCAGTAGTAGATATGTAGTGGTGTAATAGTAGTAGGTCTACCAGTAGTAGATATGTAGTGGTGTAATAGTAGTAGGTCTACCAGTAGTAGATATGTAGTGGTGTAATAGTAGTAGGTCTACCAGTAGTAGATATGTAGTGGTGTAATAGTAGTAGGTCTACCAGTAGTAGATATGTAGTGGTGTAATAGTAGTAGGTCTACCAGTAGTAGATATGTAGTGGTGTAATAGTAGTAGGTCTACCAGTAGTAGATATGTAGTGGTGTAATAGTGTTATATGATGATACTGTTTTATCTTTAGTTTTTATATGTAATGTAAGTGTTTTAATGTGTTTGGACCCCAGGAAGAGTAGCTGCTGCCTTGGCAGGAACTAATGGGGATCCTTAATAAACCCCAGGAAGAGTAGCTGCTGCCTTGGCAGGAACTAATGGGGATCCTTAATAAACCCCAGGAAGAGTAGCTGCTGCCTTGGCAGGAACTAATGGGGATCCTTAATAAACCCCAGGAAGAGTAGCTGCTGCCTTGGCAGGAACTAATGGGGATCCTTAATAAACCCCAGGAAGAGTAGCTGCTGCCTTGACAGGAACTAATGGGGATCCTTAATAAACCCCAGGAAGAGTAGCTGCTGCCTTGGCAGGAACTAATGGGGATCCATAATAAACCCCAGGAAGAGTAGCTGCTGCCTTGACAGGAACTAATGGGGATCCTTAATAAACCCCAGGAAGAGTAGCTGCTACCTTGGCAGGAACTAATGGGGATCCTTAATAAACCCCAGGAAGAGTAGCTGCTGCCTTGGCAGGAACTAATGGGGATCCTTAATAAACCCCAGGAAGAGTAGCTGCTGCCTTGGCAGGAACTAATGGGGATCCTTAATAAACCCCAGGAAGAGTAGCTGCTGCCTTGGCAGGAACTAATGGGGATCCATAATAAACCCCAGGAAGAGTAGCTGCTGCCTTGGCAGGAACTAATGGGGATCCTTAATAAACCCCAGGAAGAGTAGCTGCTGCCTTGACAGGAACTAATGGGGATCCTTAATAAACCCCAGGAAGAGTAGCTGCTGCCTTGGCAGGAACTAATGGGGATCCTTAATAAACCCCAGGAAGAGTAGCTGCTGCCTTGGCAGGAACTAATGGGGATCCATAATAAACCCCAGGAAGAGTAGCTGCTGCCTTGGCAGGAACTAATGGGGATCCTTAATAAACCCCAGGAAGAGTAGCTGCTGCCTTGGCAGGAACTAATGGGGATCCTTAATAAACCCCAGGAAGAGTAGCTGCTGCCTTGGCAGGAACTAATGGGGATCCTTAATAAACCCCAGGAAGAGTAGCTGCTGCCTTGGCAGGAACTAATGGGGATCCTTAATAAACCCCAGGAAGAGTAGCTGCTGCCTTGGCAGGAACTAATGGGGATCCTTAATAAACCCCAGGAAGAGTAGCTGCTGCCTTGGCAGGAACTAATGGGGATCCTTAATAAACCCCAGGAAGAGTAGCTGCTGCCTTGGCAGGAACTAATGGGGATCCTTAATAAACCCCAGGAAGAGTAGCTGCTGTCTTGGCAGGAACTAATGGGGATCCTTAATAAACCCCAGGAAGAGTAGCTGCTGCCTTGGCAGGAACTAATGGGGATCCTTAATAAACCCCAGGAAGAGTAGCTGCTGCCTTGGCAGGAACTAATGGGGATCCTTAATAAACCCCAGGAAGAGTAGCTGCTACCTTGGCAGGAACTAATGGGGATCCTTAATAAACCCCAGGAAGAGTAGCTGCTGCCTTGGCAGGAACTAATGGGGATCCTTAATAAACCCCAGGAAGAGTAGCTGCTGCCTTGGCAGGAACTAATGGGGATCCTTAATAAACCCCAGGAAGAGTAGCTGCTGCCTTGGCAGGAACTAATGGGGATCCTTAATAAACCCCAGGAAGAGTAGCTGCTGCCTTGGCAGGAACTAATGGGGATCCTTAATAAACCCCAGGAAGAGTAGCTGCTGCCTTGACAGGAACTAATGGGGATCCTTAATAAACCCCAGGAAGAGTAGCTGCTGCCTTGGCAGGAACTAATGGGGATCCTTAATAAACCCCAGGAAGAGTAGCTGCTGCCTTGGCAGGAACTAATGGGGATCCTTAATAAACCCCAGGAAGAGTAGCTGCTGCCTTGACAGGAACTAATGGGGATCCTTAATAAACCCCAGGAAGAGTAGCTGCTGCCTTGGCAGGAACTAATGGGGATCCTTAATAAACCCCAGGAAGAGTAGCTGCTGCCTTGGCAGGAACTAATGGGGATCCTTAATAAACCCCAGGAAGAGTAGCTGCTGCCTTGGCAGGAACTAATGGGGATCCTTAATAAACCCCAGGAAGAGTAGCTGCTGCCTTGGCAGGAACTAATGGGGATCCCTAATAAATACAAATACAGTACATGAAAGTTTAACTTCTTTGTGTAACTATGCAATAACTACACCGTTTACTAATAAGATGTAACGACATTTTGGTAATCAATCATAGTAGTATGTATGCTACATATAGTATAATGTAAAGGTTTGGCCTTGCTTCTATCAACATTTTACAGGTTGGCACCCATAGGATTCATACAGTAGTTGCCAATCAGACCATGATTCTCCGTCTCCATCTTCTCCTGTTGTCTGTCAGGTTCATTTCCCATGGCATTAGTCACTGTTACAGCTCGTTCCGCGGTGATGTCAGAGGCACTGCCCCCAGCTTCTATTGGACCTATCTACTCTCTGTCTGTGCGGGAGGAGGGGCCTGGCTGTTGTTATGGGCAACCGTGAACAGGTGTGGTCGACGTGGTATCCTGCTCCTCGCCATGACGATGACAGGGCTGGCATCTCTGATTCTCCTCGGACTGATGGAGTGTAAGTTGGCGTTCAAGGTAGAATCCTTAGTTAATACACCCATTTTTGGACTTGTAAATTAATGATTTATACCCATTGAATCTTGAAGAATATAACTAAAATGCCTCATGAGCTTAGTTCAACTGTTATACCCCATCAGAAACCAAAATATAAGCTTGTTTTACTTCAATGTTTGTAAACAATCACTGTATAACCTTAAAACATGGTTAAAACTATAATGTTGATGTCATTGATGGTCAGTCCTTGTATTCATAGATCTGTCTATGCATTTGAGTGTTTCCATTTATCCAGGCTTATCCCTCAGCTTTTTACCAAAACTGAGATGGGGTGGTCACTTTGTTATTGTTTCAAATACGGATTGGCATAATGCTTTGTAGAAATAGTCCCTTAACCACTGATATAGGATCAGATATGTTTTCATCCACTAAAACATATAATCCTATGTCAGTGCTTAAGGGCCAAATTCTACCTACCCCTCACCTGGAATACACATAGTTAGGGGCCAAATTCTACCTACCCCTCACCTGGAATACACATAGTTAGGGGCCAAATTCTACCTACCCCTCACCTGGAATACACATAGTTAGGGGCCAAATTCTACCTACCCCTCACCTGGAATACACATAGTTAGGGGCCAAATTCTACCTACTCCTCACCTGGAATACACAGATTTAGGGGCCAAATTCTACCTACGCCTCACCTGGAATACACATAGTTAGGGGCCAAATTCTACCTACCCCTCACCTGGAATACACATAGTTAGGGGCCAAATTCTACCTACCCCTCACCTGGAATACACATAGTTAGGGGCCAAATTCTACCTACCCCTCACCTGGAATACACATAGTTAGGGGCCAAATTCTACCTACTCCTCACCTGGAATACACAGATTTAGGGGCCAAATTCTACCTACCCCTCACCTGGAATACACATAGTTAGGGGCCAAATTCTACCTACCCCTCACCTGGAATACACAGATTTAGGGGCCAAATTCTACCTACCCCTCACCTGGAATACACATAGTTAGGAGCCAAATTCTACCTACTCCTCACCTGGAATACACAGATTTAGGGGCCAAATTCTACCTACCCCTCACCTGGAATACACATAGTTAGGGGCCAAATTCTACCTACCCCCCACCTGGAATACACAGATTTAGGGGCCAAATTCTACCTACCCCTCACCTGGAATACACATAGTTAGGGGCCAAATTCTACCTACTCCTCACCTGGAGTACACAGATTTAGGGGCCAAATTCAACCTACCCCTCACCTGGAATACACATAGTTAGGGGCCAAATTCTACCTACTCCTCACCTGGAATACACATAGTTAGGGGCCAAATTCTACCTACCCCTCACCTGGAATACACAGATTTAGGGGCCAAATTCAACCTACTCACCTTGAATACACATAGTTAGGTACACATAGATAGTCCTCACCTGGAATACATAGAGGGTAAATGTAATTCAGTTCATAGGAGACCACATGTCATGAAGTAGTTACGACTCATTTTCAATTGACATTGAATACAAGAAGCACAGGTTATTTTTGCATGGCACCACCTTGTGGCTGAATGGTGGTATACCAGTTCATGAAGGACACTGCCGTGGCAGTAATGTCAAAGTTGTGTCTCAGTTTCAGATGTAATCGCCAGCCAGTCAGTCTGTGGAGTTCAGTCCTAAGTTAACTCTCCCTCCTATCCTTCTCTCAGATCTAAGTGAGGCGGCCATCACTGTGTTCTCAGTGATGGGTCTCTTCTCCTCCCAGGCGGCTGCCTCTCTCTGTGTCCTCTTCACAGCAGAGATCATGCCCACCATCATCAGGTAAGGACCAGCAACTCATAGACTGTCACACGAGTCTTCCCCATCTAGGCTTGTTCCATGTATTAGATGTATTATTTAGGCCTAATATTCATATTAATGGGTGTCATTTTTGGCTTGGAGATAACTAACCATTGAACTTTTCCCTCTCGTCCAGGGGCATTGGCGTGGGCACGGTGTTGGCCCTGGGCTGTGTGGGTCGGCTCACCTCGCCGCTCATGGACCTGCGCAACCACTACGGCTACTTCCTTCACCACGTGGTGTACTCCTCCCTGGCCCTGCTGGCCGTGCTCTCCATCCTGCTGCTGCCCGAGAGCAAGAGGAAACCGCTGCCCCAGACGCTGGCCGACGGGGAGCAGTACCGACGCCCCTCGCTGGGCCGGAGGAGGAGGGACAACGTGCCCCTGCTGGCCACCCCCAACCCAGAGACCTAGCATGTCATAGCGCCAGCCCAGAGTGTCAGCAGGTCGCGGAGAGGAAGATGACGAGGGAGAAGAGGGTCAGCTGTCTGCTGAAGATGGTTGTGCTGTGCCAATGAAGGAGGGTGGTTGAAGGGACCTCCCCTCACCTTTCCCATAAGACCTGTGTGTCAGGAAAGGGAGCAGATGCGTTCTGCCCATGCTCCCGTCTGCCACCATCAGAAAGGCCCTTTTGATAGGTGTATTATCTGGCAGAGTATGGCATCACACACAGCTCACGGAGGTAGAGGCAGGTATGTTATGGAAACGGTCCTGTAAATACCTACAACGTAGTTTCTTTAACTTTATGAATGCTAGGTTATCTATTTATAAAAGAAAAACAGTAGGAGTTTTGTTTCTGGAAATTTTTGGAAGTGTACTTTGTATTGTCGAAAAGCATCGTACTAAGACAAGATGAGGGCAATTTTGTCTACTGCTCTTAAAGACATTGGGGGAAATTATATTGATTGAAGATTCTTTATGAGTAACGTTATACTTGAGGGTAGTTTGGTGAAACTTTGAACTTGCATTAAATAAATACTAATAGGCTCCTTCCTCAAACCCAAGAGTCCTTACAATCCGTTGGATAACAAAAGATGGAGAAAGTGACATTTAAATGTACTGTAGTTCCTCCGACTTGGTTGGATGTGATAAAACGATATGAATTCAATTTCCAGATGTGACTTGGAGCCAGTACTGTTTATGGGTCATTCATCTTGATCGTCTAGGCTGTCAGACCTGTCTTACTCGGCTTCACTGAAGACATAGGGAGCGTGCCTGTGCATTCAGAGCTGAAAACCTTTTGATAGATAGAAATGTATGGTAGAAAATGGACACACATTTCTATATTGTATCAGTTCTACGCTAAATATTATTGTGGGGAAATGCCGTGAACAGTTTTCAGCATTGAATTATAGCCGCGTCCAGAAACCAGGCCAAGCCCCAACCCCTTAGGCACTGATCTGAAAGGATTGGCACAACAATCCATCCAGCTTATCATGCGGCATGGTGAAGCTATTACGATATTGCTTATACCTTTCTGATCCATTCAGATCTCCACAAGCATCTTGGCCCTAGGCTAGGGGGTAAGGCCTAAGGGCTGTTTCCAGACCTGGGTGATGTATTTCTCCGTTTAGAATACAGGAACTCACTATAATAGAGTGATGGTGATGTGTATAACAGGCACCTTGTTGCAAGGATTTGGTCCTGTATGTCTTATTTGAAACATTCAGGACCTAGCTGTTTGATGTTTTTTTTTACTGGATCTACTCCAGAACCTTCTCTGGGCAGAGGTGTGTGTGTGGAGGGGGGGAGGGGGGACTGAATGGGGTTTGAAGTTAGGAAGGGGAAGAGAGACACCTCCCGCTGCAGGTCTTTGGTAGTTTCTTTCAAATGCACTAAACAAATCTAATAGTAATATGGATATTATTGATGATGATAATAACTATGAGTAACTTGACAACAGTAATATGTTGTTAGACATTGCTGGCTCCGTAAGATGATCTATTAAGCAATAACAGCAATGTAATTATGTTAATAACTTTAATAACCTGATTGAATCAAAAAATTAAATGTTAAGTAAACAATGGGTTGTTGTCTGTCTTGTCTGTGTTGATGGATGTCTTGTCGTCAGGAAGCTAACAGATCATCCTATTGATCTTGGATATTGGTTTTAAGATTGTATCATTTATTTTTTGTTACACATACCTTTCCCCCCAACAATGTAGAGATGTTTCAAAGTGTTTCTGATAAAGATGATACGAGCGCCGCAAATCCATTAGGGATGCAACAAAAATTATACAAACTCAAACTTGAATCGATGTTTGACAACTCAGACTCGCAACGCATGTGGCAAGGACTACGGGCTATCATGGACTACAGGCTATCATGGACTACAGGCTATCATGGACTACAGGCTATCATGGACTACAAAGGCAAATCCAGCTGTGTGGTTCCCACCGAAGCCTCCCTCCCAGACGAGCTGAACACATTCTATGCTTGCTTCGAGGCAGACAATACCGAGCCATCCAGGAAGACTCTTGCTGCTCCGGACGACTAGGTGTTTTCACTCTCCCAAGGTTGATGTAAGGAAAACTCTCAAAAGAGTAAATATAGTTCAGCATTCAACACTGTTGTACCCTCCAAGCTCAAAAGCTTTGTGTCTGAACACTACCCTCTGCAACTGGATCCTGGACTTCCTGACGGGCAGACCACAGGCTGTGCGGATTGGCAACAACACCTCCTCCACAATGACTCTTGACACAGGGGTCCCCCCAAGGGTGTCCTCAGCCCTCTGCTGTACTCCCTGTTCACCCACCACTGTGTGGCTTTGCACCACACCAACTCCATCAAGTTTGCTGACAACACAACGGTTGTAGGCCTGATAATCAACAACAACGAGTCCACCTTTAAGGAGGAGGTAAGTGAACTGGCATTGTGTTGCCAGGACAACAACTTCTCCCTCAAAGTCAGCAAAACAAAGGAGTTGATTGTTGTCTTGAGGAAGTAGAGGGAACACCCCGTTCCACATAAACGGGATTGCAGCAGAGAGTCAGCAGTTTTAAGTTCATCGGCGTCCACATCACCGGTGACTTAACATGGACCAACAACACCTCCCCTCTTGTCAAGAGGGCGCAACAACGCCTCTACTTCCTCAGGTGGCTGAAGAAATGTAGCATGCCATTCGGGGTCTACTCCAAATACTATAGCTGCACCATCAACAGCGTACTGACCATTTGCATCACGGCATGGTACAGGAATTGTTCTGTCCACGACCGAAAGGCTCTCCAGCGGGTGGTGAAGACGGCCCAGTACATCACTGGGACCGTGCTCCCATCCAGGGAGTCCCACACACCCCAGCCATGAGCTGTTCATACTCCCTTACTGTTGGGCAGACGGTATTGAAGCTGGAGGTCTGACACCAACACACATCACAACTGCTGCTACCAGACTATTATTTACTATTGCTAATACTGCACAACTTAAACACTTGCCCCCCAATCAGCCCTTCCCTGATACATGTGTAAATATAAAATGTGCCTTCCTGTATTATACTTATGCTAAAATATTTATTCTGTTCTACTGAGCCAATTACTTTATGTTCAAATTCTTATTTTGTATGATTTCTTATTGTTGTTGCATTGTCGAGAAGGAACCTGCAAGTAAGCATTTAGTTGGACAGTGTATACCTATACCATGTGTATCCTGTACATATGACTAATCAAACTTGAGACAGCAACGTCATTTCAATGTTATTATTTGTCGGACAGGAATGGCAATATCTTATTTACTTCACAAAACGTAATTCCCCTTTTATGTACTTTTCCGTCTATGTGTATTTTGACCTTGAAATTAAGCATGAGAATAGTGTGCTGATACGTTTTGAACTTGAATCCTACTCGGAATTGTACATTCGGAACTCGGGCCTCTTTCTAGAGCTACGACCTGAAGATCACTGACGTCATCATGAATCAACCTTTTTTCTTTTATTCTCGGGTTACCAGTTGTCTTAAAAGCACCATAAATCCAGAGAATGCCAGACTTTGACGACAAAGTTTGATGACAAAATTTGCCCAAGAAGGACTGCCGCGACACCTTCCTGTTCAAGTGAGCAAAGCACAGCAAGGTGAGTCCCAAAATGTATTGTATGTTGTAATATTCCAGGGAGATATGTATTAAGTTAAGAAAGTAATACTAAGTGTATGCTGTGTAGTAAGCTGTTAGTAGCCCATGTGCCTCATCCTAATAATTTGGTATACTTTCACCTCTTAATTTCTCCTACTGTTCTGACTTGTTGGTGCACATGTAGCCTATAACCTGTTTTTGAGAAATGTAATCATCGAATATTGTAAGAGCTTTCATTCTGCTTATATGCGTGAAAATATATGCGTGAAATAGCGTGACATCGGCAAATCCTCGTCCTGGTAAAATTGTCTGACTACTGTCATCACCACTATAGATGGAACGTTTATCCCCTGAAAGTTGGCTTGTTAACTAGCCATACTGACGTGATCTTTTAGATAGCTAGCCAATTTGATGTGATCCTTCAAACAATGTAGCCTTATGGGGGTTTCGAAAGGAACCAATGAGAAATTGGGGTTTCGAAAGGAACCAATGAGAAATAGGAGTTTCGAAAGGTGCCACTCAAGACGTTGTATAGTTATCGGGGTCTGCAGAGATGACAGTAAGGAATTGAAATTATGCACAAAAAATATATATTCACTCACTGTGAGCTGTGTCTTTGAACGTTACCTACCGGTAGCTATGTATTTAATGTTATGTTTTTCGTAAATGTAAATGCTAGCTAACGTTATCTACCGTAATTTAGTCATCAGAGACCGTGGCGTTTCACGAGCCCCCCGAAAGGTTCGAGCAAGCCCCCCCTGCTATGCTACACATTTTGACATGAAGCTGAGATAATATTTTCCCATTTTAAAAGCTCATTTCCTGTCATTCTAAACATTTTGAGCAGGCAAATCAAACGCTCTACACCTCACTGTGGCATGTTATTGAAAACGACCTATTACCCCCAAATTAATTGAAGATCAGCATCGACATTCTCATCTACTTGTCATTCCCCAAAATCCCTTCACTTGTAGTGAATGCGTCTCAAAAAGAGTTTCATTTCCATGACCTGGACAATCAGGCATGTGGTAGGATTAATCTCTGATAAAACACTTATAGCACCTAATCTAGATCAGATATCAATGTACTTCACACACTGTCCAACTCAATCAGAGAAAGGCACTCGGCAGGAATTTCACTGGGTTATATTTGTACTGAAGGACAAAGGAAGGGAAACAATGTGGTGTAAATACGAGTTAAAGGTTATGCCTCACAAACCATCAAGTTGAGAGACAGCAACAGCTACATCCCCATTATTAAAGACACCTCCTACACATAGTCAGGTACAAAATGATTGGCACCCTCTATAAAGACTGTGGAACGTTCCAGCTAAGGTTACACTTCACAATCCATCAACTTGTGAGACAGCAACAGCTAGGCCTACGTCTCATTATTCTTTAACATCCCACTTACACACTATTTTCTATGCAATTTTTTATTAATGTAAATTCTGCATTTCATCGTTTTTTCTGTAAACTGTTAAGCAATAATGAATAAAATCAAAGTCACTCAACTGCAATAACTGAGGCAGTGGGATTCCTGAGATATCAGCACTAAAAGTGTCACCGGTCTTTATAAAGAGGCCACAGCTCTGAGCACAGTATCTGTCAACACATCGTGATTAAGAAGGAAAGGATTGTTCAGGACATGTTGGATTTCTGCATTCTTCAGCTAACAAAATCTAGCCACATTAATGACAAAATGCCTTCCCTAATGAGTTCGCTAATCATACCTTCTTAATAACCTTCAATGAATTGGACAAGCGCAAACAATATAGGCCTAAACTACTCGCAACAATAAACCATTTTGGACATGTTATTTATTTACTTACACAATCTTTGTGACAGATACATCCTCAAAATGTTAAGAGGGTATACTGTAATATCTGTAGTGTGTCCACTCACAATAACATCTCTCTACTTGGTCAGACAAGGATAAAGCTGATTTCTGTTGGGTTTGGCTTCTCTGAACACAGGGAAAGCTTTCTCTTAATAAATACACAAATACAATTCATAAAATAAAACGTTACAAAGCTGCATTGATACATCAGGATATTATTATCTAGCACAGATTTCTAATGAATAACCGGCATTTTGAAAAGTCTTAACATGCTGTTAGACAAATAACATTGTAGCAGGTTCTGTGTGTATTTATCATATTATGAGGACTGGTGGACTTTCATGGGAGTGTTTGATTATTGTCTTCACTTGTAGACGTGACGTGCATCAGGTCCTATAATTAGCAGGCTCCTCTACAGCAAATAAAAATACTTCTCCACAGCAAGTAGGCAACTCAGAACAAGCTAGGCTGCTCTCGTTAGCCGCTGGAGGTAAGGTGCCCTTATCTATATTCAACTGTTTTGAATATTTTAGGATTCTGACATCAAGATTACATTTTTTTTCTCTTAGATTTTATAACATACATGTAAATGTAGAAGCTGTTATTTTTCTGCCAATTAATCAAAAGCAGTTAAATTGAAAATGCTTTGATTCAGTACTAGGACGAAGCTGGATCTTAACTTGCTCTTTAAACGATCCTAAAGGATCATTCATTAAAACCTGCAGCTCCACCACCAGTTGGGGCTGGGGAATTCTGTCAATAATCAAAAGCAGTTAAATTGAAAATGCTTTGATTCAGTACTAGGACGAAGCTGGATCTTAACTTGCTCTTTAAACGATCCTAAAGGATCATTCATTAAAACCTGCAGCTCCACCACCAGTTGGGGCTGGGGAATTCTGTCAATTTCAAAAGCATATTTTGACAGTCGTGTGTGTGGACACGTCTCCTATTTGCATTGATCCTTTGAAGTTGTGCTTGCTTTGCTACATGCAAAAACACAAGTTTTACTTGCAAGGGATCTACTTCAATGTAATTATTACCACTGTATAATTAGCCCAAACCTGGGCTACTTCACTCCCATGCGTCACTGCAGAAATATCAAAGTCAATTCTCCCGTGTGGCGCAGCGGTCTAAGGCACTGCATCTCAGTGCTTGAGACGTCACTACAGGCACCCTGGTTAAATTCCAGGCTGTATCACAACCGGCCGTGATTGGGAGTCCCATAGGGCAGCGCACAATTGGCCCAACGTTGGCCGGTGTAGGCCGTCACTTGCCTAGTAAAATAAAAATAATTTTTGTTTTGCCATATTGCTGTACCTTGCCATAACACTGGAGGGAGTGTCAAAGCATGGAACAAGTGTCTCGGAAGAGCCCTGCTACCCTTTCAAACACATGACGTCTGTTACAACATAAAGGCCAACTGTTTTAGGCGTGTCAATGTCAATGGGAGGTTTATAATTATAAATGATGGACAACTAACCTAAGCAAGAGGTCATGGCTACATATCTTACTGTATAAAGACACCATGCATTTTTTCATTTTGCGGGTCACATCAATGCACACATATTAATGAGACATGTAGACTACTGAAACAGTTCTCTGCTTTATTCATATTTGGAATTAATTACATTACTGTACTGATCAACCCAAAATGATTGCAGATGGTAAAAACAGGAACCTCCATTTCCCACTGAGGAGTAAAATATTATGTTTACCTGTAATTCAAAATTCAATTTTTAAAAAAGGAAACACTTCCGAGCTGACAAGGTCAAAATCTGTCGTTCCGCCCCTGAGCAAGGCATTAAACATTAAACATTAAACATTCCCCGGGTCCCGAAGACGTGGATGTCGATTATGGCAGCCCCCCCCCTCTGATTCAGAGGTACTAGGTATCCCCCTTTCCCTGTCTTGTTTCCCCCTGCCTACAGTAAGGGTGAAAACTGTGTGTGACCTCCTTAGGTACTTCCACTGTTGTCCACTTGGGGAAGGTAGAAAATAAAGCTGTACCATTACCCACCTCTTTACTGGCTTCTCATCCCCCTACTGGTAAGTTGCGAGAACTAATGCATTGTGTAAGCATTAAGATAGGGAAAGGGGGATACCCAGCCAGTTGTACAACTGAATGTCTTCAACTGATAACATACACTATGTTGTATATTGAAATAAAAACACACAAGAGATAAAACATAAATATTGAAGTGAAAGCCTGTAAAATCAAGGCTTTTTTCTCTCAGTCTTTGAGACACAGACCATGAATCCCACTCATTCCCTATGAATACCTAGGAATCCAACTAACCATGTTTGGGCAATCTGGTAATAGTGTATTAGTTCAACCTGGGTGAAATTATAAACATGACTTGGATCTAACGTACATTAAGCAGTAGACACCATTGTCATATCACATGCAGTAAGCTATTATATTATGCTTCAAGTATCTTTATTCTGTAGGATTAAAACACAATATAGGTTACACCTTATTCTAACTAAAGGCAAAACAATGAGATATTTTAATTCAATTTTAAATAGTATTTTTAGGAAGTATATTACTTTTCGATGTACACAGTGCCTTCAGAAAGTATTCATACCCTTATTTCACATTTTGTTGTGTTACAGCCTGAACTCAAAATGGATTCAATATTTTGTTTCTTCTCAGCCATCTACACAGAATACCTCATAATGACTAAGTGACAACATGTTTTTAGAAATGTTTGCAAATGTATTGAAAATGAAAAATAGAACTATCACCCTCGAGTCAATACTTTGAAGAAGCACCTTTGGCAGCATTTACAGCTTTGACACCTCTTTGTTATGTCTGTATAAGCTTTGCACATCTGGATCGAAGATTTTCTCAATCTCTGTTAAGTTAGATGGGGAGCGGCGGTAAACAGCAATCTTCAAGTCTTTCCACAGATTGTCAATGGAATTCAAGTCTGGGCTTTGGCCGGGCCACTCAAGGACTTTCATGTTCTGAAGCCATTCCGGCGTTGCTTTGACTGTATGCTTGGAGTCATTGTCCTGTTGGAACGTAAATCTTCGCCCCCCAGTCTGTCGTTTGACCTCTGAAGCAGGTTCTCATTAAAGATGTTCCTGTATTTGGCTCCATTCATTGTTCCATTTATCCATACCAATCTCTCAGTCCCTGCTGCTGTAAAGAATCCCCATTGCATGATGCTGCCACCACCATGCTTCACGGTACGTGTGGTGTTAGATGGGTGATGAGTGGTGCCTGGTTTTCTCCAGACATATTTGGTATTTTATTAGGATCCCAATTAGCTGCTGCAAAAGCAGCAGCTACTCTTTCTGGGGTCCCACACAAAACATGACATAATACAGAACATTAATATACAAGAACAGCTCAATTAGAAGTGCATTTGGAAAGTATTCAGACCCCTTCCCCTTTCCCACATTTTGTTACATTACAGCCTTATTCTAAAATTAATTTAAAAAATAATTATCATCAATCTACACACAGTACACCATAATGACAATGCGAAAATAGGTTTTTAGAAATGTTTGCAAATCTATTAAACATAAAAACAGAAATAATATTTACATAAGTATTCAGACCCTTTGATATGAGACTCAAAATGGAGATAGAGCTCCAGTACAGGATGGTGTCGAAGCACAGACCTGGGGAAGAGTACCACATTTTTTTTGCAGTATTTAAGGTCCCCAAGAACAAAGTGGCTTCCATTATTCTTAAATGGAAGAAGTGAGCAATCGGGGGAGAAAGGCCTTGGTCAGGGAGGTGACCAAGAACCCGATGGTCACTCTGACCGAGCTCCAGAGTTTCTCTGTGAAGATGGGAGAATCTTCCAGAAAGACAACCATCTCTGTAGAACTCCACCAATCAGGCCTTTATGGTAGAGTGGCCAGACGGAAGCCACTCCTCAGTAAAAGGCACATGAAAGCTCGCTTGGAGTTTGCCAAAAGACACCTAAAGGACTCTCAGGCCATGAGAAACAAGATTCTCTGGTATGATGAAACCAAGATTGAACTCTTTGTCCCGAATGCCAAGCGTCACGTCTGGAAAAAACCTGGCACCATCCCTACGATGAAGCATAGTGGTGGCAGCATCCTGCTGTGGGGATGTTTTTCAGAGTGCTCAGGACCTCAGACAGGACTAGAAGGTTCATCTTCCAACAGGACAATGACCCAAAGCACACAGCCAAGACAACGCAGGAGTAGCTTCAGGACAAGTCTCTGAATGTCCTCGAGTGCCCCAGCCAGAGCCCGACTTAAACAAACATTTCTGGAGAGACCTGAAAATAGCTGTGCAGCGACACTCCCATCCAACCTGACAGAGCTTGAGAGAATTTGCAGTAAATAACGGGAGAAACTCCCCAGCGATGCTCCCCTGAGCCTTCTCTGAATCGTGGCATTGAACGCTTTAGCAGGATTCTCTCTCTTCACAACTGCCTACATGATTATTGCAGCTCAATGGGTGTAACTTTTGTTGAAAACGTCTACCTTTTAGAAATAAAACACGTTTTATAAGGAGGATGGGATCCACCCAAATCATTTAGGTTCCTGGATCCTTTTACAGCATTATAAAGCTGCGTGGAGACAATTACTTATCAATGACCCAAGCCCAGCTCAGTTAAACCCTAACATTGTGACACTGAGTGGTCATAAAGCTTTAGCAAATATACATTATACTAGAGGCATTGGTAAACAAAAATGTAAGTAGCCTAATTTATGTCCCTCTAACTGCCCTGAATGCCTCTGCTGATCCTACAGATATTGTATGCAGTAATCATGTGCCTATGAACCAGAATTATACTGTTAGCACTGAGGCGGTGTGCCCTAGTAGGAAGTCCACTGTGTGTAGCTTACCCTGCACTAACATAAATAACACGAACATATCTACCTCTGCTAAGCTTCCCAGTAAAGCAATGAAAACAAGTAAGCATCCCAGAAGAAAAGTGCCCAAAATAGCCCACGTTAACATATGTAGCTTAAGAAACAAGGTTCATGAAATCAATAATTTGCTAGTAACATATGCCATTCATATTCTGACAATCTCTGAAACTCACCTAGACAATACATTTGAAGATACAGTGGTAGCAATACAAGGTAATAACATTTACAGAAAATACAGAAATGCCAAAGGTGGAGGTGCTGCTGTTTATATTCAGAACCACATTCCTGTAAAGCTTAGAGAGAATCTCATGTTAAATACTGTTGAAGTAATATGGCTACAGGTTAATCTGCCTCACCTAATGTCCATTCTTGTAGGAAGCTGCTATATACCACCATCAGATGGCTCATTCATCACAAAACCGACCGATATTACCAACTTAATTAATGATTTATTTCAATGGCAAGATTCGCAAACTTAGGCATGACATGCCAGCAACAAACGCTGACACTACACATCCAAGTATATCTGACCAAATTATGAAAGACATTGTAATTTTGAATTCCGTAAAGTGAGTGTGGAAGAGGTGAACAAATGATTGTTGTCTATCAATGACAAGCCAACTTGGATGGAAAATTACTGAGGATAATAGCGAACTATATTGCCACTCCTATTTGCAATATTTTCAATTTAAGCCTACTAGAAAGTGTGTGTCCCCAGGCCTGGATGGAAGCAAAAGTAATTCCTCTACCTAAGAATATCTGGATGAGGAATACCTATTTAAGAATGCTGTTCATTGACTATAGCTCAGCATTCAACATCATAGTACTGTACCCTCCAAGCTCATCATTAAGCTCTTGGCCCTGGGTCTGAACCCCGCTCTGCGCAACTGGGTCCTAGACTTCCTGACGGGCCACCCCAGGTGTTGAAGGTAGGCAACAACACCTCCACTTCGCTAATCCTCAACACAGGGGCCCCACAAGGGTGTGTGCTCAGCCCCTTCCTGTACTCCCTGTTCATCCATGACTGCGTGACAAGGCACACCTCCAACTCAATCATTAAGTTTGCAGATGACACAACAGTAGTAGGCCTGATTACCAACAATTACAAGACAGCCTACAGGGATGAGGTCAGGGCCATGGGAGAGTGGTGCCAGGAAAATAACCTGACACTCAACAAAACAAAGGAGCTGATCGACAGGAGCGCAGTGGAGAAGGTGCAAAGCTTAAAGTTCCTCAAGAAGGCACAATACCACCTCTTCAACCTCAGGAGGCTGAAGAAATTTGGCTTGGCCCCTAAAACTCTCAAACTTTTACAGATGCATAATTGAGAGCATCCTGTCAGGCTGTATCTCCGCCTGGTACAGCAACTGCACTGCCCACAACCCCAGGGCTCTCCAGAGGGTGGTGCGGTCTGCCCAACTTATCACCCGGGGCAAACTACCTGCCCTCCTGGACACCTACAGCACCTGATGTCACAGGATGGCCAAAAAGATCATCAAGGACATCAACCACCAGAGCCACGGCCTGTTCACCCTGCTCCCATCCAGAAGGCGAGGTCAGTACAGGTGCATCAAAGCTGGGACCAAGAGACTGAAAACCAGCTTCTGTCTCAAGGCCATAAGACTGTTAAATAGCCATCACTAGCCAGTTACCACCCAGTTACGCAACCCTGCACCCCAGAGGCTGCTGCCCTATATACATAGACTTGGAATCCCTGTTCACTATAATAATGGAACACGAGTCACTTTAATAATGTTAAAATACTGTTTGCATACTACTTTACTCATCTCATATGTAAAAACTGTATTCTATTCTACTGTATTTTAGTCAGTGACAAAATTGAGCACACAGCCATGCAATCTCCACAGATAAACATTGGCAGAATGGCCTTAATGAAGAGCTCAGTGTTTTCATCATGGCACCGTAATTGGATGCCACCTTTCCAGCAAGTCAGTTCGTCAAATTTCTGCCCTGCTAGAACTACCACAGTCAACTGTAAGTGTGGTTATTGTGAAGTGGAAACGCCTAGAAGCAACAACGGCTCAGCCGCGACGTGGTAGGCCACACAAGCTCACAGAACGGGACCGCCGAGTGCTGAAGCGTGTAGCGTGTAAAATATCGTCCGTTCTCGGTTGCAACACTCACTACCGAGTTCCAAACTGTTTCTGGAAGCAACGTCAGCACAATAACTGTTAGTCGGGAACTTAATGAAATAGGTTTCCATGGCCGAGCAGCCGCACACAAGCCTAAGATCACCGTGCCCAATGGCAAGCGTCGGCTGTAGTGGTGTAAAGCTAGCCGCCATTAGACTCTGGAGAAGTGGAAACACGTTTTGTGGAGTGATGAATCATGCTTCACCATCTGGCCGTCCGATGGACGAATCTGGGTTTGACGGATGCCAGGAGAACGCTACTTGCCCAAATGCATAGTGCCAACTGAAACATTTGGTGGAGGAGGAATAATGGTCTGGGGATGTTTTCATGGTTCGGGCAAAGCCCCTTAGCTCCAGTGAAGGGAAATCTTAACTCTACATCATACATTTTAGACGATTCTGTGCTTCCAAATTTGTGACAACAGTTTTGGGAAGGCCCTTTCCTGTTTCAGCATGACAATGGCCCTGTGCAGAAAGCGAGGTCCATACAGAAATGCTTTGTCAAGATCGGTGTGGAATAACTTGACTGGCCTGCCCAGAGCCCTGACGCCAACCCAATCAAACACCTTTGGGATGAATTGGAACGCCGACGCAAGCCAGGCCTAATCGGCCAACATCAGTGCATGGCCTCACTAATGCTCGTGGCTGAATGGAAGCATGTCCCCACAGCAATGTTACAACATCTAGTGGAAAGCCTTCCCAGAAGAGTTGAGGCTGTTATAGCAGCAAAGGGGGAACCAACTCCATATTAATGGCCATGATTTTGGAATGAGATGTTCGACGAGCAGGTGTCCACATACACTACATGGCCAAAAGTATCTTCATATGATAACTGAGGAATAATCTATGGTTCTGGAAAGCAATAGTGCATGCTGAATAGTACCTCAATAAATTCTGTTTGTTTTTCAATCTGGTGAAAGTCTCAGTGAGATAAAAATGCTTAGCCAATACATTATTTTGTTGGAACTCATTTTAAGAGCCCACACAGCACCCTGGTGTGGATTGGAGGCTACCCCTGCATCACTACGCTAGCCAACTACACATCCTCTCCTTTTTCACTCACCCTCTGTCAGGGATCCCACGTGCCTTGGTTAGGAAAGAGATCTCTGCCAGTTGTCATTCTATGAAGACAATGGATGACAGGAGAATAGTTTAAGGTGAGTCCATGTGTTCAAGTACATCAAGCAAGGCTCAAATAACCCCAAAAAGGGATAGTTCACCCAAATTAGAAATGTACATATTGGTTTCCTAATATTTACTTGCATTTTGGTCCAGAAAAGCATTTTGAGACAATGGCTAGTTAAACAAAACCAAAGCATGGTTTTACCTTGTCCAATCACCACTTACCAGTTAAGGAAACCTAATTTGGGTGGACAATCCCTTTACCCCCTTCCATAAGTGTAAGTGAACATTTGTTCAAGTGTATTAAGCAAGACTCAATTGCCCTCCACACACAACAGCTGGGAATGGGACCCTTAACAAATCATTGAGGGACACAGACTGGTATGTGCTAGGTGCAAGGTGTGAAGTTGTCAAAATGGCTTTTATGGTTTACTTAAGACGAAACAGAGCACTTACCGCCTGCACACACATTTTGAAGGAGGTACACTCGTAGAAAAAAGGGTTCCAAAAGGGTTCTTTGGCAGTCCTCATAGGAGAACCCTTTTTGGTTCCACATAGAACCCTCTGTGAAAACAGTTTCACATGAAACCCAAAAAGCTTCTACCTGGAACCAAAAAGGCTCTATCTAGAACCAAAAAGGGTTACCCCAAAGGGTTCTCATATGGGGACAGCCGAATAATCATTTTTAGTTAGTTAATACCTTTTTTTCTAAAAGTGTATAAGGCCCTTTCCAGCTGTGTTAACCACTACATTATCCATTTGTAGACAGCTTCACACCTTCACTAATGTCTTAGCTCAGTCACAATGTCTGTTGCACTTACCTGGGTAGTTGTCAATCGAGACCCCCCCCCCCCCCCCCCCAAAGTATTTCCTTATCAAAAAGGTCAAATAGCTACTCACCATAATCTATTATTACATTACCTGGGAAGCAGTTACATACAGTTATATTACTTTATAAAATATGTTATCCATTGTCATATGGCCGGATAATGTTGACCTTGACCCAATTTATGAATGTCCAGATTTATCTACGCTTGTAAGTTATTTAGCACGTCCCCACCTATCTCCAGAGATAGAATGATCATCTATAACTTGTTAATATCAGTGTTGTAACCAAGATTGAGTGAATGCATACATTAATCAGAGGATGCTAATAAAGAGAAAAACGATATAAAAGGCTATTTAACAAGGTTTTAATGGGATATTGTCTTTTGAGGGTGAATGGTAATCTAGGGCTGGGCAATAAATCAATATAAATAATTGTCGAGGTAATTACTTCACTCAATAACGAAATAAAAACGGTTAGATTCATTTTCGATAATGTCGATATAGAATAATTAGGTACAGCAGTCCATTTCACCTCTGTGACGCAGCAGAAACGTGCAGAGAAGTGACAATATGCACGTGGAGAGGTATACACCCACTAAAAACCCCTTAGCACCTCGAGTGATGGAGTAGCCACTATTAACCATTAAAAATGTGTGATGTAGGCGAAAACAGTGGCAAAAGACAAAGACATCACAAATGCTAGTATGCATTGCATTGCTAAGGACATGCTACCAATTAGCAGTCGAAAGGGAAGGTTTCAAGAGGCTTATCAATTTAATTGACCCCAGGTACGTGCTCCCAGGCCGCAAACATGGAACAATTTTCCTTCAAGTATAATTGTGTGTAGCTCACATAATAAAATAAAAATATATAACCTTTATTTAACTAGGCAAGTCAGTGAAGAACAACTTATTTACAATGAAGGCCTATCGGTGAACAGTGGGTTAACTGCCTTGTTCAGGAGTAGAAAGACAAGATTTTTTACCTTGTCAGCTTTTGGCTACTGGCCCAACACTCTAACCACGGTTTGTTCAGGCATTCTTGAGTTTGAAGCAGACATGCACCTTTTAGACATGATTTGATTAATATCGTGATAATTATCGTTATTGAATGAAAAAATCTAGAGATATAATTTATTTGCCATATTGCCCAGCCCTGATGGTATATCTGTCATGGTGGAAGCAGAGGTGTAATCCAAGCATTTAAAAAAAAAGGAGCCACTGATAGTAAATTTGACCAAATTTGATGTAATTATGTGTAAAATATACAATATTCTCTATATTTTCCAGGGCATAATGCCCTGGGGTGGACGTTTGGTTAACATCTCATAAGGTAAATGGAGTCTAACATGAGTTGCTTGAGGAAGGTGACAAGTGTTCTTTCATGTATGGCCAATATGTATTTATGTGAGTCCTTTGCAAACAGGCCCCAGCTATTACAATGTCAGATGGTGAGGCCCAGACCGTCACGCACATTGAAGTGCCTCATGGTCAGTTGAAGGAATCCAAGAGCAATTTCACAGGTTTATCTTTGTCCTCAAGGATAAAAGGAAGGAACAATGACATGTAAACAAGATGGGAGGAGGACTACTTTTTATGGCCCTCTCCATACAGGGCTGAACAACACTCTTTATAAAGAGGGATGAAGGTCTGGAGATAGACAATGCACTGAACATCCTGAAGGTAGAAGAAGTCTGCAGAGGAAGATAAACATTAAAGTACCCAACAACTATCATTGACACATCATCAGCAGGCTCAAAATCAGAAAATATGTAGCTTGTCAGTTGACTGATGTTGGTCTGAAGTATTTGTCTATTTTATCCTCAGTAGAGATCTGTTCCACCAAACAAGGGGTGACCAACAACAGGTAAGAATCGTAAACTTCCACCCTAAGGTTGTCGTGTGGGCACACACTCTTGACAATGGCCCCAATTCAATCTATTCACTGAAATAAAAGGCTGGACACTACTACACTTTGTCACGGGATAAACCGGATCACTCAGAGTTCCAATGTGGCAATTGTTTACTTGCCGAGGATTATAGGCTTGAGGTGCCTTCCTTGATCAGGCAGGTCGCAAACCTACGTAAGAAACTGGGGAAAACGCAGAGTGGAATGTTTACCATTTCTACGCCGGGGGCGGGACAGCATTTGCGGTTGTTGGATGCATCTCCGCCTTGTCGTTATGCCTCCGTTATGCGGAGCTTCCCCATCAGAGTCTAAGGAGCACAGCAAGAGGAGCACGACAATCAACGATGGTCGCATGTCACGAGCGGTGGAAGCCGAAGACAGCGGCTTCCCACAAAGCAGTCTACACTCCAAACGAGATACAAACAACAAATAATTTCCCCGTCCTGGAGCCTGATTTTCCTGCACCTTCGTCACTGGGGGTACCCGTGTCTGCGGTCGCAATGCCTACTCCTACGATTTCGAAGTCAGCAACCTTCCTGCCCTGGATCGAGCGGGGCTTCTACATCTGTCGGAGGCCTGCACCAGGCGCAGAGAGCAACAGGCTCAAGTTATCCTGCCTCTCGCCCGTCCATAAAGGGTTCTCCGAATCCTGTGAAGCGTGGGAGTGGGCGGATTTCCTCGTACTGCTCGCCAGCCGTGATTTTGGGCAGCTCCATGGTAAGAAATGTGACCATTCCTGGTGCAAAAACAATGTCCTATCCTAGAGCTCGAGTAAATTACATTACTAAGCTGCTCACGAATGTACTATGTCATTACATGGAAATCGATTGTATCGTAGTCAATGTGGGTTTTAATGATATAATGAAGGGCAGCTCTGAAGAGTTGAAACTGGATTTTAAAGAGCTGATTGACTCTCTGCTATACTAATAAAATACCCATCATATCTGGCACTGTGCCCTCTGAATCGTGGCATTGAATGCTTTAGCAGGATTCTTTCTCTTCACAACTGGCTATGTGATTATTGCAGCACAATGGGTGTAACTTTTTTTGGGACAATTTTTGATACCTTTTGGAAGCAAAACACATTCTATATGGAGGTTGGGATCCACCCAAATCATGTGGGATCCTGGATCCTTTCACAGCATTATAAGGCTGCGTTGAGACAATTACTTATCAATGACCCAAGCCCAGCTCAGTTAATCCTTACCATTGTGACGCTGAGTTGTCATGGATGCTTCAGCAAATGTACATTATACCAGGGAAGTTGGTAGACACAATGTAAGTAACTCTGCTGATCCTACAGATATTGTATGCAGTAATGATGTGCCTATGAACCAGATTTATACT
The DNA here is from genome assembly GCF_002021735.2 of Oncorhynchus kisutch. Classification (NCBI taxonomy): domain Eukaryota; kingdom Metazoa; phylum Chordata; class Actinopteri; order Salmoniformes; family Salmonidae; genus Oncorhynchus; species Oncorhynchus kisutch. The sequence continues at coordinate 76,113,808 of NC_034191.2, forward strand.
GTTAGCACTGAGGCGATGTGCCCTAGTAGGAAGTCCACTGTGTGCAGCTCACCCTGCACTAACATAAATAACATGAACATATCTACCTCTGCTAAGCTTCCCAGTAAAGCAATGAAAACAAGTAAGCATCCCAGTAGAAAAGTTTTCAAAATAGCCCACGTTAACACCTCTTAAGGATCTGACCCTTTTTTCAATTCTCAACTAAGATGACATACCCAAATCTAACTGCCTGTAGCTCAGGAACTGAGGATATGCATATTCTTGATACCATTTGAATGGAAACACTTTGAAGTTTGTGGGAATGTGAAATTAATGTAGGAAAATATAACACATTAGATCTGGTAAAAGATAATACAAAGAACCATCAACTTTGAAATGCAAAAGAAAGGCCATAATGTATTATTCCAGGCCAGGCCAGGCGCAATGTAGATTTTGGCCACTAGATGGCAGCAGAGTATGTGCAAAGTTATAGACTGATCCAATGAACCATTGCATATCTGTTCAAAATGTTATATCAAGACTGCCCAAATGTGCCTAATTGGTTTAGTAATACATTTTCAAGTTCATAATTGTGCACTCTCCTCAAACAATAGCATTGCATTATTTTACTGTAAATTGGACAGTGCAGTTAGATGAACAAGAATTGAAGCTTTCTGCTCATATCAGATATGTCTATGTCCCGGGATTTTTTTTTGTTACTTACAACCTCATGCTTATCAAAGCCTACGTTAGCTCAACCGTCCCGCAGGGGGGACACCGATCCCGTTGAGGTTATTCAGAAACAAGGTTCATGAAATCAATAATTTTCTAGTAACAGATGACATTCATATTATGACTATCTCTGAAACTCACTTAGATAATACACTGGTAGCAATACAAGGTTATAACATATACAGAAAATACTGAAATGCCAGTGGTGGTGTTGCTGTTTATATTGAGAACCACATTCCTGTAAAGCTTAGATCTGTAAAGATATCAAATACTGTTGAAGTAATATGGCTACAGGTTAATCTGCCTCACCTAAAGCCCATTCTTGTGGGAAGCTGCAATAGACCACCAAGTGCTAACAGTCAGTATCTGGATAATGTGTGAAATGCTTAATAATGTATGTGATATTTTCTGGGAGATTTAAATATTAGAGATTTAAATATTAACTAGCTTTAATCAAGCTGCCGACTCAAGAAAAAGCTTCAAACTGTAACCAGTGCCTGCAACCTGGTTCAGGTTATCAGTCAACCTACCAGGGTAGTTAAAAGCAGTACAGGAATGAAATCATCAACATATTGATTTTACTTATCCTTTATTTAACTAGGCAAGTCGGTTAAGAACACATTATTATTTACAATGACAGTCTACCGGGGAACAGTGGGTTAACTGCCTTGTTCAGGGGCAGAATTACAGATCTTTACCTTGTGATCTCGGGAATTTGATCCAGCAACCTTTTGATTACTGGCCCAATGCTCTAACCACACGGCTACCTGCCGTGATCACATCTTTACTAATGCTGCAGAAATTAGCTTGAAAGCAGTATCCGGATCCATCGGATGTAGTGATCACAATATAGTAGCCATATCTACAAAAAACTAAGTTCCAAAGGCTGGGCCTAATATAGTGCATAAGAGGTCATACAATATGTTTTGTAGTGATTCCTATGTTGTTGTGTTATGAGAATTCTATTCTCCTGTTCATTAACCAATTCAATTATGTTTCCCTCAGTCTGTTATATCAGGATTTGTAAGATACTGATAGAAACGAAAACAGACAGAGGCCCAGTCTACCAAAGTTAAATGTTAATTTACGGGAACGTTCTGAAGTCAAGAATACAAATCAATTCATTTTATACTGACTTCTCACGCCCACACATACACACAAACAGACGCACATACATACACAAACAGACGCACACACATGTCCTGCTACGCACACACTGTCTGTCACACTTCCCAGCCGACAGAGATAGTGACGTTGTCCTTGAGACGTACTCCCCGTTTTCTCCCAAATCTCGAGTCAGGTCGGCACCAAGCTCAGACAGTCTGTGTTTAAAATACCATAAAGACATATTGTTTTACCCTAATTTTGACTAGGACTACACATTTATTGATTATGATTTTATACATTATAATCAATTCCATACAATTATATGTTTCAGGGCGGAACATTCTAATCATTCAATTAACAGACAATCCTCACCTATCATGTTGATGTAAAGAATATTTGTTGGTTTGCGCCTCTGTAATGAGGCGCAAACAGACGCTGCACCTGACACATTTATGAAATTGCTTATTGCAGTTACTAATAAGCACGCACCTATTAAGAAAATAACTGTAAAAACTGTTAAATCCCTGTGGATTGATGAGGAATTGAAAAATTGTATGGTTGAGAGGGATGAGGATAAAGGAATGGCAAACAAGTCTGGCTGCACAACCGATTGGCAAATGTATTGCAAATTGAGAAATCATGTGACTAAACTGAACAAAAAGAAGAATTAATTACACTATGAAACAAAGATAAATTACATAAAGAATGATCGTAAAAAACTTTTGTCGCACCTCAAATTATTATTTTTTCACTGGCTTTGAGTAAAGCCAGTGTGTCTATGTATGCGAGGACTAAACACAATACACGTCAGCTACTACAGCGACTGGAATGACTGAAACACTTAACAAAGAGCTGCAGTTAGTTTCAGAGTGGGTAGCAAGGAATAAATTAGTCCTAAATATTTCTAAAACTAAAAGCATTGTATGTGAGACAAATGATTCACTAAATCCTAAACCTCAACTAAATCTTGTAATAAATTATGTGGAAATTGAGCAAGTTGAGGTGAACTGCCTGGAGTAACCCTGGATTGTAAACCGTCATGGTCAAAACATATTGATACAACAGTAGCTAAGATGGGGAGAAGTCTGTCCATAATAAAGCACTGCTTTACCTTCTTAACAGCACTATCAACAAGGCAGGTCCTACAGGCCCTAGTTTTGTTGAACCTGGACTACTGTTCAGTCGTGTGGTCAGCTGCCACAAAAAGGGACTTAGAAAAAGCCTGTAGAATAAGAATATTCCGAAAACAAGCATCTTGTTTGCAATAAAGGCACTAAAGTAAAACTGCAAAGAAATGTGGCATAGAAATGAACTTTATGTCCTGAATACAAAACGTTATATTTGGGGCAAACCCAACACAACTAAAACAAAAGGTCAAATACATACTGGAGTTGCTTACCAAGACGACATTGAATGTTCCTGAGTTGCCTAGTTACAGTTTTGACTTAAATCGGCTTATAAATCTACGACAAGACTTAAAAATGACTGTCTAGCAATGATCAACAACCAACTTGACAGAGCTTAAAGAAATGTAAAAAGAATAATGCAAATATTATACAATCCAGGTGTGCAAAGATCTTAGATTTAGCCAGAAAGACTCACAGCTGTAATAACTGTCAGAGGTGATTCTAACGTGTATTGACTCAGGTGTGAATACTTATGTAAATTAGATATACACATTTTCACTTTGTCATTATGGGGAATTCTGTGTAGATGAGTGAGAGAAAAAAATGTAATCAATTTTGAATTCAGGCTGTAAAACAACAAAATGTGGAATAAATCAGAGTATGAATACTTTCTGAAGGCACCGTATATAATATGTTATGCACTTTTAAAAATGAAACAAAACATTTGTTGATTGAATTGATAATATAATTTAAAGTAATAGGTGGCTAAAGCTGGAGACAACATAAACTGTGGAAACATAATTTACTCTTCTTTTAGAATGTTACTGTGAAGGAGATTGACTGCCACTCCCAGAACCCGCCATAGTTCGATAATGGCGATGTTCACCTTCCTGCACGAGCCCGCTGAGCTGTTTAACCTCAGAGAGATCTACTGTACACAGCCTGGATGATCTACGTAAGTAATGACCTGCCTGCTGAAATCTCAATTAAATCAAACATTGATTAGAAAACCTTTCATCATATAACTCAGTGGTTCCTAACCCAGGGCTGCTAAATTACTAAAATGTAAATGTGGCCCCCACAGGGGGGCACCAAAGTTTCCTGATTGGGGGGGGGGGGGGTCGCAGGGCCTTACTTGATTTGAGGGGTAAACCCCCCCACCCCCCCAAAAAAAAACACGCTACCCTGCTGCACATGGGGATATCTTCAGTTGGTCTTAAAGTGGAAATAGGTAACTTTTTCCCCGACCTGACCAAATTCACATTTTTATAGATCTATCATTCTGCTTGAAAGTCTAAGAAGCAGTAGATCTGTTCTATGTAAGCTATTTCTATGCTTCCCGTTCTTAAGTTTTGTTTTTTGGTCTTTTGCATTCAGTTTTCTACTTCAAACAGCTGAAACAGCAATATTTTTGGTTATGGAAAATATACTTCACAGCGGTTTAGATGGTACAATGATTTTATACACTATTTTGTCACATAAACTGAAATTAGGTAAACTATTAGAATTTTAGCAACAAGGAAATGGCGGAGCATAGTGCAACTTAAAAAATATGGGTCCCTAGTGGGAAGTGGGACCCCTGATTAACTGATGTATCTGTAACCTACGAAATGTTGTGTTTGCTAAAGATTAAATCATTCATATTTTTCAAGCCAATTCCAATTTGGGAAAGTTCTGCAAGATTCAGTACGACCTGGATGAGGCAGAGGAGAGGGCTGATATTGCTGAGACTCAGGTCAACAAGATGAGAGCCAAGAGTCGTGATACCGGTTCCAAGGTCAGTAGGTACTGTTTCAATTTTCTATTAAAGCTGCAATATGTATGTAACCTTTTGGGTAACCCCCCAGAAAAATCACATAGAAAAGTGGATTATAGATCTGTCATTCTCATTGAAAGCAAATCTAAGAAGCAGTAGATTGGTTCTAGGTGCGCTATTTAGATGCTTCCCGTTCTTAAATGTATTTTTTATGTCTTTTACTTTCGGTTTTGTACACCAGCTTCAAACAGCTGAAAATATCAAAACGTTCATTATGGAAAATATATTTCAGCTGTTTAGATGGTACAATGGTTTTGGTACAGTGCTTGTTTTTCCTGAATAGGAGAACAATTCGAATTTTAGCAACCAGGAAATGACGGAGCGATTTCTGCATAGTGCATCTTTAATTATAATTTGCAGATTACCCCATGTAATGTATGGCTGAAGCCTTAACGTTGAATCCTCCTAAGGCATATGACATCCAATAGCCATAATATCAATAATATTTATTTTCATATTAAATCTGGCATCTTTTGTGTCCTAAAACTATACAAGACAGGATATGTCCTAAGGGAAACACTGTTATATACAAAACAAAGACCACACTAAGAATATGAGGAAGGGAAAATCTGTATTCTTGTCATCAACAACTTAAAGGTGACCAAATATGTATCTATACATCGTCTTGAACACTCTTGTAGCCTTTTCTGTGTAATTACAATTTAGTCTCCATATCTGCCTTATCCTAGATGTACATAGATTTTAGACCACTGTATTCGAACAGTGTCTTGTTGACAGCCTTGAATACAGATGACAACATACTTCTATGAAGATATTCACGGCTGGCTGAACGTATACCATCATGGCTAACTGAACGTATACCATCATGGCTGGCTGAACGTATACCATCATGGCTGGCTGAACGTATACCATCATGGCTGGCTGAACGTATACCATCATGGCTGACTGAATGTATGCCATCATGGCTGGCTGAACGTATACCATCATGGCTGGCTGAACGTATACCATCATGGCTGACTGAATGTATGCCATCATGGCTGACTGATCATATACCATCATGGCTGACTGAACGTATACCATCATGGCTGACTGATCGTATACCATCATGGCTGGCTGAACGTATACCATCATGGCTGGCTGAACGTATACCATCATGGCTGACTGAACGTATACCATTATGGCTGACTGAACTTTTGCAATAGGGCTACACGAGTGGGGTGTTTTGACCTTAATATTTCAGTGTTACATGTATATGAAAAGTATAACTTTGTCTAACATTCATTAGATTTTTTAAGTATTTTATTTTCACTGTGATTTTGTGCAAACACAAGCTTACTACCGCTGGGAATTGCCAGAGACCTCATGATATGATATCATCACAATACTTAGGTGCCGATATATGTATTGCAATTCTCATGATTTTATGCGATACTGTGATTTTATTGCGATTTAATGTTCCAAACATATTGCTCACTATACAGTATGTCTGCTGCAGAGAGACAAGACAGAGCATGTCAAATTTCTGGGGGATCAGTCATGGAAATAAAGGTGCTGAAAACATATTGGCTCACTATTTAAAAAGAAGATTGAAGCCAAGCTTTAGGATGAAAAATACAGGAGTTTTGGCGCAGTTACAGCCGACTAGCGCTAGCTAATTCTACGTAGACTTTTAAAAACATATTTTTTTAATCGATACTTGGGAGTCAAATATCAATATAATATGGTTTAAAAAATTATATTAAGACATGGAACTGTATTGATTTTTGCTTCCATCACGAGAGTTTAGCTAAAACAAAGAAAATTGTTATGAGGATAAACTTCACATCTGCCGTTACATCACCCATTATGTTATCGTGCCCAGATGGTTCTGTGTTTCCTGTGGAAAGACAATACTATCCTGAGAGTAAATTGAAGGTGACCTACAAGTGTATCCTCATGAAATATTTTCACATTGTAAATTCATTTGGTACATTACAATTAGGTCTTGTACAATACATGTATTTTTATTACAGCCATGGCTATAGTCAGTTCGGGTCTTTGAAGGCCCTACAACACGACAGGTTCCAGAGTACAGTGCTAACTTCACTTAAAGACCTTTCAGGTCAACTAATCCCGTGGTCGAAGACACTGCATCTCAGTGCTAGAGGCGTCACTACAGAAACCCTGGTTCCAAATCCAAGCTGTACCACAACCGGCTGTGATTGGGAGTCCCATAGTGCGGTACACAATTGGTCCAGTGTTGTCCGGGTTTGGCCAGTGTAGGCCATCATTGTAAATAATAATCTGTTCTTAACTGACTTGCCTAGTTAAATACAAAATAATATATATTTTTAAATGATGATGAATGCATACAGTATATCAAACAGAAGCATTATTGATAGAGGAAAGTCATACAGCAAATAGAAAGGAGCAAAGTAGTGCAACAGCTTGAACAGAGGAAAAACATACCAATTATATGGAGAAATGCTTGGATAAAGAAAATAAAAAGTAATACATTTTTTTTATTTAAAAAAAATTATCTAAACAAGAGCACTTGTTTTACATAGGCTACTTAGAGGCCAACCCATTAAAAACTGTTAACGGTACCTGAACTGTATTCGGTTACACAAAGTACATTTATAAGGGTCCAAACTAAAGTTTAGAAGACATGGAGACAACAATCAGATAGAATATTTAGAAATGTACAGATGTAGAAGGAACTTGAAATGAGCTGATGTACAGATGTAGAAGGAACTTGAAATGAGCTGATGTACAGATGTAGAAGGAACTTGAAATGAGCTGATGTACAGATGTAGAAGGAACTTGAAATGAGCTGATGTACAGATGTAGAAGGAACTTGGAAAGCAAAATGAATTAGCTGAAAGAGATGAAAAGTGAAATGCAAGTGTCACGTTCGTCGTAAGAATTATCGGACCAAGGTGCAGCGTGATATGGTTACCACATGTTTATTAACGGAAACGCACAAAACAATAAAGAATGAACGAAACGTGAAGACAATGAAGTGCTCACAGGCAAATACACATAAAACAAGATCCCACAAACACAGGTGGGAAAAATAACTACTTAAATATGAACCCCAATTAGAGACAACGATTACCAGCTGCCTCTAATTGGGAATCATACAGAACACTAACATAGAAAAAGAAACTAGAACACAACATAGACATATACTAGATCACCCCCTATTCACACCCTGACCTACTACACCATAGAGAAACAATGGCTCTCTATGGTCAGGGCGTGACAGTAAGATCAAATTGAGAAAATTTAAAAAAGTTTATCACACAAATCAGCTGGTTTAAAAGTTACCCTCCGTCCCGATAGGAATTCAATAAATATCTAACGTTCTACGGTAAATTCTATCAAAAATAAATGAGTGTATTTTCTTCAAAACTAGCTTGCAACGATAGATAGAAATAAAACTAGCAATTGTACTTGCTGCCGCAGCGTGACGTGAGCAGAAATGTTAACTTGTTAACCAGTGCATCTGTATGTTCATGGTATCAAAAGACAGAAATTAAAGACATAACAAATCTAATTAAAAGTAAATAAAACCATAGACACTGTAACAGTGTACAATTGAATGTACCAAAGATTGTTAACTTCTTACCATCTCTTGTGTGTGGTCATGTTTGGAGTCCCTGACAGGAGGTCTCCCAATGCAAGAGGCTGGACCTGCATCTGTGAGTCACATGGAGGAGAGTCCCATCCCATACTGTAGATGCTTTAACAGAACAAACTGTCATCGAAATGTGTTGCACTATAAATGTAACTGATTGTTGGTTTTAGAATGATTTTGAAAGCTGAGTTTAAAATGAAGGTTGTAAGAAACACCTTCTACATCTGATACAGATAAGGTTAATACTACACCGTAACTGCCTGAGTCCAAACAGGACACGTCTGTTATCCTGTTAATTGTTAGTAAGCCATACTGTAGTACAACACTTTAAAACAGCCAGCAGTTCCAAAGGGAGTTTTCAGTTACCCCACAAATAAAAAACTAAGTGTGACAAAATTCGGCAAAACTGTCTAATATTCAATATCTGCGAGGTGACAGAGTAAACAATTTGCCAGTCAATGAACAAATGTAGATAGCTACTTTACTGTACAAGGAGGTTCACCATTGTATTGGGTTTACACAGAAATGCAAGTGACAAACAACAACCTTTCTTGCAACCTTCACTTTAAACTCAGCTTTCAAAATCATTCTAAAACCAACAATCAGTTACATTTATAGTGCAACACATTTCGATGACAGTTTGTTCTGTTAAAACATCTACAGTATGGGAATAGCACAAGCCCAATAGCATCAGAGCGTTAACAGCAATGCCAAGGACAAAGACAAACACTGAGATGTGAGTTGCGTGAGTTTTCAGCGACCTTTGTGTCACAACAGATGCATGGACATCCTAAAGATAGTGCAGTCCTTGAAATGCAAAGGAGAATCAGGTTACACAGCAGAACAGTGGTAAGGTGTCCAGCCATCATTCCTTCTATCTGACAGAGAGAACACAGTGTTGATAACACGAGAAGACTGGACAGCTGAGAATGAGGACGTATAAAGAAAGGTTGAGCCTAGAATAGACTGCTCAAGTATTGAGACTAAGTAAGGAGCTTGATGAGAGAGTGTGGTCCTTTGTTGCTCAGTTGGTAGAGCATGGCACTTGCAACACCAGAATGGGTGATTAGATTCCCGGGAGCATAAGCACGTTGAGTCGCTGTAGATAAAAGCGTCTGTTAAATTGCATATATTTTATATTATAAACCAGGTAGTTTGGGTCCTAGATGCTGAAGGCCATGGTATATTAGACATTATAAACTGGGTGGTTCGAGCCCTGAATGCTGACTGGCTGACAGCCGTGGTATATCAGAATGTATACTACATGTTTGACAAAACTGATTTTAGTGCTGATTACGTTGGTAACCAGTTTATAATAGCCATAAGGATCTTGTAGTATATGGCCAATATACCACGGCACTGCGTAAGAACAGCCCTTAGCTGTGGTATATTATCCATATACTACACACCCCTGGGCCTTTTTGCTTAAATATACCACGTGTATGACACAAAATTACTTGTTTACTGTTCTAATTATGTTGGTAACCAGTTAATAATAGCAATAAGACACCTCGGGGGTTTGCGGTATATGGCCAATATACCACACCTCCTTGGGGCTAACTGCTTAATTCAAACATTTGAGGGTTGTGGGTCATGGTCAATTTTATAGGCTTGAAATGTATTAGCTGTGTGCCACCAGAGACTCTGGGTTCGAGCCCAGGCTTTGTCGCAGCCGGGCGACGCACAATTGACCTAGCGTCGTCCGGGTTAGGGAGGGTTTGTCCAGTAGGGATATCCTTGTCTCATCGCGCACTAGCGACTCCTATGGCGGGCCGGGCGCAGTGTACGCTGACCAGGTCGCTAGGGGCACGGTGTTTCCTCCGACACATTGGTGCGGCTGGCTTCCGGGTTGGATGTGCGCTGTGTTAAGAAGCAGTGCGGCTTGGTTGGGTTGTGTTTCGGAGGACGCATGGCTTTCGACCTTCGTCTCTCCCGAGCCCGTATGGGAGTTGTAGCGATGAGACAAGATAGTAACTACTAACAACTGGATACCATGAAATTGGGGAGAAAAAGGGGGTAAAAAATAAGAAAATAAATAAATGTATTAGCTGATGGGTTGCAGGGTGTTACATTATCCTCATGGTAAAGAATAGTGATAGTCTTGGCTTACAATACGTTGCTTCTTTTGAAAACCATCTGAGAGAGAGAGAGAGAGAGAATATCATTTGTTTTTAACCATCTACTGATATGGTTTTAGGGTAAAAACAGACTGTTTTGTCATGATCAGCATGTGTTCCCTCCTGCAGTGACAGGAATTAATTTCCCGACAGCTGGGAATTGGACACCTAACAGTGTCATTGAGGAGTAGCATGTGGAAGTAAAGTAAAGAACCTCAAGGCTGAATGCCCAAGGTGTGAAATTGTAGGAGTCAAAGGTGCTCCTGAAGAGGTCTAAGGAGGGAAACTCTCTGGTGATGACAACCACTTATATAGTATTATCACCTCATAGACAACTTGTAGACAGCTTCACACTAATGCACTGACAGCCATCTTGACCTTTAACAGCATGTTACTACAAATCTAAGACCTTATTATGTCCCTTGGGTCAGCACCTTACATACTACTCTACACAGACGTTTCTAACTTGATTAGTCAGCACCTTACATACTACTCTACAGAGACGTTTCTAACCTGATTAGCCAACACCTTACACAAGTTATTTAAAACATTTTTACATTTTGAGTCCCCCTTGTTAAAACTAGCATGAGTTTCTTGAAAGTGACATGTACATCTTGAATAAATGAAGGATACAAAGTATATTGAAAGCAGGTGCTTCCACATAGGTGTGTTTCCTAAGTTAGTTCAGCAATTAAAACCTTATCATGCTTAGGGTCATGTATAAAAATGCCCAGTTGCCCATTTTTTTTGACTACCATGGCTAGAAGAAAACATGTCAGTGACTTTGAAAGAGGGGTCTCAAAGGAGCATAGGGGGTTTAAAGGTTGTGTGTGTCTCAGTCACCAGATCTCAGCCCAACTGAACACTTATGTGAGATTCTGGAGCAGCGCCTGAGACAGAGTTTATCACTACCGTCAACTAAACACCAAATGATGTAATTTGTCCTGGAAGAAATGGTGTCGTATCCCTCCAATAGTGTTCCAGAGACTTGTAGAATCTATGTTCTGGCAGGTTGTTGTGGCCCAACGCTCCTATTAGGACACTTTATGTTGGCCTTTCCTTTATTTAGGCAGTTTAGATTTGATCAGACGCTCTCATCCAGAACGACTTACAGTAGTGAGTTCATACATTTTCATACTTTGCTCCATTTGTGACTTAAATTAATTGAATTATGGGCTCTTCATAAACTGTACACCCAAAGAACAATTTCACAGGGTTATTTTTGTCATCAAGGACAAAGGGAAAGAAACTATGTCACGTCAACAAGATGAGGTCTAGTTTAATAATTCAGTAGCTGTTACAATGCATAGAAGAGTGACCTTGTCTTGGTGAACAAAAGACAGCTGCACTTGTCATAAGAACCCTATTGTGAGTTTACGCACTGCAACAACACTTTCTTATGTCACCCCCAAGTGTTCACAATGAGCAAAGTATAACGGGGTATTTCAAAAACAAAAAATGGACATACATTACTTATGGTTTCAACGTTTCAAACTGTTTTTGGAACTAACTTACTTTGTGTCAGTGCACGTTAAAATATATAATTTGATTAATTCCCATTGGTCAAATATACATGCTTGTCATTTTTAGATGACTACAGTGCCTGAGACTGCCCTATGATGAAGTGGGCTTTCAATGCAGCCAATTTCTCCCCTCCTCTGTCCACCCTGGAATAGCCTGTTGTTAGAACGAGCCTGATAGGTCAAAAGAGGTATACACCTCTAGCCCCAAATACAGATCTTTTGAAATAATCAGTCTAATTCATGTCCTGACATGGCCCATCTCCATATAGGGCTGAGCAACACTCTTTATATAGAGTGATGGAGACCAGGGGAGACAGACCAGGGGAGACACAAGGCACTGGACATCCTGAAGGTAAGCATATAGAGGCAGTCTGCTGAGGAGGGCAAAGATAATCATCACAGGACCAAACAATTGTCATTACCACATTTAAACTGGCAAGTTGATTGATATTGGTCTTTATATTTGTCTATTTCATTCTCAGTAGAGATCCTTTCCAACGTATCCAGGGTGTAACCAACAACAGGTAAGAATCATAATTCTCTAAAGTAGGGGTTCTACTACATGCCTCCTAGTGGTTTAATGTGTTTCATGAAAACTATTGACAGTTTTCCAAATTCTTATTCTAATGCCATTTTTTATTTTGGTCTGTACTCATCAATCTAGTCAACTTGTATATGATGCATAATACGTCTTTCCGTATAGTAATGACATGTAGTCAGTGTCATCACTAACACAAGCTGTAGATTTGAGCGACAGTGGACCTAGCTACTTTTGGTCGGCTGTGAACCTCACATGTTTTGGTTTATTTTCAATGTGCTATTGGTTTGCTGACCTTCATATGGTTCAGACAGTCGTATCAATCTAGGGTTCTAAATCAGGTAGCCTACTGGTGTTCTGACACGACACCATTTTTTAAAGCTATTATTTAAAAGTTCTATTGGTCTGCCATGCTACAGAATACTACTCACATAAACAGTATATACATACAGTGATACTAATATTTCAATTGATTTAGGACTTTAAAATAATAATAATTTAAGTATTAAGGCTAATTTACAAGTATAGTGTAGAGAATCATTGTCCCATCTAAAACGAGGTGAAATAACTTTTACATAACCCAAAATATTGATATATTCAGCTTTTTGAAGCTGTAGAAAACTGAAAGTAAAATACACAAAAACAAAACTTAAGAACGGGAAGCATAGAAATAGTGCATATAGAACAGATATACCGCTTCCTAGCCTTGCTTTCAATGATCATGACATATCTATAACACATTTTTCTATGTTAATTTGGTTGAGTCGCCCACAAAGTGACATATTGCAGCTTTGAGTTTGAGAACAGTTTGTTATGAGAATCCTAGCATACAACACACCTTGGCAACAGTGAGAAGACAGCCACATGTAAATCTATAGTTTAGTAAATGTAACCTAATAATATATACACAAATACATACATATCTACAACAAATACATTATATTATTTCAACTCAAACCTGGTACTGTGTGTAATATATACATATGTATGTGTCCAATGCTCTTTTCCTGCCTGCACAGATTTAAGAATGGGGGACGCGTTGATGGCAGAGTTTGGGGGCGCAGCTTCCTATCTGCGTAAGTCAGACAAGGAGCGTATGGAATGCCAGACTAGACCCTTTGACATAAAGAGAGAGTGCTATGTGCCAGACCCTGAGGTTGAGTACGTCAAGGCCACAATCACCAGCAGAGATGGGGCTAAAGTCACCGTTGATACTGAGTTTGGAAAGGTAAATATTTTGGTTAAAAGCATTTCTGAAAATATATGACCTGGAGAAAATCACACGATAATACATTTTCTGCTAGGATAACTCTATGACTGATGAACAGTTAGTTATAAACTGAATTGAGTTATGCGCTTTACTGTGGACTATAAACATTCTTCTCACAAGAGATAACAAGGAGCAGAATCCTGACTTGAGATCTTTAACCTTTATGCAAATCAGGCATTACATGTAAATGGTTGATTTGTGAAAATTCAACATTGTGTGCAATCTCAAGATAGGATTTGTCTCAAAAGTGAATACCTCTTCACCTTGAAAATGAAACAAAATCATTTAATTTGCCCATCTTTCAGACTGTTACTGTGAAGGAGGATGACGTTCACCCCCAGAACCCGCCAAAGTTTGATAAAATTGAGGACATGGCGATGTTCACCTTCCTGCACGAGCCTGCTGTGCTGTTTAACCTCAAAGAGCGTTACGCAGCCTGGATGATCTACGTAAGTCAAGCCTGACTGCTAATATCTCCATTAAATCAAACATTCATTCAAATGAATGAAACTAAATCTGCATCTCCCTCGTCTTCCACAGACCTACTCAGGGCTGTTCTGTGTCACTGTCAACCCCTACAAGTGGCTGCCAGTGTACGATCAGTCTGTTGTCAATGCATACAGAGGCAAGAAGAGGACAGAAGCTCCTCCTCACATCTTCTCCATCTCTGACAATGCCTACCAGTACATGTTGTCAGGTAAAATATCACTTTTCCTTTTCATCTACATTGGCATATCAAATACTTTTTGTATAATGACACATTTACTGATACTTCTCTTTCAACAGACAGGGAAAACCAGTCTGTTCTTATCACGTAAGTACATCAACCAAAGGTTATATTGATTTGAGGCTATTTAAGATTAAGATAAATTCTGAAACATCAACATTTGTATTTTCAATCCCAGTGGAGAATCCGGTGCTGGAAAGACTGTGAACACCAAGAGGGTCATCCAGTATTTTGCCAGCATTGCTGCTGTCGGCGGAAAGAAAAGCGCTGCAGAAGAAAAAAAGGTAAACAGAATGCAAATATTCATCATTATCAATCCCAAATGAAACATTCTTCATGGCTGGATGTGCATATGTTGACTAAATCCATTTTTATTAATGTAGTATTGGTGTTCATTGCAGCAGTTTCACATTGTATGGATGTTGGTTTCTAGGGGACACTGGAGGATCAAATCATCCAGGCCAATCCTGCCCTGGAGGCTTTTGGTAATGCCAAGACCATCAGGAATGACAACTCCTCTCGATTCGTAAGTTTGTTCTTTGTTTGCAGTCAAAAGACCATTAAAATCTTATCCGTTATCTTCTCGATTTGAATTTTATAAGGATAATAATTTTATTAGGATCCCCATTAGTTGATGTCATGACGTCAGCCAATCTTCCTCGGGTCCATCAGCTAATCTTCCCTTTGGGACTGTATGTGTGCAACAGACCTGGGTTTAAATACTATTTGTTGTTTCTTTCAAATACTTAGTGTTTGATCGAGCCTGCCTAGAGTGTGAAAGGTGTGATTTAAACTTTTGAGACTATTCCATCAGTTCCACTACACCACGCAAGCTCAATCAAGCACACCTATTCAAAAAGAAAACAACTACTACTACTTGAACCCAGATCTGGTGTGCTCATTCATTTCTGCTTTTGACAATAACTTTCAGGGTAAATTCATCCGAATTCATTTTGGAGTCACTGGGAAGCTTTCGTCTGCTGACATTGAGACTTGTGAGTACAATAGTATATTTGCTCAGAATTGAAGGTCTCTTTGACAGGAAACACATTAATACCAAAAGCACTTTTCAATACTGATCAGATCTTCTGGAGAAGTCACGTGTAACTTTCCAGCTCAAGGCTGAGAGAGATTATCACATCTTCTACCAGATCCTGTCCCAAAAGAAACCAGAACTGCTGGGTGAGTATTAAATCATCAAACACTACTGAGCAGGCTTAAGGTCTAATTCTGAATTCAACTGAGAACTACTGATTACAGTGGGGTACAGATTTATTGGATCCCATGATAAAGATGAGCAAAACAAATACTGTAATACAAATACTTAGCTACATTTTATTTTATTATATACATTTTATACTAATTCAATTGCTCAGAGAAAGAGATTTTGTTTAACAAAATCCTTGTGAGGACAACGACACTGAGCGTTTTTCTAAAATGACATTGGATAACACTTTGGAAGGGATCTTAGACCAGCGGTTCCCAAACTGTTGGGTGCACCCTGGTCGGTAGGGGGGGGCCCTTACACTATATTATGTTATGGCCTATACCACAGCCTGAACACAAATCAAACTGTGCTGTTCGATTATTTTCAGAGATGCTACTCATCACCAGCAATCCCTATGACTACGCCTTCATCTCCCAAGGAGAGATTGCTGTAACTTCCATTAATGATGCAGATGAGCTAATGGCTACTGATGTGAGTAAAATATGTTCATGAACACTGTATGTGCTTGGAAGTAAGCATTTCACAGCAAGGTCTACACCTGTTGTATTCAGGGCATGTGAACAAATAAAATGTGATTTGATTTAGATTTCTTCCACTTATATCCAACTCTCTTTCCAATACAAAACAATGGCTTTTATTTGGAAACTAGGATGCCTTTAATGTGCTTGGATTCTCCCAAGAAGAGATTAATGGCATTTATAAGCTGACTGGGGCCATCATGCACTACGGCAACCTGAAGTTCAAGAATAAACAGCGGGAGGAGCAAGCAGAGGCAGATGGCACTGAGGGTGAGCACTGATTAAAAACCTCTCACTTTAACATAAAGTCATATCTGAAAAACCTGACGCTCAGAATGCCTCCTCCAACCATAAAACATTGCCTTTCCAGATATTGACAAAGCTGCATATCTGATGGGCCTGAACTCTGCTGACCTGGTCAAGGGGCTGTGTCACCCAAGGGTCAAAGTAGGAAATGAGTGGGTCACCAAAGGTCAGAGTGTCGACCAGGTGAGTCTCAAAAAAGTTGTACATTTCCAGGAGATAATAATTTTGAGCATAACACTTCTGTCTAGAGTTGCTAATATGTTCATGCCTGTGATTCCTCATTGACGATGCCTTTTAGTCCAAGGCCTGATCTGTGTCTGGGAAACTGTCCCTAGGCGTTTATGTGGAGTCTATGTTTTGGTAAATTATTTTCTCAATATTTTGAAGGTTTACTACTCCATTGGTGCACTGGCAAAGAAAATTTACGAGAACATGTTCCTCTGGATGGTGATAAGAATCAACCTTACACTGGACACAAAGAACGCTCGCCAGCACTACATTGGTGTGCTGGACATTGCTGGCTTTGAGATCTTTGATGTGAGTGTTTGATGTACATTTTATATAGGACACGTCAAAAAACGATTAATCTAAAACATTACAGCTGACAAAATAAAGTAATTGTAAACTTCAATTTCAGTTCAACACCTTTGAGCAGCTGTGCATCAACTTCACTAATGAGAAGCTGCAACAGTTCTTCAACCACCACATGTTTGTGCTGGAGCAGGAAGAATATAAGAAAGAGGGCATCGTCTGGGAGTTCATTGACTTCGGCATGGACTTGGCTGCCTGCATTGACCTCATTGAAAGGGTTGGTGTCTTCAGTTTCGCAGTAGTTTAATTTATATGATTGAATCTTTAGGATTTCAAACATTACAAGGGCAATCTTCATAAATGTGCTTCAACAACAAATTATTCTCATATTTATGCTTTTGCCTTAGTATTAATTTATTTGAATTCATTTTCCCCTTTCAGCCCATGGGTATCATGTCCATCCTTGAAGAGGAGTGCATGTTCCCCAAGGCCAGTGATTCTACATTCAAAGCTAAGCTGTATGAGAACCATCTGGGCAAAAATGCATGCTTCCAGAAGCCTAGGATTATTAAGGGTAGACCAGAGGCACATTTCTCCCTGGTTCACTATGCTGGCATTGTTGACTACAACATTGGTAACTGGCTGGTGAAGAACAAGGACCCGCTGAATGAGACTGTGGTCGGCCTGTTCCAGAAGTCAAGTCTTAAGTTCCTGGCCAACCTCTTTGTGAGCTATGCTGGTGCAGAAGGAGGTACTATGTGTTTTTAATCGGCAAAGACTACAAACCATAGAAATAAATACAAATGTACATGACAATAGTATATTTAATTGATGTCATTATCATACAGCACCTGAAGAAAAAGCGGCTGGAGGAAAGAAGAAGAAAGGCTCTTCCTTCCAGACTGTGTCTGCATTGCACAGGGTAAATCTGACTTTAAATCAATATACTTCTGATGTTTTCAAATGGCAGAAAATAACAAATGTATTATATTTGTGCTAAATTTGACATGTCAGTTTGTTGTGGATTGGCATGTTAGCATTAAATGCCGTTATGACTCGTGAGGTACTGGGAGTCATTTATGGAAAAATTCTACATTTGTCATACTTACAGGAGAACTTGGGTAAACTCATGACCAACTTGAGGTCTACTCACCCCCACTTTGTGCGTTGCCTCATCCCCAACGAGACCAAGACTCCTGGGGCCATGGAGAATCCTCTGGTCATGCACCAGCTGCGCTGTAACGGTGTGCTGGAAGGCATCAGGATTTGCAGAAAGGGCTTCCCCAACAGGATCCTGTATGCTGACTTCAAACAAAGGTACAAACCATTATGCATTTCCTGTCCAAAATAAATTCAACTGTTTACCTATTTAGGTGTTCCATTTTTGAAGATAATTACTTTCTGATTTAAATTCAGATACCGCATCCTGAATCCAAATGCTATCCCTGAGGGTCAGTTCATTGACAACATGAAGGCAGCAGAAAAACTGCTAGGCTCTCTGGACATTGACCACACCCAGTACAGATTAGGACACACTAAGGTACGTTCCCTAAATAGATGAAAAGCAATTAGACCTGTTGGACCAGCAGCAATTACGGGGTCCAAGCAGTATATTACCACTAGGTTTACCTGATAAATGCCTGTTGAAATAACTGATGATATACCACTGAGCATGCTTTCTACATATCATCTGTCTCTAGGGTAAATGGATCAAGTCAAGAAATGCAAATATTTACCATGTAGTAGATCCATATCTGGCTATATATAAGATATCAAAAGCATTGTGGCCATACTGTTTGAGATAGACTTTCTGTACATGTTTTTAAAAAACGTGCACATTTTTGTTCACTCTCGGTCATGCTGGGACAGAAGTTGTAAAATCAATTGCACATTACAAGGCCAACTTGTCGTCAATTTGTGCCATTTTCACAGAGGCAAGAAATTAGCCGTCTAAACATGACTACTACGTTTTGTAAATCTGGGAGATACCACATTCAAGTTATTTATGGTCAACTGGCAGAAAAATACAATCGTACAAATACAAGACAATCCATGCACCAAAGTAAGGCCTTGGTTTATCATTAGGTGTTCTTCAAGGCTGGTCTCCTGGGTACCCTTGAGGAGATGAGAGATGACCGTCTCGCTCTTATCATCACTGGAATGCAGGCCCGATCACGTGGTCTACTTGCCAGAATTGAGTTCCAGAAAATTGTTGACCGCAGGTTGGAATAAGAGTAGATATAACTTCTGCAGACAATATGGTGGAGGTGGAAAAGGGTGTATAAAAAGCTACTTCTGTTCCATTTCACAGGGACGCCTTGCTTGTGATCCAATGGAACATTCGTGCCTTCATGGGTGTCAAGAATTGGCCCTGGATGAAGATGTTCTTTAAGATTAAACCTCTGCTGAAGTCAGCAGAGACTGAGAAGGAGATGGCGAACATGAAGGAAGAATTCCTGAAGCTTAAAGAGGCTTATGCTAAAAGTGAAGCCCGTAGAAAGGAGCTGGAAGAGAAGATGGTCTCCCTTATCCAAGAGAAGAATGACCTGCAGATCGCTGTCCAAACTGTGAGTAACTTTAACTGAACTACCGTTACATTGCTGCACTCAAATCCTTTGTCAAAATTGCCTTAGCTAACTAGAGAAATGTAAAAACAGAGAAAGAGGAGACATGATTTGCTAAATAGGTATGTACAATCAGCGGAGCATTTGTAGTCTCCAAATATTTTGCCACCAAACAGACTTCTGAGCTTTGGAGAATTTGATTAACTTACAATATATTGACACATTGACAGTCAGAAGACACTATTGGTGATGCTGAAGAGAGATGCGAGGGTCTGATCAAGAGCAAAATCCAGCTTGAGGCCAAATCCAAAGAGCTGACAGAAAGACTGGAGGATGAGGAGGAGATGAATTCAGAGCTGACTGCTAAGAAGAGGAAGCTGGAAGATGAGTGCTCAGAACTCAAGAAGGACATTGATGATCTGGAGCTCACTCTGGCTAAAGTGGAGAAGGAAAAGCATGCCACAGAGAACAAGGTAAAAGTTGTTCTTCATTATTGTATTGTTAAAACTCCAATTGATTGTTTTGGATGAAAACGTAATGACATTGTTTCCTTAGGTTAAAAACCTGACTGAAGAGATGGCAGCTCTGGATGAAATCATTGCCAAGCTGACCAAGGAGAAGAAGGCTCTGCAGGAGGCTCATCAGCAAACGTTGGATGACCTGCAGAGTGAGGAGGACAAGGTCAACACGCTGACCAAGGCCAAAGCCAAACTGGAACAGCAAGTTGATGATGTGAGTCCAAATAGGAAATAAAAAATTACAACAAATTAAGTAATATCCTAAAATAGCCTACAGCACAATATTGTTTAATATATCCTTTATCAGCTTGAAGGGTCTCTGGAGCAAGAGAAGAAGGTCAGGATGGACCTTGAGAGAGCCAAAAGAAAGCTGGAAGGAGACTTGAAGTTGACCCAGGAGAGCCTAATGGACCTGGAGAACGACAAGCAGCAACTGGAGGAGAGAATGAAGAAGTAAGATCACAACCCACAAAATCTAATGAATAATTCCTTTACAGAAAGCTCTAAAATGTGTGCTTTACTTATCAGGAAGGATTTTGAGACGAGCCAACTCAACAGCAAGATTGAGGATGAGCAGGCCATGAGTGCCCAACTTCAGAAGAAACTGAAGGAGCTGCAGGTATTTTAATAGTATTGTTGAAAAGGTCATCATTGTGTTACACTTGTTTATGTTCTGTTCTTACCAAAACATTTCAATTCCAACCATTTCAGGCCCGCATTGAAGAGCTGGAGGAAGAGCTTGAGGCTGAGAGAGCTGCCCGTGCCAAGGTGGAGAAACAGAGGGCAGACTTGTCCAGAGAGCTGGAAGAGATCAGTGAGAGGCTGGAGGAAGCAGGTGGAGCCACTGCTGCCCAGATTGAGATGAACAAGAAAAGGGAGTCTGAGTTTCAGAAGGTGCGCAGAGACCTTGAAGAGGCTACTCTGCAGCATGAGGCTACAGCTGCCACTCTGAGGAAGAAAAATGCTGACAGTGTGGCTGACCTGGGAGAGCAGATTGACAACCTTCAGAGAGTGAAGCAGAAGCTGGAGAAGGAGAAGAGTGAGCTCAGGCTGGAGTTGGACGATGTGGTCTCCAACATGGAGCAGATTGTCAAGTCTAAAGTATGTGGTATCACTAAGCAATCAAAACGTGTTATCTGCACATGCTTTTAAATGATGCAATCTAGTGACGGTGTTCTGTCATTCAAAAAACAAATCTGTTTTTAGACAAACTTGGAGAAAATGTGCCGCACTCTCGAGGACCAGATGAGTGAATACAGGACGAAAGCTGAGGAAGGACAGCGATCCATCAATGATTTCACCATGCAGAAAGCAAAGCTTCAAACTGAGAATGGTATATTAACACAAAATATGAACATTCACATAAACAGCAACAACAAATAACCAAATAAGTAATATAATTTGAAATAATTAGAATTGCATTAAAACAGGTGAACTTGCCAGACAGCTGGAGGAGAAGGACTCTCTGGTCTCCCAACTGACCAGAGGTAAGCAGTCCAACGTTCAGCAGATTGAAGACCTCAAGAGACAACTGGAGGAGGAAGTCAAGGTATTTATACTAAAAATGCAGTGTCAATAATCAACTTCATTTAACCTCCGGCATAATTTGATTCTTTACAAAATGTCCTTACCAGGCAAAGAACGCACTTGCCCATGCAGTGCAGTCTGCTCGCCATGACTCAGATCTGCTGAGGGAGCAGTATGAGGAGGAGCAGGAGGCCAAGTCTGAGCTGCAGCGTGGCATGTCCAAGGCTAATGCTGAAGTGGCTCAGTGGAGAACCAAGTATGAAACTGATGCCATCCAGAAGACCGAGGAGCTTGAAGATGCAAAGTAAGGACGCTTAATTTAAATTATTATACAAAAGTATTGTAACCAATAGAATGTTATATATATGGGGGATACAGATTCAGGAATGGCTGAAGGATTGCAACATTTACCTGGTTAACTCTGCAAATAGCACTACTGGGTCATCTGAAAAGTCATAGTCAACCGATCAATAAAATAATAACACACTTAGCAAAAATTGTTATTTTTAATTTACAATCTGTAGAAACTAAGAGAATAGAAAGAAAGGTTCAGAACCTTTGTGAAACTTCACAACTGTATGGTGTTCAGAGATAGATGGGTGGGGTTGAGGGTAGCTGAAAGATGGGACTGAAAACAAACAAAAGATAACTAATGTAAAATATACTGTGTCTGTAAAATGTATATAGTATGTATAAGATGGAAGTAGGAGCCTAAGTGTTGTTGTTGTCGTCCATTAGTTTACTCCAATTAGGGGAGGGATGGTAGGGTTGGGGGAAAATAATAAACTAACACATATTTAAAAAATATATACATTTAATAATATATCTTAAAAAATATATATTTATGGGCGATTGGAAAGTATGCAGACAATTACATTGATAGAAGCCACAATCTATTTGCAATATTGAAGCTTACAAAAAAAGCAAGGTTTCTGTCTTACATTTAAGGCTATTCAACATGAATTAGTGACACACACAAGTACATGAGGAATGATACATAGATTACATGATATAGGACCATTAAATATCAGACAGAAAAAAGGCAGATGTCTTAAATGTTTCTCATCTATGTTAATCCAGGAAGAAGCTGGCTCAGCGTCTGCAGGATGCAGAGGAGGCTGTGGAAGCTGTTAATGCTAAATGCTCCTCCCTGGAGAAGACTAAACACAGACTCCAGAATGAGATTGAAGATCTCATGGTGGATGTGGAGAGATCCAATGCATCTGCTGCCGCTCTGGACAAAAAGCAAAGGAACTTCGACAAGGTAGAAAATTAATTGTAGACAAGTCCAATTAGCCTTCCTATTAGTCTTCATTACCACTGTGATTATTATTTAACCCTGCTGGTCATCTATGAACATTTGAACATCTTGGCAATGTTCTGTTATAATCTCCACCCGGCACAGCCAGAAGAGGACTGGCCACCCCTCATAGCCTGGTTCCTCTCTAGGTTTCTTCCTATGTTCTGGCCTTTCTAGGGAGTTTTTCCTAGCCACCCTGCTTCTACACCTGCATTGCTTGCTGTTTGGGGTTTTAGGCTGGGTGTCTGTACAGCACTTTGTGACATCAGCTGATGTAAGAAGGGCTTTATAAATACATTTGATTGATTATAGTACATAATAGGGACAGCATGTAGACTAGTGGTTAGAGAAGCAGGCCTTGAATCCCAGCTCAGATGAGAAAATCTGGCGTTGAATTTGCCGACAACCAGAAGGTTGCTGTCATCATCCTACATACCCTTGAGCAAGGCACTTCACCCCTATAATTGCTCCAGGGGAGTTGCACTGCGGCTGACCCATTGCATTCTGCCCGTGTTTTCTCGGGGGCTTAGGTTGTGAGCATCGTTCTTCTGTAAGTTAATGGACAATAAAGTACGGTACATCTTATCCTAATCATATACTGTATTGAAACCACTTACGTGTCCAGGTCCTGGCTGAGTGGAAGCAGAAGTTTGAAGAATCTCAGACTGAGCTAGAGAGCTCCCAGAAAGAGGCCAGATCTCTCAGCACTGAACTCTTCAAACTCAAGAACTCTTATGAGGAATCTCTGGATCATCTAGAGACAATGAAGAGAGAGAACAAGAACCTTCAAGGTCAGAGAATGTGCATTATTGCCTATATAACTTAGTTAATTAAAGATTGATAGGTTATAGAGATCACAAAAATATTGTAGTTATTAGGCTTGGGTGTTTTTTCATATGTATCGTATACCGGGGTATTTTGAAATACAGATGGTATGATTTTCAATACTGTAAATTTAACTATCTAAGATGTGCCAAATAAATATGAACCAACGGTAATACCGTATACCCCGGTATGAACATCTGGATACAGCCCAACCCTACTAGTTGTCACAAAAAGATTCTGATGTAAAATTATATTTTTCCACAGAGGAAATTTCTGACCTGACTGAGCAACTTGGTGAGGGAGGAAAGAGCATCCATGAGCTGGAGAAGATCCGTAAACAGCTGGAGCAGGAGAAGGCTGAGATACAGTCTGCTTTAGAGGAAGCTGAGGTAAGAAAACATTTACAGATAGTGAAAGTTCCAGAATTGAATTGTAAAATCTTCTAAACTATGGGTGGCTGTGTTCTCATAGGGCTCCCTAGAGCATGAGGAGGGCAAGATCATGAGAGCACAGCTGGAGTTCAATCAGGTCAAAGCTGACATTGAACGGAAGCTAGTGGAGAAGGATGAGGAGATGGAGATGAATAAGAGGAACCAGCAGAGAGTGGTGGATACCCTGCAAAGCTCCCTGGAGTCAGAGACTCGCAGCAGGAATGAAGCTCTCAGGCTGAAGAAGAAGATGGAGGGAGATCTCAATGAGATGGAGATCCAGCTCAGCCAGGCCAACAGGCAGGCAGCAGAGGCCCAGAAGCAACTTAAGGGTCTTCATTCCCATCTGAAGGTAACACCTCCACACCATTGTGAATTAAAAACATTGCTTGTGCCTTCACAAAAAGCCAAACCACACTGTGAAACAAAATATAGTAAAATCCTAAATTCTCTCTACAGGATTCTCAAATGCAGCTGGATGATGCTCTTCGTGGCAATGATGATCTGAAGGAGAACATTGCTATTGTAGAGAGACGCAACAACCTGATGCAGGCTGAACTAGATGAGCTGAGAGCCATGGTGGAGCAGACTGAGAGAGGCCGCAAACTGGCTGAGCAGGAACTGCTGGATGTTAGTGAGAGAGTTCAGCTGCTGCACTCACAGGTAAGACGGTAATAGATAACAATTCGTGTTCTCCTTAAAATGTCTGCAATTTGAGATTCGCTGAGGTTATATTAAAATGAATTTGTCATATATATGTGTAGAACACCAGCCTGTTGAGCCAGAAGAAGAAGCTAGAGGGCGACACATCCCAGCTTCAGAATGAAGTGGAGGAGGCCGTGCAGGAGTGTAGAAATGCTGAGGAAAAGGCCAAAAAGGCCATTACTGATGCTGCCATGATGGCAGAGGAGCTGAAGAAGGAGCAGGACACCAGTTCTCATCTGGAGCGCATGAAAAAGAACATGGAGCAGACCATCAAGGACCTGCAGCACCGCCTGGATGAAGCTGAACAAATTGCCATGAAAGGTGGCAAGAAGCAGATCCAGAAGCTGGAGTCCAGAGTAAGTGTCTGAGGCCCAGCTACATAATCTTCTATTAATTCTAAATCATTTTTTCATATTTATAGTCATATTTCTAGCTTTAATATTAAAAGCAGTGGTAACTAACAACGTACATGGAATTAATGTGTTAACATTCATAATTTCTTTCTAGGTGAGGGAGCTAGAGAGTGAAGTGGAAATGGAGCAAAGGAGGAGCAGTGATTCTGTGAAAGGTGTCCGTAAATATGAGAGACGCATCAAGGAGCTCACCTACCAAGTACATCATATATTTTAATTTGACAGTGCATTATTAACATGCTAAGAATCAAATGCAAGACACACAAATGACCAATTTTTTCCTTTCTTTTTGGGGACAGACTGAGGAAGACCGTAAGAATTTGTCCCGTCTTCAGGACCTGGTGGACAAACTGCAGCTGAAGGTCAAATCCTACAAGAGAACTTCAGAGGAGGCTGTAAGTAGAAAATGTTCCATCATCCAACTAATACATCTGTAATTCTCAAATTGTTGTTTGCAAGAAACTTAACATTATTCACAGGATTTTTAACATTCATATTTAACATTATTCACAGGAGGAACAAGCCAATTCCAGTTTGGGCAAGTTCCGCAAGATTCAGCATGAACTGGATGAGGCAGAGGAGAGGGCTGATATTGCTGAGTCTCAGGTTAACAAGATGAGAGCCAAGAGTCGTGATTCCGGCTCCAAGGTCAGTGAAGTTGCTGTTTCAATGTACATAGTTGTAATGGTTATAATTAAGCAGATAACATTTGTAATGTATGGCAAAATCCTCAAACTTAAATAGCTGGGATCTGGGACTCTGGGAAGTCTGGGATCTGGGACTCTGTTTAATGGTCATTTCAATTCTCTATATTCACCCATTGATTCCTGAAGAAAATAATTATTTGTTAAATTGTTACTAAGTAACTATACCTGTTGAAGTTCCCAACTGTAAAATTTCAACCAGAGGTCACAGTATAAATGGCAGTATAAAACATTTTCTCATAATCAATCCATCTTCTCCATCACAGAAAGGAAAGGAGGAAGAGTGAGGTCAAGAGTTGTGATGTCGGCTCCCAGGTCAGTTCTTTCCATCAAAATAATTATATTGGTTTTCATTTGTCATGTATGACGATGGCCCCAAAATCAATATCTTTGTAATTATTTGATGTCCAATAACCATACAACTACCTATAAAGTGTTATTCTATTATATTCTATACATTTGAATAATATTTCCTGTCATGGGTTAAAAAATGTTTTTTCTAAAGCATAATATTTATTGGTTTAAGTGGTGACTTACTGTGATGGCAAGCATCGCATTTTTATTTACTTATAAATACTAGACATTTACTTAGATAAACACCAGACATCGTTGCTTCATTAATTATTTTTGTAAAATCTTTAATTTACTAGTAAACAGTTTGTGTAATGCATGATGTTTGTAGTGTACTCTGTAAACTCAAACAAGGTGCCCCATTGTTTAATTTATAGTTGATGACCCACAGAATATTCTAAGAATGTTTTTAGTGTTCACAATAGTTAATTCAATTTGAACCTTTATCCATCTTCTGTCACAGAAATGTCATGATGAAGAGTGAAGCTCTTGGATGGACCTTACTGAAAATCTCCTGACTGTAGTGCTTTAGTTTTCTATATTCTCCATGTAACATGAGCAGAATAAAGAATAAAGTCAATTTAAAATAGGCCTTCTGTGTTTTGCTTGTTTCTATTACAAACAGGAATTCTAGACATTTTATTAGCATGAAATCAACTGTTATTTAAAAACATTAAGTAAACACATTCTGGTTTTCACAGAATATACTGAGATTTAGGGGACCCCACAGAGAATCAGGAAAATAGACAAACATCTCTGGTGGTGCTCCTGGGCCAAATTGTGTCCCCTAAATCAGTGGCTTCCAACCAGGGGTACGAAGAACCCCTGGGGGTACTTAGCCTATCCACAGTGGGTACTTGGGAAGACTCATGAGACCATAGGCCTACTGGTCAAATGCAGGAGCGGGTACTTCAGTGGTATTCTGGCAGAGCAAAATTCAGTTTGTCGTACAGTAATCGAAACAGGTTGGGAACGGCCCTAAATGGACAGGTACATTGTTCAGAAAATACCTAATTAGACAGAAAGTAAAACTACTACCCACACCGATGAACAATGTATTTAGTTTGCCTAGGTCTCATGAGAATTTGATTAATATTAGATCATATTTGCATGTGACCCAACATTACATCCATGGAGTATCTTTATCTACTGACAAACAGGCGCTAGAGTTTTAGGCGTTTGTTGATTTTCTCTTGAAAGAAATCAGCAAAGCGACAATTATGTGGCAAGTGAATTTAAACAACATAAAATCATCAAAGATCAGTGGCTTAGCATCCTGTTGGCTACGTCCCCTGACACTTGTTCCCGTTCTCAAAAAATCTGTCACTCAAATTCACACTTCTACTCAATACAACACATTGAATTTAACTTCCCACTGTTCACTGTGTAATAGAATGCTGCATAGAATGGCTGATTTGCTCATATTTTCAAAGGCCTACCTGTGATCCAGGCTGAATCTCATCCGGCCGTGATTAGGAGTCCCATAGGGCGGCGCACAATTGGCCCAGCATCGTCTGGGTTTGGCCGGGGTAGGCCGTCATCGTAAATAAGAATTTGTCCTCATCTGACTTGCCTATTTAAATAAAGGTAAAAAAAACCGAATAAAAAAACATTTGGCTGGAGGAATGAATATATATGCATCATGATCTGCATGTCATTGTCAGTAAGGGAAAATTGCATGAAAGCTTACACACAACAATGACATTACTCAACTCCAAACTTTTAAAACATTAAGCAACAAACAGAATTTAAGGATCACAAGAAACAAATGTATATATTTATAATTCTTATTTAGTTTAGGCTTACATTAGGCCTGTAGTGCATTCGTAAAGTATTCAGACCCCTTGATCTTTTCCACATTTTGTTACGTTACAGCCTTATTCTAAAATGGATTCAATATTTTTTCCCCCTCAATCTACACACAATACCCCATAAAGACAGAGCAAAACCAGATTTCTATAAGTTTTTGCAATCGTATTAAAATATTACATTTACATAAGTATTCAGATCCTTTAGTTAGTACTTTGTTGAAGCACTTTTGGCAGCAATTACAGCCTCAAGTCTTCTTGGGCTACAAGCTTGGCACACCTGTATTTGGGGAGTTTCTCCAATTCTTCTCTGCAGATCCTCTTAAGCTCTGTCAGGTTGGATGGAGAGCGTCGCTGCAAAACTATTTTCAGGTCTCTCCAGAGATGGGTTCAAGTCCGGGCTCTGGCTGGGCCACTCAAGGACATCCCGAAGCCACTTCTGCGTTGTCTTGGCTGTGTGCTTAGGATCATTGTCCTGTTGGAAGGTGAACCTTCGCCCCGCTCCGGAGCAGGTTTTCATCAATGATCTCTGTGTACTTTGCTCCATTCATCTTTCCCTCAATCCTGACTAGTCTCCCAGTCCCTGCCGCTGAAAAACATCCCCAAAGCATGATTCTGCCACCACCATGCTTCACCTTTGGGATGGTGACACGTTTCCTCCAGACGTGACACTTGGCATTCAGGCCAAAGAGTTCAATTTTGGTTTCATCAGACCAGAGAATCTTGTTTCTCATGGTCTGAGAGTCCTTTAGGTGCCTTTTGACAAACTCCAAGCAGGCTGTCATGTACCTTTTACTGAAGAGTGGCTTCCGCCTGGCCATTCTACTATAAAGACCTGGTTGGTGGAGTGCTGCAGAGATGGTTGTCCTTCCGGAAGGTTCTCCATCTCCACAGAGGATCTCTGGAGCTCTGTCAGAGTGACAATCAGTTTCTTGGTCACCTCCCTGACCAAAACCCTTCTCCCCCGATTGCTCAGTTTGGCTGGGCGGCCAGCTCTAGGAAGAATTTTGGTGGTTCCAAACTTCTTCCATGTAAGAATGATGGAGGTCACTGTGTTATTGGGGACATTCAATGCTGCAGACATTTTTTTGTACCGTACCCCAGATCTGTGTCAGAGCTCTACGAACAATTACTTCGACCTCATGGCTTGGTTTTTGCTCTGACATGCACTGTCAACTGTGGGACCTTATATAGACAGGTGTGTGCCTTTCAAGTTGTAGAAACATCTCAAGGATGATCAATGGAAACAGGATGCACCTGAGCTCAATTTCGAGTTTCATAGCAAAGGGTCTGAATAATTATGTAAATAAGGCATTTCTGTTGTCTAAAATCCTTTTTTTGCATTGTCATTATGGGATATTGTGTGTAGATTAATGAGTAAAATAATGTATTTAATCTATTTGAGAATAAGACTGTAATGTATTTTTGGGGGGAAAAAGTAAAGGGGTCTTTCCAAATGCACTGTATATGAATCCTACCTTTGAAGCACATCTCATGACTAGCAGACACTTTTCCTTTCTTCCTGTGTCAACCAACAAGTTACCAGGTTGTAAGCTAGGTAACATGACTGAACAACGTTGTTTGTTATTAAGCACATAATTATCTACCCGGGATTAGTTTAAAACGGCCCGCAACATGGTTTGTGAAATGTTCATAAATGCGTGCAAATGCCGATAGATAAAAAACAAAACAATTAATCTCCGGTATTATGGGGCATATTTTTGTTGTATGGGCCATATTTTTTTTACCGTTTAGACTAGAAACAAGCCATCTTCTTTGCTGTAAAGCTGGAAGCGTGGCTGTTGTGAAGCAGTGCTCCATTGTCCTTCTCTGACACTCAGAGGCTGCACGACAGTGAACTTGCAAAGTCTACTCAGATTGGCCTGTGCTCTTGGTTAAAACAGGCGATGAAATTATACAATGTATCAACATTGCTTGCTTTGCACGCTGCTCCAATGTAACACATGTACAAATCTAACAGCAGAAGACTCAGCAGGGTCTGCATCCCCGCTGCTAAATGTAAAAAAATTTAACTGACGGAGGAATAAATGCGCACGAAGTGTGGAGAGAAGCAGGTGAGTGAGGGCTGGTAGGGAATGCGACCTGCGCATACAAGAGACCATCAAATAAAATGTTATTTGTCACATGCGCCGAATACAACAGGTGTGGCCCTAACAATGAAATACTTACTTAACCAATAAATAAAGAAATGCCCTTAACCAATAATGCAGTTTTGAGAAAAACATGTGCTAAGTAAAAAACAGATAAGTCAAAAAATAAGAAATAAAAGTAGCAAATAATTAAAGAGCATCTGTAAAATAACAATAGCGAGGCTATATACAGTGGTTACCGGTACAGAGTCAATGTGCGGGGGACTAGTGGCTATTGCTTAAATTCAACAGAATTTATAAACAAAACTGACTTTGTAAATATTTTATAAAAAGGCGCCAGGCATGTTCTTTAGATCGGTAGGGCTGAAAAATATGAAACGGTACTAAGGTATTCTGCAATGTTTGAAGTATCATGACGTTTTGGTACCGTGATATTACCGTGCTACCAGTATACACTGTAACACTAGTAGAGAGAAGCATGGAAGTAATGGAAAAAGGTACTTTAATAATTATGTCAGTCCATCCAAAGCAATCCGAATGAACCCCAACCAGAATTCAATAAAAATGTTAATGTCGGATACCATGTTTAGCGCCTTCTTTTTGAGCAAAAAAGGGAATAACACACATTATGTATTACTATCCATATTAACAGGCTAATACAGGATTTGTAAAGTTGACCCACCTCATGATAAGGATTTCAATAAGAATTCCGGTCCTCAGTGGAGCTGCACCTACAGGAATGGAATCAGATCAGACATATTCATTAAAGGAAAGGTGAGAGTGAGGCAGCAGGCCATCTTGCTCCTTCAATAAGGGAAGCACAGATGAATAAGGCCACACAAGCATGAAGTTACGGAGCGCTGCAACAGAGTGTGACTAGTGTGTGTGGTAAGGCAGATTGATTGGAAGACGAGTCTGGTCTGAACAGCTGGGGGCTGTTCCCAATTCCCAAGCCGCATACTATGGTTGCGTGAACACTTTAGACAGCACAATTAATGACTTAAGATATATTAAGACATTCTTACAGTAGGTTCAAACAAGGCAAGGGACCTCATTGAACCTTTATTTAAGCAGGGGTCCCATTGGTCCCATCTCTTTTTCGTACATTACAAGACGTACATTACAAGACCAAGTTGTTTTTGTTTTTAAACAACCACATTTACTCAGTGAAGAGGTCTTTTAGTGGTTAGAGCGTTGGGCCAGTCACCGAAAGGTTGCTGGATCGAATCCCCGAGCTGACAAGGTAAAAATCTGTCGTTCTGCCCCTGAACAAGGCAGTTAACGTGGATGTTCCCCACACCTCTCTGATTTAGAGGGGTTGGGTTAAATGCGGAAGACACATTTCAGTTGAAGGCATTTAGTTGTACAACTGACTAGGTATCCTCCTTTCCCTTTCTAAGGCTTCAACGACTTACTTTGGAGCAGTCCCTCCTTTTAGATGGTGCTAAAAGGTGGCAATGCAGCTATTGACCCCTGACCTAAAACTTAACTATTTGCTTGCTGTTGTAGCCTCCTGCCCTCAGGCAAAGCATCCGCATTCCCATCCTCAACTACGGTTCAATCACACGCACCAGCTGGTTCTCCAAGTGAATGCTTCTCAGAAATGTTTACTCTCTATGGCCTTGACAAGCATGCATTGGTTATAGTAAACTTGAAATAATGAATACATTCCCTCCATTCACCTTTAGTGATGCTTTCGTTCAAGGACGAACATTGCAGTAATTATTATTAGTAATGATCTTAAATTGCTTTATTTATCTCAGATATCAATGTACCTCAGAATCTGTCCATCTCAATCAGAGAAAAGCACTCAGCAACGTAATATTCCATTTTGTGAACACTAACCACGCTGAGCTTTGGTCCTCTCCTTCAACGGAAGAAAAGAGTTACATTAACTGTTACCTAGAAATGACTTGATATTGCGATATAAAAATGTCTGCATTGGACCTTTAAACTTATTATGCATGTCTATTAATTTAATATTCCTTCTTTATGTAGTATGCTCTAGTACATTCTAATTCAAATCTGGACTTCATAGCCAGATCCTCAACTTTAAAGAAAAAATATATATATATATTCTTCCCTTTAACTTGGGACATCAGGTGGGTGCAATTAATTATCAGGTACAACATAAAACAAGCAGACCTCCAGGGAAGGATGGATTTGAATACCCCTACTCTAATAGTTTAGTAGTATTATTCTACACTTTAATGTAGCAAGTATCACAGCTGTGTGCTGGAAAACCTTGGTATTGCATGGGTGAGGTTGAGCTGTGATGTTTATTTTAATTTCCTGGCTTTTTTGGCTTTTGACCAGCCCTAACTTCTCACTGAAAACAGTTTTGGTATTCAATAACTTGGGTTTATTGACTGTGAACTGCAAAAGTTTAATTGACCAATTAGTTTGTTAAATAATCCACCAATAATGTAATCACAGGATAATATCACTACATCACAGAGCAGTGTTGATGAATACCCTGTATTTTGAAAAGCTGTTAAGTAATTGATTATTTTATAGTAGCCTTGGTTCTGCGTGTATGTTTAACCATATTTTAAGGAATTTCAATGGTAGTAAATGTTTTGATAATTCATATACAATTTATTTTACATTAAATATAATATAAATATACTGAACAAAAATACAAACACAACATGTAAAGCGTTGGTCCCATGTTTCAAGAGCTGAAATAATGTTCCATACGCACAAAAAGCGTATTTCTCAGAAATGTTGTGCACAAACTTGTTTACATTCATATTAGAGAGCGTTTCTCCGTTGTCAAGAAATTCCATCCACCTAACAGGTGTGGCATATCAAGAAACTGATTAAACAGCATGATCAATACACAGTTGCACCTTGTGCTGGGTACAATAAAAGGCAACCCTAAAATGTGTACTTGTGTCACACAACACAATGCTACAGATGTCTCAAGTTTTGAGGGAGCGTACCATTGGTATGCTGATTGCAGGAATGTCCACCAGAGCTGTTGACAGATCATTTGTTGTTAATTTCTCTACCATAAGCCACCTCCAACATCGTTTTAGAGAATTTGGTAGTATGTCCAACTGGCCTCACAACCGCAGACCACATGTAACCACACCAGCCCAGGACCTCCACATCCGGCTTCTTCACCTGCGGGATCATCTGAAACCAGCTACCCGAACAGCTGATAAAACGGAGGAGTATTTCCGTCTTTAATAAAGCCCTTTTGTTTGGAGAAAACTCATTCTGGTTGGCTGGGCCTGGCTACCCACTGGGTGGGCTGTACCCCTGCCCAGTCATGTGAAATCCATAGATTAGGGTCTAATGAATTGATTTAAATTGACTGATTTCCTTATATGAACTTTAACTCAACAAAACCGTTGACATTGTTGCATGTTGCGTTTATATTCTTGTTCAGTATAGTTTTGAAAAGTGTTATACTTACCTTCAATAAAAAAGCTTTAAAAAATAATAACTAATACTTGAACAAAAAGAAGGTCATATTTCATCTGTTACCCTTCCTACAGTAAGGGTGAAAGTACAGGGACTGTGAAGTGACCTCCTGGGCTGCAGTTCTCCCTGTACTTCCAATTTTGTCCACTTGGGGAAGGTAGAAAATAAACTGAACTATTATCCACCTCTTTACTGGCTTCTAATGCCACTACTGGTAAGTTATTAAACTCACAACAAATGATCTATATCAAAAACGAAATGGGAGTAAGGTCCTGTAAAATAAAGGCTTTTCGTTCCGTCTTTGGGATACAGACCATGTCACTCACTAATTTCCAATTTGATAATAATAGCCACACTTATTTCTTAAAAGATGAAATCACGGCACCTACACATTGAAGACCACATACTGACAGTTATGTACTAGTTACAGATAATGTCATTATGACTTACCTTGGTCAGTGCTGATTATCTTGCTAGAGGAATGTTTTTGGAGGCTGCTCCTGCATTACTAGCCTACCTCATTCACTCACTCCCTGTCAGGGAGCCCACGTGCCTTGGTGAGGAAAGAGATGGTCTCAGCCTGGGGGAGCCATGGAGATGGACTGGCAGTCTGTCATTCTATGGAGAAAAAGGATGACAGGAGAATAGGCTAAGGTGAGTTCATGTGTTCAAGTACATCAAGCAAGACTCAAATAACCCCCTTAAAACCCATTCAGGAATTGACACCATATAGCGAGACCACACACACACACACACACACACACACACACACACACACACACACACACACACACACACACACACACACACACACACACACACACACACACACACACACACACACACACACACACACACACACACACACACACACACACACACACACACACACACACACACACACTTACCCAGCCACCAGGCCCCACACCACACACACTGAGACGGCAGTGGAGGGCACAGCCACCCCTTCTCCCCTCCACACAAACACACGACAGCTGGGAATGGGACCCTTAGCAAGTCATTGAAGGGCAGGAGATGGTATGTTCAGCTTTGGAAGCTATTGCAGAACCTCAAGGCTGAAGTGAGGCACAAGGTGTGAAGTTGAAAGAGTCTAAAGGCCTCCAGTATACTATAATGCACAGGTCTTGAAGGAGGTAACACACTTTCCAGCTATGTCACCCCTACATCATCACCTTAACAGCTTGACTTTCCCCATATTGTACATGATACCCTGACAGCTATCTTGATCTTTAACAGTGTGGCACTTACAAATCTAAGACCCCATGCCCCATGTCTCAGCACCTTATCAGATATCCACTTAGTCTAATGGAAATTTAAAGGGAGAGAGTGGAATAGAATAGAATGAAATGTTTTTGTGAGAATAGAATTGTATTAATACTGTGTTGATCCATAATTTACACGAAAGATGCTAATAAATAAGGGGGTAAAACTATAAAAGGCTATTTTCCAACATTTAAATGTGATATTGTCTTTGAAAGTGAAAGCTTTACGAGTATCTGGCCTGTTGGACACATTTTTTCTTGAAGGAGCACTAAATAATTATTTGTAAAATAAAAAAATATCTTTCTTTCAAACTTAGGTATGACGCCCTGGGTGTAAGTTTGACGCCCTGGGTGTACGTTTTGTTAACAACTCATGTAAGTAAGTATTTCGCTGTTAGTACACACCTGTTGTTCACGAAGCATGTGATAAATACAATTTTATTTGATGTTGAGTCCCCCAACATGAGTTGCTTGAGGAAGGTGGCTTGTGTTCTTCCATTTGTGGCCTGGAAATATTTACATGAAAAGGTTGCAGCTATTACAATGTCACATGGTGAGGGCCACAGGAGAAGGAATCCAATAAGAATTTCACAGGTTTATATTTGTCCTCAAGGATAAAAAGTAGACAATGCCACGTCAACAAGATGGGGCCTAGGGTTATGCTTACAGTAGATGGGAATCTCGGCGACAATGCATAGGACAGTGACCTTGCCTTTGTGAACAAATGAGGACAGCTGCAGTTGTCTTGCAATGATTTCACACCATGCAAGAAGACTATCATGTCATCTCAATGACCTTAAGCGATCACAACACGCAAACAACAAAAGTGTTCATAAGAGACATCCAAGTTTGTTGCCAAACATTTACTAGAACATAAAATGCAAAACTCAAAAAATGACTACTCCCCCTTACTGGCATTGCTGACATATTGCACCAAAACACTAAATGCAAGGGATTTCCAATGCTCAAACATACCAGATTGATAAGTGTTGGATATACATGGTGCCTGAAACGGCTCTATAAAGGAGGGTGCTAAAATAGTCTCTGAAATGTCCTAACGTCGTCATGTAGCCATCTCGTAAAGTGACAATCCAAAAAAGGAGTTACAGCAAAGGGTGATGCTGTACATGCACCTTGGGATTTTGCTCCCCTCCTCCCACCTCATTGGTCTGAGAAACACACCCTCTACTTCCAAATACAGATCTTCTAAAATAATCAGACTCATTTATTACAATAGATGGCCCATCTCCATATAGGGCTGAGCAACACTCTTTATATAGAGTGATGGAGACCAGGGGAGACAGACTAGGGGGAGACACAAGGCACTGGACATCTTGAAGGTAAGCATATAGAGGCAGTCTGCTGAGGAGGGCAAAGATAATCATCACAGGACCAAACTATTGTCATTACCACACATATGTGTTCAGTTGATTGATATTGTCTTTGTATTTGTCTATTTCATTCTCAGTCGAGATCCTTTCCACCAAACGTATTCAAGGTGTGACCAAGGACAGGTAAGACTAATAGTCTTCTATTAGTATATAGGTATATAGGTTTTACAACCCGCCTCTTAGTGGTTTGCATGAAGACTTTCAATGTGTTCCATGAAAACTATACATTACTATACAAATATTTTATTTTGTTGTCTACTCATCAATCTAGTCAACTTGTATATGATGCACAATACGTCTTTCCTGTATAGTAATTACATGTAGTTGTAGATTTGAGCTGTACATGAAGCTGTAGGTTTGAGCTACAGTGGACCTAGCTACTTTTGGTCTGCTGTGAATCTCACACGTTTTGGTTTATTTACAATGTGTTATTGGTTTGCTGATCTTCATATTGTTCAGACAGTCTTATCAATCTAGGGTTCTAAATCTGGTAGCCCACCGGTGTTCTGCCTCGACCCTAATGTCTTTTTTAGGCTATTATTTTGGGCCGTGGCTGCAAATCCAACTTTTTCGGCCTCACTCAAAGATGCAGAGCTTTCCGAAGCTTATGTGCAGATCCCGTTCTGCGAAAGTGTATTTTCTCTACTTTATGTGCAGAGAACAGGCTACTCAAGCTTATGTGCAGATCCCGTTCTGCGAAAGTGTATTTTCTCTACTTTATGTGCAGAGAACAGGCTACTCAAGCTTATGTGCAGATCCCGTTCTGCGAAAGTGTATTTTCTCTACTTTATGTGCAGAGAACAGGCTACTCAAGCTTATGTGCAGATCCCGTTCTGCGAAAGTGTATTTTCTCTACTTTATGTGCAGAGAACAGGCTACTCAAGCTTATGTGCAGATCCCGTTCTGCGAAAGTGTATTTTCTCTACTTTATGTGCAGAGAACAGGCTACTCAAGCTTATGTGCAGATCCCGTTCTGCGAAAGTGTATTTTCTCTACTTTATGTGCAGAGAACAGGCTACTCAAGCTTATGTGCAGATCCCGTTCTGCGAAAGTGTATTTTCTCTACTTTATGTGCAGAGAACAGGCTACTCAAGCTTATGTGCAGATCCCGTTCTGCGAAAGTGTATTTTCTCTACTTTATGTGCAGAGAACAGGCTACTCAAGCTTATGTGCAGATCCCGTTCTGCGAAAGTGTATTTTCTCTACTTTATGTGCAGAGAACAGGCTACTCAAGCTTATGTGCAGATCCCGTTCTGCGAAAGTGTATTTTCTCTACTTTATGTGCAGAGAACAGGCTACTCAAGCTTATGTGCAGATCCCGTTCTGCGAAAGTGTATTTTCTCTACTTTATGTGCAGAGAACAGGCTACTCAAGCTTATGTGCAGATCCCGTTCTGCGAAAGTGTATTTTCTCTACTTTATGTGCAGAGAACAGGCTACTCAAGCTTATGTGCAGATCCCGTTCTGCGAAAGTGTATTTTCTCTACTTTATGTGCAGAGAACAGGCTACTCAAGCTTATGTGCAGATCCCGTTCTGCGAAAGTGTATTTTCTCTACTTTATGTGCAGAGAACAGGCTACTCAAGCTTATGTGCAGATCCCGTTCTGCGAAAGTGTATTTTCTCTACTTTATGTGCAGAGAACAGGCTACTCAAGCTTATGTGCAGATCCCGTTCTGCGAAAGTGTATTTTCTCTACTTTATGTGCAGAGAACAGGCTACTCAAGCTTATGTGCAGATCCCGTTCTGCGAAAGTGTATTTTCTCTACTTTATGTGCAGAGAACAGGCTACTCAAGCTTATGTGCAGATCCCGTTCTGCGAAAGTGTATTTTCTCTACTTTATGTGCAGAGAACAGGCTACTCAAGCTTATGTGCAGATCCCGTTCTGCGAAAGTGTATTTTCTCTACTTTATGTGCAGAGAACAGGCTACTCAAGCTTATGTGCAGATCCCGTTCTGCGAAAGTGTATTTTCTCTACTTTATGTGCAGAGAACAGGCTACTCAAGCTTATGTGCAGATCCCGTTCTGCGAAAGTGTATTTTCTCTACTTTATGTGCAGAGAACAGGCTACTCAAGCTTATGTGCAGATCCCGTTCTGCGAAAGTGTATTTTCTCTACTTTATGTGCAGAGAACAGGCTACTCAAGCTTATGTGCAGATCCCGTTCTGCGAAAGTGTATTTTCTCTACTTTATGTGCAGAGAACAGGCTACTCAAGCTTATGTGCAGATCCCGTTCTGCGAAAGTGTATTTTCTCTACTTTATGTGCAGAGAACAGGCTACTCAAGCTTATGTGCAGATCCCGTTCTGCGAAAGTGTATTTTCTCTACTTTATGTGCAGAGAACAGGCTACTCAAGCTTATGTGCAGATCCCGTTCTGCGAAAGTGTATTTTCTCTACTTTATGTGCAGAGAACAGGCTACTCAAGCTTATGTGCAGATCCCGTTCTGCGAAAGTGTATTTTCTCTACTTTATGTGCAGAGAACAGGCTACTCAAGCTTATGTGCAGATCCCGTTCTGCGAAAGTGTATTTTCTCTACTTTATGTGCAGAGAACAGGCTACTCAAGCTTATGTGCAGATCCCGTTCTGCGAAAGTGTATTTTCTCTACTTTATGTGCAGAGAACAGGCTACTCAAGCTTATGTGCAGATCCCGTTCTGCGAAAGTGTATTTTCTCTACTTTATGTGCAGAGAACAGGCTACTCAAGCTTATGTGCAGATCCCGTTCTGCGAAAGTGTATTTTCTCTACTTTATGTGCAGAGAACAGGCTACTCAAGCTTATGTGCAGATCCCGTTCTGCGAAAGTGTATTTTCTCTACTTTATGTGCAGAGAACAGGCTACTCAAGCTTATGTGCAGATCCCGTTCTGCGAAAGTGTATTTTCTCTACTTTATGTGCAGAGAACAGGCTACTCAAGCTTATGTGCAGATCCCGTTCTGCGAAAGTGTATTTTCTCTACTTTATGTGCAGAGAACAGGCTACTCAAGCTTATGTGCAGATCCCGTTCTGCGAAAGTGTATTTTCTCTACTTTATGTGCAGAGAACAGGCTACTCAAGCTTATGTGCAGATCCCGTTCTGCGAAAGTGTATTTTCTCTACTTTATGTGCAGAGAACAGGCTACTCAAGCTTATGTGCAGATCCCGTTCTGCGAAAGTGTATTTTCTCTACTTTATGTGCAGAGAACAGGCTACTCAAGCTTATGTGCAGATCCCGTTCTGCGAAAGTGTATTTTCTCTACTTTATGTGCAGAGAACAGGCTACTCAAGCTTATGTGCAGATCCCGTTCTGCGAAAGTGTATTTTCTCTACTTTATGTGCAGAGAACAGGCTACTCAAGCTTATGTGCAGATCCCGTTCTGCGAAAGTGTATTTTCTCTACTTTATGTGCAGAGAACAGGCTACTCAAGCTTATGTGCAGATCCCGTTCTGCGAAAGTGTATTTTCTCTACTTTATGTGCAGAGAACAGGCTACTCAAGCTTATGTGCAGATCCCGTTCTGCGAAAGTGTATTTTCTCTACTTTATGTGCAGAGAACAGGCTACTCAAGCGAATGGCGCTTGTTTAATAATAAAGTTAGATCAAAGCTGAATCAGTGTCTGCAAGATCACATAACAAGCACCGTGACCATTCGCCAGAGTACCCTGTTCGCTGTACCTAAAGGTGAGAATATGCACACGCGCAGCACGTGATCCGCACATGCGCAGAGGCTTCGGGAAGCTCCGGATGTTTTAGCACAGCGGTCAAAAAATCGGATCCACAGCCACTCCATATATTTTAAAGTTCTATTGGTCTGCCATGCTGGTACAGTATACTGTTCATATACAAAACAGACATAAAGTGATACTAATATCCAATATTCCAATTCATTTAGTTCTTTGGGGAGAATGTTTGTGACCGACTTTTTAAAATGAATTTAGTGAAGTATTAAGGCAAAATCAAAGGGCTGTAAAACATCCACATTCATGTTGAAGTGTTTAGAAACATATTCTAGTCTTATTTACAATAAAAGTGACTCCAAAATGACACAATACATTATTTACCATTAATTTCTATTGGGCAAAAAATGATCTGAAACAAAACCAAAACGAACTGCAAATGCATCCAGCAAGTTTGTAGAGTCGCAAGCTTGATTTAATCATTGCATGCTAGGAATATGGGACCAATTACTAAACTTTTGACTACTTCATTTCTAAGAATCTTTAGGTGTCAATCATTTTGATCCCTACCTTTTTGAGGAAAAAAGCATGACTTGTTAAACAAAAATCTCTTCCTCTATGCAATTGTATTAGTATAAAATAATACAATTTATTTTCTACAGTCAAGGGTGTCAATAATTTTGAACCCCACTGTACGCATTCAAAGCTCTGTTTCACAAATGTAAGAATGTGTGACATGTTGAAGGCAGAGTTTGGGGTTGGCATTAATTTCAACCTGGTACTGTGTGTAAATAATATCCATACTGCATTCAATGCTCTGTTTCTGTCTGCACAGGTTTAAGAATGGGGGACAGTTTGATGGCAGAGTTTGGTGCCGCAGCTTCCTATCTGCGTAAGTCAGACAAGGAGCGTATGGAATGCCAGACTAGACCCTTTGACATAAAGAGAGAGTGCTATGTGCCAGACCCTGAGGTTGAGTACGTCAAGGCCAC
This sequence comes from Oncorhynchus kisutch, assembly GCF_002021735.2. Lineage (NCBI taxonomy): Eukaryota > Metazoa > Chordata > Actinopteri > Salmoniformes > Salmonidae > Oncorhynchus > Oncorhynchus kisutch. The sequence goes on from NC_034191.2 coordinate 76,154,912, forward strand.
AATCACCAGCAGAGATGGGGCTAAAGTCACCGTTGATACTGAGTTTGGAAAGGTAAATATTTTACTATTAAAAATATTTTGGTCATGTAGTGTATGTGGACATCTGTTTGTCGAACATCTCATTCCAAAATCATTGGCATTAATATGGAGTTGGTCCCCCCTTTGCTGCTATAACAGCCTCCAGTCCACTGGGAAGGCATTCCACTAGATGTTGAAACATTGCTGCGGAGACATGCTTCCATTCAGCCACAAGAGCATTAGTGAGGTCGGGCACTCATTAGTGAAATCAGGCACTGATATTGGGCGATTAGGCCTGGCTTGCAGTCAGCTTTCCAATTCATCCCAAAGGTGTTCAACAGGGTTGAGACCAGGGCTCTGTGCAGGCCAGCCAAGTTCTTCCACACCAATCTTGACAAACAATTTCTGTATGGACCTCGCTTTGTGCACGGGGGTATTGTCATGCTGAAACAGAAAAGGGCCTTCCCCAAACTGTTGCCACAAAGTTGGAAGCGCCGAATTGTCTAGAATGACATTGTTTGCTGTACCGTTAAGTTTTCCAGTCACTAGAACTAAGGGGCCTACCCCGAACAATGAAAAACAGCCCCGGGACATTATTCCTCCTCCACCAAATTTTACAGTTGGCACAATGCATTCTCCTGGTATCCAGATTCGTCAGTTGGACTGCCAGGTGGTGAATCCTGATTTATCACTCCAGAGAATGTGTTTCCACTGCTCCAGAGTCCAATGGCGGCAAGCTTTACACCATTACAGCTGACGCTTGGCGATGCATAGTGATCTTAGGCTTGTGTGCTGCTGCTCAGCCATGGAAACCTATTTCATGAAGTTCCCGACGAACAGTTCTTGTGCTGACGCTGCTTCCAGAGGCAGATTGGAACTCGGTAGTGAGTGTTACAACCGAGGACAGACCATTTTTACGAGCTACCCTCATCAGCATTCGCCGGTCCCGTTCTGTAAGCTTGTTTGGCCTACCACTCCGCGATGAGCTGTTGTTGCTCCTAAACGTTTCCACTTCCCAATAACAGCACTTACAGTTGACCAGGGCTGCTTTAGCAGGGCAAAAATGTGACTTGTTGGAAAGGTGGCATACCCTACGACAGTGCCAAGTTTAAAGTCACAGAGCTCTACTGGAGATTGCATGGCTATGTGCTTGATTTTATATACCTGTCAGCAACAGGTATGGCTGAAATAGCTGAATCCACTAATTTGAAGGGGTGTCCACATTGTTGTACACTATATATATAAAACTAAGAGCAGAATCCTGATTTGCCTGACTCATGCAAATCAGGCATTACATGTCGATTGATAATTTGTGAAAAATCAAGATAGGATGTCTCAAAAGTGAATACCTCTACACCTTGAAAATGAAACAAAATCATTTAATTTGCCCATCTTTCAGACTGTTACTGTGAAGGAGGATGACGTTCACCCCCAGAACCCGCCAAAGTTTGATAAAATTGAGGACATGGCGATGTTCACCTTCCTGCACGAGCCTGCTGTGCTGTTTAACCTCAAAGAGCGTTACGCAGCCTGGATGATCTACGTAAGTCAAGCCTGACTGCTAATATCTCCATTAAATCAAACATTCATTCAAATGAATGAAACTAAATCTGCATCTCCCTCGTCTTCCACAGACCTACTCAGGGCTGTTCTGTGTCACTGTCAACCCCTACAAGTGGCTGCCAGTGTACGATCAGTCTGTTGTCAATGCATACAGAGGCAAGAAGAGGACAGAAGCTCCTCCTCACATCTTCTCCATCTCTGACAATGCTTACCAGTACATGTTGTCAGGTAAAATATCACTTTTCCTTTTCATCTACATTGGCATATCAAATACTTTTTGTATAATGACACATTTACTGATACTTCTCTTTCAACAGACAGGGAAAACCAGTCTGTTCTTATCACGTAAGTACATCAACCAAAGGTTATATTGATTTGAGGCTATTTAAAATTAAGATAAATTCTGAGACGTTTGTATTTTCAATCACAGCGGAGAATCCGGTGCTGGAAAGACTGTGAACACCAAGAGGGTCATCCAGTATTTTGCCAGCATTGCTGCTGTCAGTGGAAAGAAAAGCGCTGCAGAAGAAAAAAAGGTAAACAGAAAATAGAATGTCCGAAAGCTCAAGTCACTTGTCCTTGAAAAGAGTAGCAATAAAATAACTATAACGAGGCTATATACAGGGTGTACCAGTACCGAGTCAATGTGCGCGGGTACAGGTTATGACCTGCCGAGCCAGTTGCGGTGACACAGGAGTGCCGGTGGAAAGTTATTTTAGGACATCGGACATGACAATGTCATTAATACCTGCTAAATACAGTGCCTTGCGAAAGTATTCGCCCCCCTTGAACTTTGCGACCTTTTGCCACATTTCAGGCTTCAAACATAAAGATATAAAACTGTCTTTTTTTGTGAAGAATCAACAACAAGTGGGACACAATCATGAAGTGGAACGACATTTATTGGATATTTCAAACTTTTTTAACAAATCAAAAACTGGAAAATTGGGCGTGCAAAATTATTCAGCCCCTTTACTTTCAGTGCAGCAAACTCTCTCCAGAAGTTCAGTGAGGATCTCTGAATGATCCAATGTTGACCTAAATGACTAATGATGATAAATACAATCCACCTGTGTGTAATCAAGTCTCCGTATAAATGCACCTGCACTGTGATAGTCTCAGAGGTCCGTTAAAAGCGCAGAGAGCATCATGAAGAACAAGGAACACACCAGGCAGGTCCGAGATACTGCTGTGAAGAAGTTTAAAGCCGGATTTGGATACAAAAAGATTTCCCAAGCTTTAAACATCCCAAGGAGCACTGTGCAAGCGATAATATTGAAATGGAAGGAGTATCAGACCACTGCAAATCTACCAAGACCTGGCCGTCCCTCTAAACTTTCAGCTCATACAAGGAGAAGACGCAGCCAAGAGGCCCATGATCACTCTGGATGAACTGCAGAGATCTACAGCTGAGGTGGGAGACTCTGTCCATAGGACAACAATCAGTCGTATATTGCACAAATCTGGCCTTTATGGAAGAGTGGCAAGAAGAAAGCCATTTCTTAAAGATATCCATAAAAAGTGTTGTTTAAAGTTTGCCACAAGCCACCTGGGAGACACACCAAACATGTGGAAGAAGGTGCTCTGGTCAGATGAAACCAAAATTGAACTTTTTGGCAACAATGCAAAATGTTATGTTTGGCGTAAAAGCAACACAGCTCATCACCCTGAACACCCTATCCCCACTGTCAAACATGGTGGTGGCAGCATCATGGTTTGGGCCTGCTTTTCTTCAGCAGGGACAGGGAAGATGGTTAAAATTGATGGGAAGATGGATGGAGCCAAATACAGGACCATTCTGGAAGAAAACCTGATGGAGTCTGCAAAAGACCTGAGACTGGGACGGAGATTGGTCTTCCAACAAGACAATGATCCAAAACATAAAGCAAAATCTACAATGGAATGGTTCAAAAATAAACATATCCAGGTGTTAGAATGGCCAAGTCAAAGTCCAGACCTGAATCCAATCGAGAATCTGTGGAAAGAACTGAAAACTGCTGTTCACAAATGCTCTCCATCCAACCTCACTGAGCTCGAGCTGTTTTGCAAGGAGGAATGGGAAAAAATGTCAGTCTCTCGATGTGCAAAACTGATAGAGACATACCCCAAGCGACTTACAGCTGTAATCGCAGCAAAAGGTGGCGCTACAAAGTATTAACTTAAGGGGGCTGAATAATTTTGCACGCCCAATTTTTCAGTTTTTGATTTGTTAAAAAGTTTGAAATATCCAATAAATGTCGTTCGAGTTCATGATTGTGTCCCACTTGTTGTTGATTCCTCACAAAAAAATACAGTTTTATATCTTTATGTTTGAAGCCTGAAATGTGGCAAAAGGTCACAAAGTTCAAGGGGGCCAAATACTTTCGCAAGGCACTGTAGTTAACTAGCGAGATTGCCAATTCAAAACATATTGTGTAGTTTGGCTTGTTATCTAGTTAGCATGTAAATCTTGGTGGGCAAACTCTATAACATTTTTTGGGATATATGCCAGCAAAGCCACTACACAACACAATACATTAATTGCACTAAAACGGTGACAAACAGTGCCCACAAACTGTTAGGGCCTACATAAAGCTGTCCCGAGAGCGGAGGTTTCTTACATTTAGCCTCATAAAAAAAAAACATAGCTGATATGGCTGACGCTACATAAATGTGGTTTCTACTGACTCCTTGTAGATTTGTGTAACTCGATAAAAAGCATTCTTCTTCAATAATGACAAATGCCGTTTTGAGTTTTTAGCCATTATTGAACATTATTACATTTTTGTTCTGTAGATTGTCATCAAAGACTGTCATTCTCTGGATTTATAGTGCTTTCAAGACAACTGGGAACTCTGAAAAAAAACAGGGTTGAATCATGATATCAGGGATCTTTAGGTCTGGAAGTCAGAGCTCTAGAAAGAGATCCAAGTTCCTGACTGGAATTCCGAGTTTGACGACAGTTCAAAACACAATTTCCCAGTCAGAATAAAAAATTTCCCCCCATAGTTCCCAGTTGTCTTGAACACACTGAAGTCTGAGATTTCCCAGTTTTGAGTTCCGAGTTGTTTTGAACCAGGCAGAATCCATGATGGATTTACAGATGGTCCAATGTATTCAACCTTTTCTGGCCCATGGTGTTGCTTGTGAATGTTTATCCTTTTAAGCTTGGAAAAGAGACCATTTCAGACAGATGTTTTCAACCCTTAAACCCAGACTTGGACCACACCCTCTCCACCGAATTGCAGGCAGGGGAAGCAAAATAGTGATTGTTTTGCATCGCAATTAGCCACTCATTCCTTCCATTGTTGAATTTGCGATGTATGACTTTTGTGTAATGTTTATGTCCAATGACCGATGAGCACCAATACGTTTTGTGTATAATTTATCTTCATATGACAGAGATTGAAAAGATTGTCGACGTGATTCATGATGATGACTGCTTGCCTAGCTAGCTAGCTAAGATTTTGAAAGTATGATGTTGACAACAGTCCAATCAAAGCTACTGTAGATATAACGTGATTTGACATCATTTTATCTTTACCTTGAGCCTTCTTGGACAGGCACATCTAATGTAAATCTATGGCAGCAACCTAGGGGGCTTGAACTATCTAGCTCTCCCAATTACAGCGCAACTAGAGAAAATGACCAACGTCTACGCTGTGCTTTCGCTGGTTGCCCCTCCACCACAGGAAGCACTGAGCTAGGTTGAATCAATTTGGACCTGTCTTACTCAAGAGAACATGTTTGTATCCGGCTTTATTAACTAAATTATTAATTTTATTTTTAACATTGTTTGCAAACTGATATGTAACGTGAATTAATTCCAAAATGACATTCAAAATGAGCAAATAAATACATTAGCTAAACATGCATTAGCTAAAACACGCAGAATGATGGGTTGCCACTGTCTGCTGTTGTCTCTCTCTCCTCTGGCAAAGGTCCACTGGCACATGTAGGTGATGCAAACAACATGACCTTTCCAGAATTTTCATTAATGATCAAAATGTTGGTATAATTGCGGAAATAACTCACTAACTAGCAATGTGGCTTTCTCGCGACTGCATGATTGAAAGACCACTCATGCCTGTCAATGAAGGCCTACAATAATTATACTCTGATTTGTTCTGCAGAGATTGGGAGAACAGTGTGCAACACATTGCATCCAGAGGACACTGATCCACTGATGACACACATTGTGGTTATTCTGTGATTCTTTTTACTTGTCCAGTCGGACAACTTAAATCTATATTCTTCTTGTCCAAGCGTTAATGTCGAGCCCTGTGATCATCAATATCTATCCTAAAGTAAAAAATGTTCATGGCTGGTTGAGCAAATAAAATCTAATTTTATTAGTCACATGCGCAGAATCCAACACTTTACAGTGAAATGCTTACTTACGAGCCCCATAACAAACAATGCAGTTTAAAAAAAATACAGATAAGAATAAGAAATAAAAGTAACAAGTAATTAAAGAGCAGCTGTAAAATAACAATAGCGAGACTATATACAGTGGTTACCGGTACCGAGTCAATTAGCGGGGGCACCGGTTAGTTGTGGTAGTATGTACATGTAGGTAGTTATTAGTGACTATACATAGATGATAACTACAGAGAGTAGCAGGGTTGTAAAAGGGGCAATGCAAAAAAAGCCATTTGATTAGATCCCATTTTATTAATGTAGTATTGGTGTTCATTGCAGCATTTTCACATTGTATGGATGTTGATTTCTAGGGGACACTGGAGGATCAAATCATCCAGGCCAATCCTGCCTTGGAGGCTTTTGGTAATGCCAAGACCATCAGGAATGACAACTCCTCTCGATTCGTAAGTTTGTTCTTTGTTTGCAGTCATCTGTTATCTTCTCGATTTGAATTTTATAAGGATAATAATTTTATTAGGATCTCCCATTAGTTGATGTCATGACGTCAGCTAATCTTCCCTTTGGGACTGTGTGCAACAGACCTCGGTTTAAATACTATTTGTTTTATTTCAAATACTTTCAGTGTTTAATTGAGCCTACCAGATAGGTGGGATTTAAACCCATTCAAGCTCAATCAAGCACGAAGGTATTCAAAAAGAAAATAACTACTACTACTTGAACCCAGATCTGGTGTGCTCATTCATTTCTGCTTTTGACAATAACTTTCAGGGTAAATTCATCCGAATTCATTTTGGAGTCAGTGGGAAGCTTTCGTCTGCTGACATTGAGACTTGTGAGTACAATAGTATATTTTCTCAGAATTGAAGGTCTCTTTGACAGGAAACACATTAATACCAAAAGCACTTTTCCATACTGATCAGATCTACTGGAGAAGTCACGTGTAACTTTCCAGCTCAAGGCTGAGAGAGATTATCACATCTTCTACCAGATCCTGTCCCAAAAGAAACCAGAATTGCTGGGTGAGTATTAAATCATCAAACTGTGTACTGAGCAGGCTTGAGGTCCATTCTGAATTAAACTGAACATTTCTGATGAATTCCAATTAAATGATTATGGTGCAGCCAGCGCATGCAGTGTGCTACCCCCCATTCCCAACCGTAAAACTCACAACATAATGTATTGTGATTTATGCCTTAATATTTCCTTTGATCATGAGAAAGTTGCAATTATTTAAATGCCATTTAAGCACACAACATTGACATTTTGATGCACGAAAAACAATCTCCAGGTGCAGTTTTTCTAAACTTGATTAAGACTAATTTGCCGTCCTGTCAATTTCTAATATTACTGTTGTCTTGTTATTTTTATACAATGCCAATTTTCCTAATAGTATCTTATGGTCTATTCCACAGCCTGAACACAATTAAACTGTGCTGTTCAAATATTTTCAGAGATGCTACTCATCACCAGCAATCCCTATGACTACGCCTTCATCTCCCAAGGAGAGATTGCTGTAACTTCCATTAATGATGCAGATGAGCTAATGGCTACTGATGTGAGTAAAACATACTGTATACACTGAGCGTCAAACCCTTAGGAACACCTTCCAAATATTGAATTGCATCCCCTTTTGCCTTCAGAACAGCCTACAATTCATTGGAGGATGGACTCAACAAGGTGTCAAAAGCGTTCCACAGGGATGCTGGCCAATGTTGAATCCAATGCTTCTGAAAATTGTGTCAAATTGGCTGGATGTCCTTTGGGTATTCTTGACAAACACGGAAGACTGCTGAGCGTGAAAAACCCAGCAGCAGTTGAAGTTCTTGACACTCAAACCAGCGCGCCTGGCACTTACTACCATACCCCGTTCTAAACGCACTTAAATCTTTTGTATTGCCCATTCAACCTCTGAATGGCACACATACACAATCCATGCCTCAATTGTTTCAAGGCTTAAAAATCCTTCTTTAACCCATCCCCTCCCCTTCATCTACACTGATTGAAGGTGACATTAATAAGGGATGAAATCTTTCACTGAACTCACCTGGTCAGTCTATTTCATGGAAAGAGCAGGTGCTCCTAATGTTTTGTACACTCACTATATGTGGTAATAATCCAGTTGTATCCAATTCTCTCTCCAATACAAAACAATGGCTTTAATTTGGAAACTAGGATGCCTTTAATGTGCTTGGATTCTCCCAAGAAGAGATTAATGGCATTTATAAGCTGACTGGGGCCATCATGCACTACGGCAACCTGAAGTTCAAGAATAAGCAGCGGGAGGAGCAAGCAGAGGCAGATGGCACTGAGGGTGAGCACTGATTTAAAAACCTCTCACTTTAACATAAAGTCATATCTGAAAAACCTGACGCTCAGAGTGCCTCCTCCAACCATAAAACATTGCCTTTCCAGATATTGACAAAGCTGCATATCTGATGGGCCTGAACTCTGCTGACCTGGTCAAGGGGCTGTGTCACCCAAGGGTCAAAGTAGGAAATGAGTGGGTCACCAAAGGTCAGAGTGTCGACCAGGTGAGTCTCAAAAAAGTTGTACATTTCCAGGAGATAATAATTTTGAGCATAACACTTCTGTCTAGAGTTGCTAATATGTTCATGCCTGTGATTCTCCATTGATGATGCCTTTTAGTCCAAGGCCTGATATGTGTCTGGGAAACTGTCCCAATGCGTTTATCTGGAGTCTATGTTTTGGTAAATAATTTTCTCAATATTTTGTAGGTTAACTACTCCATTGGTGCACTGGCAAAGAAAATTTACGAGAACATGTTCCTCTGGATGGTGATAAGAATCAACCTTTCACTGGACACGAAGAACGCTCGCCAGCACTTCATTGGTGTGCTGGACATTGCTGGCTTTGAGATCTTTGATGTGAGTGATTTGATAAAAGGCCACGTCATGAAACGATTCATCTAAAACATTACAGCTGACAAAATAAACTAACTGTAAACTTCTATTTCAGTTCAACACCTTTGAGCAGCTGTGCATCAACTTCACTAATGAGAAGCTGCAACAGTTCTTCAACCACCACATGTTTGTGCTGGAGCAGGAAGAATATAAAAAAGAGGGCATCGTCTGGGAGTTCATTGACTTCGGCATGGACTTGGCTGCCTGCATTGACCTCATTGAAAGGGTTGGTGTCTTCAGTTTCGCAGTAGTTTAATTTATATGATTGAATCTTTAGGATTTCAAACATTACAAGGGCAATCTTCATAAATGTGCTTCAACAACAAATTATTCTCATATTTATGCTTTTGCCTTAGTATTCATTTATTTTCATTCATTTTCCCCTTTCAGCCCATGGGTATCATGTCCATCCTTGAAGAGGAGTGCATGTTCCCCAAGGCCAGTGATTCTACATTCAAAGCTAAGCTGTATGACACCCATCTGGGCAAAAATGCATGCTTCCAGAAGCCTAGGATTATTAAGGGTAGACCAGAGGCACATTTCTCCCTGGTTCACTATGCTGGCACTGTTGATTACAACATTGGTAACTGGCTGGTGAAGAACAAGGACCCGCTGAATGAGACTGTGGTCGGACTGTTCCAGAAGTCAAGTCTTAAGTTCCTGGCCAACCTCTTTGTGGGCTATGCTGGTGCAGAAGGAGGTACTATGTGTTTTTAATCGGCAAAGACTACAAACCACAGAAATAAATACAAATGTACATGACAATAGTATATTTAATTGATTTTCATTATCATACAGCACCTGAAGAAAAAGCGGCTGGAGGAAAGAAGAAGAAAGGCTCTTCCTTCCAGACTGTGTCTGCATTGCACAGGGTAAATCTGACTTTAAATCAATATACTTCTGATGTTTTCAAATGGCAGAAGATAACAAATGTATTATATTTGTGCTAAATTTGACATGTCAGTTTGTTGTTTTTATTTTTTATTTTTTTATTTTACCTTTATTTAACCAGGCAAGTCAGTTAAGAACACATTCTTATTTTCAATGACGGCCTGGGAACAGTGGGTTAACTGCCTGTTCAGGGGCAGAACGACAGAATTGTACCTTGTCAGCTCGGGGGTTTGAACTCGCAACCTTCCGGTTACTAGTCCAACGCTCTAACCACTAGGCTACGCTGCCGCCCCATTGTGGATTGGCATGTTAGCATTAAATGCCGTTATGACTCGTGAGGTACTGGGAGTAATTTATGGAAAATTCTACATTTGTCATACTTACAGGAGAACTTGGGTAAACTCATGACCAACTTGAGGTCTACTCACCCCCACTTTGTGCGTTGCCTCATCCCCAACGAGACCAAGACTCCTGGGGCCATGGAGAATCCTCTGGTCATGCACCAGCTGCGCTGTAACGGTGTGCTGGAAGGCATCAGGATTTGCAGAAAGGGCTTCCCCAACAGGATCCTGTATGCTGACTTCAAACAAAGGTACAAACCATTATGCATTTCCTGTCCAAAATAAATTCAACTGTTTACCTATTCAAGTGTTCCATTTTTGAAGATAATTACTTTCTGATTTAAATTCAGATACCGCATCCTGAATCCAAATGCTATCCCTGAGGGTCAGTTCATGGACAACATGAAGGCAGCAGAAAAACTGCTGGGCTCTCTGGACATTGACCACACCCAGTACAGATTAGGACACACGAAGGTACGTTCTCTAAAATAGATGAAAAACAACTGCAGCAATTATGGGGTCCAAGAATGACATTAAGAATACAACACCATCAGGTCGACCGGCGCAATGCCACTTGCTGATATACCACTGATCATGCTTACTACATATCATCTGTCAAAAAAATATATACTTGGTGTAGCGCCACCATGTAGTAAATCCAGATCTGGCTACATATAAGATATTAAAAGCATTGTGCACATACTGTTTGAGATAGACCGTGCCAAATGTTTTAAATCTTGGTCAACATGCTAGTTGTAAAATCCATTTCTCATTCTAAGGCTACTTTGTGGTCAATTTGTGCCTTTTTCGCACAGAGGCAAGACATCAACAATCTAAACATGACTATAAACATGGGGGATAACACATTCAAGTTATTTGTGGTCAACTGGCAGAAAAATACAATCCTACCAAATACAAGATGATCCAACCACCACATTATGGCCTTTGTGTCTCATTAGGTGTTCTTCAAGGCTGGTCTCCTGGGTACCCTTGAGGAGATGAGAGATGACCGTCTCGCTCTTATCATCACTGGAATGCAGGCCCGATCACGTGGTCTACTTGCCAGAATTGAGTTCCAGAAAATTGTTGAACGCAGGTTGGAATAAGAGTAGATACAACTTCTGCAGACAATATGGTGGAGGTGGAAAGGGGTGTATAAAAAGCTACTTCTGTTCCATTTCACAGGGACGCCTTGCTTGTGATCCAATGGAACATTCGTGCCTTCATGGGTGTCAAGAATTGGCCCTGGATGAAGATGTACTTCAAGATTAAACCTCTGCTGAAGTCAGCAGAGACTGAGAAGGAGATGGCGAACATGAAGGAAGAATTCCTGAAGCTTAAAGAGGCTTATGCTAAAAGTGAAGCCCGTAGAAAGGAGCTGGAAGAGAAGATGGTCTCCCTTATCCAAGAGAAGAATGACCTGCAGATCGCTGTCCAAACTGTGAGTAACTTTAACTGAACTACCGTTACATTGCTGCACTCAAATCCTTTGTCAAAATTGCCTTAGCTAACTAGAGAAATGTAAAAACAGAGAAAGAGGAGACATGATTTGCTAAATAGGTGTGTACAATCAGCGGAGCATTTGTAGTCTCCAAATATTTTGCCACCAAACAGACTTCTGAGCTTTGGAGAATTTGATATACTTACAATATATTGACACATTGACAGTCAGAAGACACTATTGGTGATGCTGAAGAGAGATGCGAGGGTCTGATCAAGAGCAAAATCCAGCTTGAGGCCAAAGCCAAAGAGCTGACAGAAAGACTGGAGGATGAGGAGGAGATGAATTCAGAGCTGACTGCTAAGAAGAGGAAGCTGGAAGATGAGTGCTCAGAACTCAAGAAGGACATTGATGATCTGGAGCTCACTCTGGCTAAAGTGGAGAAGGAAAAGCATGCCACAGAGAACAAGGTAAAAGTTGTTCTTCATTATTGTATTGTTAAAACTCCAATTGATTGTTTTGGATGAAAACGTAATGACATTGTTTCCTTAGGTTAAAAACCTGACTGAAGAGATGGCAGCTCTGGATGAAATCATTGCCAAGCTGACCAAGGAGAAGAAGGCTCTGCAGGAGGCTCATCAGCAAACGTTGGATGACCTGCAGAGTGAGGAGGACAAGGTCAACACGCTGACCAAGGCCAAAGCCAAACTGGAACAGCAAGTTGATGATGTGAGTCCAAATAGGAAATAAAAAATTACAACAAATTAAGTAATATCCTAAAATAGCCTACAGCACAATATTGTTTAATATATCCTTTATCAGCTTGAAGGGTCTCTGGAGCAAGAGAAGAAGGTCAGGATGGACCTTGAGAGAGCCAAAAGAAAGCTGGAAGGAGACTTGAAGTTGACCCAGGAGAGCCTAATGGACCTGGAGAACGACAAGCAGCAACTGGAGGAGAGAATGAAGAAGTAAGATCACAACCCACAAAATCTAATGAATAATTCCTTTACAGAAAGCTCTAAAATGTGTGCTTTATTTATCAGGAAGGACTTTGAGATGAGCCAACTCAACAGCAAGATTGAGGATGAGCAGGCCATGGGTGCCCAACTCCAGAAAAAACTGAAGGAGCTGCAGGTATTTCAATAGCATTATTGAAAAGGGAATCTTTCTGTTACACTTGCAGAGTTGTAAAGTAACGAAATACATCTACTCTCGTTAATGTAATTTAGTAGCTTTTCCGAGTATTTTTCAAAGTCAGTAATTTTATTCTAGTTGAGGAAAATGTTTTGTAACAGTATTCTACTTTAGGAAAATATTTCAGTAATCCTTGCACCCCTAATTTTAATTGCTTTGAATGTTTAATTTATTTTAAAATATTGCCTTGTTGAAATTCATAAAATAAACTAACTTAGATCCTACTGTACTTTTTCAATTTAATGCATGGAAAATATGTGTAACAACATTCAGATAATTAGCTCATTTTGCTAAGGTTATCAAGCTTAATGAAGTACCCAGAGTACTTTTTAAATTATCTACCTTTTACGTTTACTTGAGAAGGATATATCAGTACTCTTTCCAACATTGTACACTTGACACTTGTTCTGTAAATCGTAATTCCCTCCATTGCAGGCCCGCATTGAGGAGTTGGAGGAAGAGCTTGAGGCTGAGAGAGCTGCCCGTGCCAAGGTGGAGAAACAGAGGGCAGACTTGGCCAGAGAGCTGGAAGAGATCAGTGAGAGGCTGGAGGAAGCAGGTGGAGCCACTGCTGCCCAGATTGAGATGAACAAGAAGAGGGAGGCTGAGTTTCAGAAGGTGCGCAGAGACCTTGAAGAGGCTACTCTGCAGCATGAGGCTACAGCTGCCACTCTGAGGAAGAAAAATGCTGACAGTGTGGCTGACCTGGGAGAGCAGATTGACAACCTTCAGAGAGTGAAGCAGAAGCTGGAGAAGGAGAAGAGTGAGCTCAGGCTGGAGCTGGATGATGTGGCCTCCAACATGGAGCAGATTGTCAAGTCTAAAGTATGTGGTATCACTAAGGAATCAAAACGTGTTATCTGCACATGCTTTTAAATGATGCAATCTAGTGAAGGTGTTCTGTCATTCAAAAAACAAATCTGTTTTTAGACAAACTTGGAGAAAATGTGCCGCACTCTCGAGGACCAGATGAGTGAATACAGGACGAAAGCTGAGGAAGGACAGCGATCCATCAATGATTTCACCATGCAGAAAGCAAAGCTTCAAACTGAGAATGGTATATTAACAAAAAATATGGACATTCACATGAACAGCAACAACAAATAACCAAATAAGTAATATAATTTGAAATAATTAGAATTGCATTAAAACAGGTGAACTTGCCAGACAGCTGGAGGAGAAGGACTCTCTGGTCTCCCAACTGACCAGAGGTAAGCAGTCCAACGTTCAACAGATTGAAGACCTCAAGAGACAACTGGAGGAGGAAGTCAAGGTATTTATACTAAAAATGCAGTGTCAATAATCAACTTCATTTAACCTCCGGCATAATTTGATTCTTTACAAAATGTCCTTACCAGGCAAAGAACGCACTTGCCCATGCAGTGCAGTCTGCTCGCCATGACTCAGATCTGCTGAGGGAGCAGTATGAGGAGGAGCAGGAGGCCAAGTCTGAGCTGCAGCGTGGCATGTCCAAGGCTAATGCTGAAGTGGCTCAGTGGAGAACCAAGTATGAAACTGATGCCATCCAGAAGACCGAGGAGCTTGAAGATGCAAAGTAAGGACGTTTTCTTACTTTTAAGGCTATTCAACCTTGGCTGAATTAGTGACACACAAAAGTACATGAATGATACTTGTACTACCTGACATAGAGCGCATTCGGAAATTATTCAGACCCCTTGACTTTTTCCAATTTTTTTTATTTTACATCCTTATTCTAAGATGGATTAATTGTATTTTTCCCTAATCAATTTACACACAATACCCCATAACGACAAAGCAAAACACAGGTTTTTAGAAATTAATAGCAAAAAAATTACTGAAACATCCGATTTACATTAATATTCAGACCCTTTACTCAGTACTTCGTTGAAACACCTTTGGCAGCGATTACAGCCTTGAGTATTCTTCGGTATGACGCTACAAGCTTGACACACCTGCATTTGGGAAGTGTCTCCCATTCTTCTCTATAGATCCTCTCAAGCTTGGGTGGGGAGCATCGCTGCAGTTATATTCAGGTCTCTCCAGAAATGTTCGATCAGGTTCAAGTCCGGGCTCTGGCTGGGCAAATCAAGGACATTCAGAGACTTGTCCCGAAGCAACTCCTGTGTTGTCTAGGCTGTGTGCTTAGGGTCATTGTCCTGTTGGAAGGTGAACCTTTGCACCAGTTTTAGGTCAGAGCGCTCTTGAGCAGGTTTTCATCAAGGATCTCTCTGTACTTTGCTCCATTCATCTATCCCTCAATCCTGACTAGTCTCCCAGTCCCTGCCGCTGAAAAACATCCCACCACGATGCTTTACCGTAGGGATGGTGCCAGGTTTTCTCCAGACATGACGCTTGGCATTCAGGCCAAAGAGTTCAATCTTGGTTTCATCAGACCAGAGGATCTTATACTCATGTGCTGTCATGTGCCTTTTACTGAGGAGTGGCATCCGTCTGGAAATTCTACCATAAAGGCCTGGTTGGTGGAGTGCTGCAGAGATTGTTGTCCTTCTGGAAGGTTCTCCCATCTCCACAGAGGAACTCTGGAGCTCTGTCAGAGTGACCAAAGGGTTATTGGTTACCTCCCTACAAAAGGCCCTTCTCCCCCGATTGCTCAGTTTAGCCGGGCGGCCAGCTCTAGGAAGAGTCTTGGTGGTTCCAAACGTCTTTCATTTAAGAATGATGGAGGCTACAGTGTTCTTGGCATCCTTCAATGCTGCAGATATTTTTTGGTACCCTTCCCCAGATCTGTCCCTCAACACAATCCTCTCTCAGGGCTCTACAAACAATTCCTTCGACCTCATGGCTTGGTTTCAGCTCTGACATGCACTGTCAACTGTTGGACCTTATATAGACAGGTGTGTGTCTTTCCAAATTACGTCCAAACAATTGAATTTACCACAAGTGGACTCCAGTCAAGTTGTAGAAACATCTCAAGGATGATCAATGGAAACAGGATGTACCTGAGCTCAATTTCGAGTCTCATAGCAAAGGGTCTGAATACTTATGTAAATAAGGTATTATTATTTTTTCTTTTTTAAGAAATTTGCTAAAAACCTGTTTATGTTTTGTCGTTATGGGTTATTGTGTGGATTGATTATTGTGTATTGTGTAGATTGATGAGAAAAATATATAATTGAATACATTTTTTAATAAGTCTGTAACGTAACAAAATGTAGAAAAAGTCAAGTGGTCTGAATACTTTCCGAATGCACCGTACAAAAAAGGCAGATGTCTTAAATATTTCTCATCTATGTTAATCCAGGAAGAAGCTGGCTCAGCGTCTGCAGGATGCAGAGGAGGCTGTGGAAGCTGTTAATGCTAAATGCTCCTCCCTGGAGAAGACTAAACACAGACTCCAGAATGAGATTGAAGATCTCATGGTGGATGTGGAGAGATCCAATGCAGCTGCTGCCGCTCTGGACAAAAAGCAAAGGAACTTCGACAAGGTAAGACAATTAATTAGCCTTCATTATAGTACATGATAGGGGCAGCAGGTAGCCTAGTGGTTAGAGAAGTAGGCCAGCAACTTCAGACTGGAAAACCTGGTGCGAAGTGAGCCGGTAACCGGAGGTTTTCTGACATCATCCTACCATCGCCTGCAGTTGTGCCCTTGAGCAAGGCACTTAACCCCCTATAATTGCTTCAGGGGCACAGAACTGCAGCTCACCCATTGCTTCCTGCAACTGTGTGTCTCGGGGCTTGGGTTGTGACCGTCTTTCCTCTGTAAGTTAATGGACAATAAAGTACATCTTATCCTAATCATATACTGTACTGAAACCACTTATCTTTCCAGGTCCTGGCTGAGTGGAAGCAGAAGTTTGAAGAGGCTCAGACTGAGTTGGAGAGCTCCCAGAAAGAGGCCAGATCTCTCAGCACTGAACTCTTCAAACTCAAGAACTCTTATGAGGAATCTCTGGATCATCTGGAGTCCATGAAAAGGGAGAACAAGAACCTTCAAGGTCAGAGGATATGCATTATTAGATGCACGGCATAGGGGGAGCCCACATTTCATGGGGGGACACGGGACCTTCATTGATTTGAAGGGCACAATTCACAATTGTTACACTGATCTAAAACAATGCATACATCCGCGATGCTTTAGGATAGAAAACAAGCAGCAAACTGCCAGAGAAAGGCACATGGGAATGTATTTGGTTGTCTCTATGACATTCAGAAGCTGAGCCATGACCTTCTAAAGTCGAGGAGTAATTTTTTTTTTTACTTTGTTTGGGAAGTCATCTTCAGTGAGGGCCCAAAAAGGTGACACGTTTTTTTTTGCACAGAAACTTGCTGTTTTAAAATGAACATATCTAGTGACTTTCAGGCTTGATCCCTTCTTGAAATGCAGGTTTAAACTGTGTACTAATTAAACCACAAAGATTATTATCGACATGATCAGTCTCTGTGTAAACTAAAAAGTGGTTAATGTGAACCTAACTCATAGCTAAAAATGTTAAGGAAAGCTATCAAATGTTATTTGTTGCCTAGGCTTTACTGCAAATGACACTCAAGTCCACAGAATAAACAACTGATACTGCAGTTAGCCATGACAGCCTTTATAATAGAACGCATGTGACCACAAACACACACTAAATATTGCACTTGGGAAAAAAACATTGTAAAGTACAAACAAACATCCATTCTATTTCTGCTCTATTTCAGTGACTACGATTATAGTCGCAGTGGTCTAAGGTACAGCATCGCAATGCTAGAGGTGTCACTACAGACCCTGGTTTGATTCCAGGCTGTGTCGTAGCCAGCCGCGACAGGTAGACCCATGATGTGGCGCACAATTGGCCCTGCGTCGTCTGGGTTTATGGGAGGGTTTGGCTAGCCGGGATGTCCTTGTCCCATCGCGCTCTAGCGACTCCTTGTTGCGGGCTGGGTACATGCATGCTGACTTTGGTCGCCAGTTGTATGGTGTTTCCTCTGACACACTGGAGCGGCTAGCTTTCGGGTTAAGCGAGCAGGGTGTCAAGAAGCAGTGCAGTTTCGCACTGCTTGAGGACGCATGGCTCTCGACCTTCGCCTCTCCCGAGTCCGTATGGGAGTTGCAGCGTTGGGACAGTACTCTAACTACCAATTGGATATCACGAAAAAGGGGTAAAAAGTCAAAACAAAAGAAATATTATATAACATTCACTGAGTAAAAAGTAAAATACTCACAAAATGTTACAGTATGCGAAGTTCAACACAACAAAATGTGAGAAAAAGGGAAAGTGTATGGTGTTCCTTGCACCACTATAGTGGCATCCAACTTAAGCCAGGCCCAGCTCCAGCTACACTTGATTCCTGAAACCACTTGTTTAACAAGCAACGCCTCATTTTCACCAAATTCTCTCATTCTGAAAATTAACCACATAGAGGGAAAACATTAGTTTATATCTATATCTATGTTTGGACACCGATTGTGGCCAAATGTATTAATTTTTTTACCTATATTTAACTAGGCAAGTCAGTTAAAGAACACATTCTTATTTTCAATGACGGCCTAGGAACTGTGGGTTAACTGCTTGTTTAGAGGCAGAACGACCTTTACCTTGTCAGCTCGGGGATTCGATATTGCAACCTTCCGGTTACTAGTCCAACGCTCTAACCACCTGCCTTACATTGCACTCCATGAGGAGCCTGCGTGGCAGGCTGACTACCTGTTACGCGAGTGCAGCAAGAAGCCAAGGAAAGTTGCTAGCTAGCATTAAACTTATCTTATAAAAAACAATCAACCTTAACATAATCACTAGTTAACTACACATGGTTGATGGTATTACTAGTTTATCTAGGGTATCCAGAGTAGCATATAATAGATGCGGTGCCTGTTCATTTCTCATCGATTCACAGCCTACTTCTCCAAATGGGTGATGATTTAACAAGCGCATTCGTGAAAAAAGCTCTGTCGTTGCACCAATGTGTACCTAACCATAAACATCAATGCCTTTCTTTAAAATCAATACACAAGTATATGTTTTTAAACCTGCATATTTAGACAATATTGCCTGCTAACATGACTTTCTTTTAACAATGGGAAATTGTGTCAAATTGTGTTCCGTGCAAGTAAGTTGTTCCCCTTGCTCTGCAAGGGCCGCGGCATTTGTGGAGCAATGGATAACAATGCTTCGAGGGTGGCTGTTTTCGATGTGTTCCTGGTTCGAGCCCAGGTAGGGGCGAGGAGAGGGACGGAAGCTATACTGTTACACTGGCAATACTAAAGTGCCTCTAAGAACATCCAAAAGTCAAAGGTATATGAAATACAAATGGTAAAGAGATAAATAGTCCTATAATTCCTATAATAACTGCAACCTAAAACTTCTTACCTGGGAATATTGAAGACTCATGTTAAAAGGAACCACCAGCTTTCGTATGTTCTCATGTTCTGAGCAAGGAACTTAAACATTAGCTTTTTTGATTTTGCATTATTTAAACCAAATTGAACATGTATCATTATTTATTTGAGGCTAAATAGATTTTATTTATATATTATATTAAGTTAAAATAAAAGTGTTCATTCAGTATTCTTGTATTTGTCATTACTACAAATAAATAAATAAATAAAATTGGTCGATTAATCGGTATCGGCCTTTTTTGGTCCTCCAAAAAAGCGTTGAAAAATCATAATCGGTCGACCTCTAGTCAGTAGTGATCAAAACGTCCATATTAGACAAAAACATTTATAAAAAATGATCATCGGATCTATACGAATCAAGTATGTTACCTATTTTGGATTCAAAACTAATTTAGCCTAAAGGTGACTAGTTTGCATCCCTGTATCTTATACAATGTGTGACTCTGTCACTATCAAATCTATTCACTTTCTGTAAAAGAGAATATTTATAATTAAATTGAGTTTATATAAATTATCATAATAAAACATATTTGGTAGCGGAATAACACTTGGGGAAATTTATTATCCTTCGTCTTCTTCTCCTTCTTCTTATCACTAAATAGCATAACCTAGACAATTAAAGATGGAAAATACAACAACATCAGAGATAACAAATATTCTGATGAACAATTACATTTTTCCACAGAGGAAATTTCTGACCTGACTGAGCAACTTGGTGAGGGAGGAAAGAGCATCCATGAGCTGGAGAAAATCCGTAAACAGCTGGAGCAGGAGAAGGCTGAGATACAGTCTGCTCTAGAGGAAGCTGAGGTGAGAATAGAAAACATTTACTGATAGTGAAAGTACCAGAATTTAAATGTAAAATCTTCTAAACTATGGGTGGCTGTGGTCTCATAGGGCTCCCTAGAGCATGAGGAGGGCAAGATCCTGAGAGCACAGCTGGAGTTCAATCAGGTCAAAGCTGACATTGAACGGAAGCTAGTGGAGAAGGATGAGGAGATGGAGATGAATAAGAGGAACCAGCAGAGAGTGGTGGATACCCTGCAAAGCTCCCTGGAGTCAGAGACTCGCAGCAGGAATGAAGCTCTCAGGCTGAAGAAGAAGATGGAGGGAGATCTCAATGAGATGGAGATCCAGCTCAGCCAGGCCAACAGGCAGGCAGCAGAGGCCCAGAAGCAACTTAAGGGTCTTCATTCCCATCTGAAGGTAACACCTCCACACCATTGTGAATTAAAAACATTGCTTGTGCCTTCACAAAAAGCCAAACCACACTGTGAAACAAAATATAGTAAAATCCTAAATTCTCTCTACAGGATTCTCAAATGCAGCTGGATGATGCTCTTCGTGGCAATGATGATCTGAAGGAGAACATTGCTATTGTAGAGAGACGCAACAATCTGATGCAGGCTGAACTGGATGAGCTGAGAGCCATGGTGGAGCAGACTGAGAGAGGCCGCAAACTGGCTGAGCAGGAACTGCTGGATGTTAGTGAGAGAGTTCAGCTGCTGCACTCACAGGTAAGACGGTAATAGATAACAATTCGTGTTCTCCTTAAAATGTCTGTGATTTGAGATTTGCTGAGGTTATATTAAAAGGAATTTGTCATATATATGTGTAGAACACCAGCCTGTTGAGCCAGAAGAAGAAGCTAGAGGGTGACACATCCCAGCTTCAGAATGAAGTGGAGGAGGCTGTGCAGGAGTGCAGAAATGCTGAGGAAAAGGCCAAAAAGGCCATTACTGATGCTGCCATGATGGCAGAGGAGCTGAAGAAGGAGCAGGACACCAGTTCTCATCTGGAGCGCATGAAAAAGAACATGGAGCAGACCATCAAGGACCTGCAGCACCGCCTGGATGAAGCTGAACAAATTGCCATGAAAGGTGGCAAGAAGCAGATCCAGAAGCTGGAGTCCAGAGTAAGTGTCTGAGGCCCAGCTACATAATCTTCTATTAATTCTAAATCATTTTTTCATATTTACAGTCATATTTCTAGCTTTAATATTAAAAGCAGTGGTAACTAACAACGTAAATGGAATTAATGTGTTAACATTCATAATTTCTTTCTAGGTGAGGGAGCTAGAGAGTGAAGTGGAAATGGAGCAAAGGAGGAGCAGTGATTCTGTGAAAGGTGTCCGTAAATATGAGAGACGCATCAAGGAGCTCACCTACCAGGTACATCATATATTTTAATTTGACAGTGCATTATTAACATGCTAAGAATCAAATGCAAGACACACAAATGACAAATTTTTTCCTTTCTTTTTGGGGACAGACTGAGGAAGACCGTAAGAATTTGTCCCGTCTTCAAGACCTGGTGGACAAACTGCAGCTGAAGGTCAAATCGTACAAGAGAACTTCAGAGGAGGCTGTAAGTAGAAAATGTTCCATCATCCAACTAATACATCTGTAATTCTCAAATTGTTGTTTGCAAGAAACTTAACATTATTCACAGGATTTTTAACATTCATATTTAACATTATTCACAGGAGGAACAAGCCAATTCTAATTTGGGCAAGTTCCGCAAGATTCAGCATGAACTGGATGAGGCAGAGGAGAGGGCTGATATTGCTGAGTCTCAGGTTAACAAGATGAGAGCCAAGAGTCGTGATTCCGGCTCCAAGGTCAGTAAAGTTATTTTTGCAAGAGTCCGAAAGGATCATTTGCAAACATCCCATGTACTGTAGATGGCATAAAACGAAACTTTAAGGCATATTTCATCAAATAGCTATTCGCATTATCGTTATTTATATTCCTGTTTCCCCTTTAATTTAATTTTCTCATCCTAAAATTGTTTTAGATTACTCCTAGAATTTGTGCCACAAACAGGTTTAACAATTTTCTGCGGTACATCCTGTAGTTGAAGAGCAGCAATCTATTGAACTTAGTAGGAAATCAATGTATTGCCCAAGATTATCATAATACATTAACAAAGTCCATCAGGGATTAGTATTTTCCTTAAACTTTCTGAAGGAATGCCCCTTTCTTTGTGTGCGTGTTTGTCTACCACTTTGTGTAGCTGTTAGTGATGATGCTAATAATGATAACCGTCATCTGGTAGATGGAAAGGGTTTCCCAAAAGCATTCTCAATTAAATGTTAACTACAAAGTAAACCTACCTGGTATCATGATAATTTGCATCTATCCAGTGGCAATCTTTTTTTTTGCAAACTCCGTAATTACATGTGTGGTACAGAAACACCACTAACCAAACAAGTCTCTTGCTGGTGCCCAGTTGAATTAAATGGTATCTACACCCAAAAATGAAAATGTATTAGATTTTTCCCAGACCTCAAAAGTGGTCTCCTGATATAGTTAAACCATTGTTGTGGACTTAGAACATCCAATTTAGCAGATTGCACTCTGACTGATGTGTAGCTACTTTTCTCCAATTCTCTGTGTACTTTACTCTGGTAAAACACAAGATTAACAAAACATTAGGAAATACAGTTGGCTACATTCTTTCTATGATAAACATGAGAAATATGATGACCATGCATCATTTTTGCAAAAAAAAATATTTTTTTAAACCTTTATTTAGCTAGGCAAATCAGTTAACAAATTCTTATTTACAATGACAGCCTACACAAGCCAAACCCTAACAACACTGGGCCAATTGTGCGCCACCCTATGGGACTCCCAAACACGGCCGGTTGTGATACAGCCTGGAATCGAACCAGCGTATGTAGTGACAACTCTAGCACTGAGATGCAGAGCCTTAGACCCCTGTGCCACCCGGGAGCTTGAAAATGAAGCTTTTTTCTGCTGAATGTGCAGGAAAGGAAAACTATAGCTGCATGACTCTGATCACTCTATTGAAGCAAAAGAAACCTGTGGACTTTCAATATAAATGCAAAACTAAATGGTTTAAAACATTTTTTGATGGTCTGATGGTTTTGAAAATACAGTTTTCTAAAAACTAACACAAACCATTTACCATAATATACATACTGTACATACCTGTTGATGTTTCCAACCATATAATTTTAAGCACACAGTATATGGCAGTATCAAATGTTTTCCTTCACACAGTAATATTTAAAAAAATGCTCATGATCAATCCATCTTCTCTGTCACAGAAAGGAAAGGATGAAGAGTGAGGCCAACAGTTGTGATGCCAGCTCTCAGGTCAGTTCTTTCCATCAAAATAATTATATTGATTATAATTTTCAAATTCCCTCATGTCAACAGCTTCTACCTCAATAGCTTTGTAAGTATTTGATGTCAAACAGCTATACTATCATTCACATGACATATTTTTATACTCACTGAGTGTACAAAACATTAGGAACACCAGCACTTTCCATGACATAGACTAAGCAGGTGAATCCAGGTGAAAGCTATGATCCCTTATTCATGTCACTTGTTAAATCTACTTCAATCAGTGTAGAGGAAGGGGAGGAGCCCAGTTAAAGAAGAATTTTAAAGCCTTGAGACAGTTGAGACATGGATTGTGTATGTGTGCCATTCATTGGGTGAATGGGCAAGACAAAAGATTTAAGTACCTTTGAACGGGGTATGGTAGTAGGTGCCAGGCGCACCAGTTTGAGTTTGTCATGAACTGCAATGACGCTGGGGTTTTTCACGCTCAACAGTTTCCTGTGTGTATTGAGAATTGTCCACCACCCAAAGGACATCGAGCCAACTTGTCACAACTGTGGGAAGCACTGGAGTCAACATGGTCCAGCATCCCTGTGGAATGAGATTAATTGAGGCTGTTCTGAGGGCAAAGGGGTTGCAACTAAATATTATGAAGTATTCCTTATGTTATGTACACTCATTATAAAACAGAATCAAATATGAATTGGATTATTGTTTACTTTTAACTATTTTTTAAACATTATTTCTAAAGCATAATGGTTTCAGTGGTCACTTTCTGTGCAATGGCAAGCAAAACTGTTTTTGTAAATGATTTATTATAAGATTTGATTGTAAGATTTAAACATAAATTAAGAACAGTATTTAATAATAACGTTTTCAGAAGCACATTTTCTCAACCTTTATCTATCTTCTTTGTCACAGAAAGAACATGATGAAGAGTGAAGCACTCAGATGGACCTTTCTGAAAATGTCCTGACTGTACTGCTTTAGTTTTCTATATTCTCCATGCAACATGAGCAGAATAAAGAATAAACTAAATTTAAAATAGCCCCTCTGTGTATTCCTTGTAACATGTTACCTGTATGACAACGGTTTTTCATATCTGGTTGTCGAAGGTGTGTACGGGAGGTGAAGTCAGGTGCAGGAGAGCAGAGTGTAGTGAACATGTGCACTTTAATTCCATTCCACAAAATACAGCACATAAAAACAATAACGTGCCAAAAACACGGAACATGGCAAAAGTAAAGCGCCCGACAATAATCCACATCACAAACAAACAATACACACAAAGACATGGAGGGAAAACAGAGGATAAATACATGCAGTAATTATAGATTGAAAACCAGGTGTGTAATGGAACAAGACAAAAACCAATGGAATATGAGAAATGGAGCGGCGATGGCTAGAAAGCCGGTGACAGCGTTAGCCGAACGCCGCCCGAACAAGGAGAGGAGCCGACTTCGGTGGAAGTCGTGACACTGGTATAGACATCTATCAGGGTTGGTGTTGATTCCATTTCAATATTTCTGGTATGTTCTATAATCTAATTTGGTTATTTAAATCAAATTGACTTCTAATCACATGGCCCAGTGACATGCTGGACAGAAAGTGACTTTCCCACTAGCACTCGCATTATATAAAAATGGTTTATCTATCTATTGACATACAGTACCAAACAAAAGTTTGGACACACATACTAATTCCCGGGTTTTTCTTTATTTTT
Organism: Oncorhynchus kisutch; assembly: GCF_002021735.2. NCBI lineage: Eukaryota > Metazoa > Chordata > Actinopteri > Salmoniformes > Salmonidae > Oncorhynchus > Oncorhynchus kisutch. The sequence goes on from NC_034191.2 coordinate 76,179,785, forward strand.
TACAATTTTTTTACATTGTAGAATAATAGTGAAGACATCAAAACTATGAAATAACACATATGTAATCATGAAGTAACCAAAAAAGTGTAAACAAATCCAAATTTATTATATTTGAGATTCTTCAAAGTAGCCACCCTATGCCTTGATGCCAGCTTTGAAAACTTATGGCATTCTCTCAACCACACTTTTTGTTTGGCCAGGCAGGGATGTTCTTGTCCCATCGCGTTCTAGTGACTCGTGTGGCGGGCCGGACACATGCACACTTACACGGTCACCTGGTGTACAGTGTTTCCTACTACACATTAGAGGTCGACCGATTATGATTTTTCAACGCCGATACCGATTATTGGAGGCCCAAAGAAGCCGATACCGATTAATTGGCCGATTTTTATTTATTTATTTGTAATAATGACAATTACAACAATACTGAATGAACGGAAAAAGCATAATCTGAGAACGGCGCTCAGAGCCCAATCCAGCCAGAGAAATATCTGTCATTTTGGAGTCAACAGAAGTTAGAAATAACACTATAAATATTCAATATACTTGTATGCTTGTAAGCTCCTGAGTCCGTATGAGAGTTGCAGTGATGAGACAAGACTGTAAATATCAATTAGATACTACGAAATTGGGGAGAAAAAGGGTCCCCCTTATAGTGCAAAATCGCCGTACCACATTTGAATAATGCGACACAACATGTAGGAATGTTGAAACTGTTCATTACTATTCACAAAACAATGTCCATACAGGCTAGAACACTTTACAATGCAAGAAGATGCCGATAACTTCCAGCTTTGTAGGCTAACTTGTCTTGCTAGCTTACAGCGGAAGCTATCATCAATTCACTACCCTGGTACTTTGTTTATGATAACATGCAAATTATGCTATATTTCAAAGCTTATTGCCACCAAAACTTTATTCCTTCACTTACTCGGTCTCTCTCTCTCACCTCTCCCAAAGATGATCTATTGCCTCAGCGAACTGACTCTAGGCAGTCCCCCTCTTGCCTCGTGAATGACTGCATTAGTAATTAACCTTTCTAGCGCAGGCATTCCTCTAGCGGAACCCCTCAACAACATTCCGCTGAAAAGGCAGTGCGCAAAATAAAAACATATTTTTTATAAAATATAAATATGTAACACATTAACAAGTCCAATACAGCAAATGAAAGATAAACTTCTTGTTAATCTACCCACTGTGTCCGATTTCGAAAATGCTTTACAGCGAAAGCACAACATATGATTATATTAGGTCATAGCCAAGTCAAAAAAACAGACATTTTTCCGGCCAAAGATAGGAGTCACAAAAAGCAGAAATATATATAAAATTAACCACTAACCTTTGATGATCTTCATCAGATGACACTCATAGGACATCATGTATGTTTTGTTCGATAATGTGCATATTTATAGCCAAAAATCTCAGTTTCCATTGGCGCGTTACGTGCAGTAATGTTTTGATTCCAAAACATCCGGTGATTTTGCAGAAATACTCATAATAAACATTGATAAAAGATACAACTGTTATTCACAGAATTAAAGATAGACTTCTCCTTAATGCAACCGCTGTGTCAGATTTCAAAAAAACTTTACGGAAAAAGCATAATCTGAGAACGGCGCTCAGAGCCCAATCCAGCCAGAGAAATATCTGTCATTTTGGAGTCAACAGAAGTTAGAAATAACACTATAAATATTCACTTTACCTTTGATGATCTTCATCAGAAGGCACTACCAGGAATCCCAGTTCGACAATAAATGACTGATTTGTTCCATAAAGTCCATCATTTATGTCCAAATAGCCACTTGTTGTTAGCGTGTTCAGCCCAGTAATCCATCTTCATGAGGAGCGGGCACTTCGTCCAGACAAAAACTTGAAAAGTTCCGTTACAAGTGGTAGAAACAAGTCAAACGATGTATGGAATCAATATTTAGGATGTTTTTAACATAAAACATCAATCAGCTTCCAATCGGACAATTCCTATGTCTGAAGAAAAGCACTGGAACAAGAGCTAACTCTGTCGGGGGCGCGCGTCACGAGCCTGAGACACTCTGCCAGACCACTGACTCAAACAGGTCTCATGAGCCCCTCCTTTATAGTAGAATCCTCAAACCAGTTTCTAAAGATGGTTGACATCTAGTGGAAGCCATAGGAAGTGCAACGTGACTCCATGGACACTGTGTATTCAGTAGGCCAAGCATTGAAAAACTACAAACCTCTGATATCCCACTTCCTGGTCAGATTTATTTCAGGTTTTCGCCTGCCATATGAGTTCTGTTATACTCACAGACATCATTCAAACAGTTTTAGAAACTTCAGTGTTTTCTATCCAATAATAATACTAATATGCATATATTAGCATCTGGGACAGAGTAGGAGGCAGTTCACTGGGCACGCTATTCGTCCAAAAGTGAAAATGCTGCCCCCTATCCCAAAAAGGTTAGAGACAGCGCACGTCTTAATCAAATAAGGTACTTTAACGCAAATGTTGTTGTCATCTGTTGCTCTGTGAAATCAGCAAAACAAGCTCAATAACTCAATGCATGCATGTACTCCTATTGAATATGTGACTTGTTTCAGATAACTAGGCATATGTCACACGTCACTACTTCATAGGAGGCATTTCATTTTTCTGTTTTTTTTTCATCAAAATGCATTTTTGGGAGAAATGCCTTCTGGAACATGTGGACTTTGATGTGCCTTAATAACAACCTTGTATTCCATCTGTAAATACAAATAAACTAGTTAAATTATGAGCCTAGTTGGTTTAGACACCAGGAACCAAAAAACTGGAATTTTCCCTACTAGCCATGATTGGGTGAGATATTCGGTTGGCTGGATTTGTCGGGAGATGAATTTGGATTGGTCTGTAGCATCTGTCTATAACGTGAGCTTGCTCGTTATGTGTTGATAGACCTTTCTACCGTGCCGTTTTTGAAAGATATAAAATTGGATTGGAACACCAAGAACTACAAAAGTTTTGCTACTTTTCTCAACAACATTGATAACCTGAAATTATCAGGCGCTATCATTAGATCAGTTGGCAAAAGTGACGGGCTACTTTTTGCCCACGCCACGGTCAGTGTGAACTAGATTACTTTACACAACGCTGGCCCAAAAATATGTAATAATTGGCTACAATTAAAACTGGCTACAAAAAAAAAATGAGTTAAATGGTTTCAGTCTGCTGTGAAGCGTTCATCCATGTGTACAGGTAAGAGTCTAGCTACATTTTCAGATATTATAAGTTTCTAATTTGGTCAGAAAGTACTTTTCATTGCAAGTTAAAGCATACTGTTCACTAGCTAGTGAACGTTAGCTTGCTGGCTCGCTAGCTAACATTTACGTGTATGAATCAGAAGTCCATTTGCATTGCTAGTTATAGCCTAATGTTAGCTAGCTAACACTGGACCTAGTTGTTAGCTTTAGCTACCTGCAGATTCATATTACACCTATGACAATATTTGTACTGGTAGTAGTATGAGTTGGGATTATGCCAGTTCATTGTTTTGCTGGATAGGTACAAGGCTAAACAAAAGACTCCACTTCGCCAGATGATACAGGGATGCACTTTTTTGCACTGAAACTTGCAAGAAAAACCCAGCTAGGGGGAAATGCAGGTTTTAACTAATTAAACAAAGAATAAGATCTACATGATTAGTCTATGTGTAAAATAACAAGAGGTTAATGTGAACCTAACTCACATCTTAAAAAAAATGTAAAGAAAGCAATCCAATTGTTGCCTACTTTCCTGCAAATGACACTCAAGTCTTGAGAAAAAACAATACACTAATATTGCAGTTAGCCATGACAGCCTGTATAATAGAACGCTTGTGACCACACACATCTAAATATTGCACTTGTGAAATAAACATCTTAAAGTAGAAATAGAATGAAACAGGCATTCTATTTTGCTCTATTATAGTGGCCACTATAGTAGATGTAGATCAAGTGCACAATGCTACATGTGTGCAAAAATAACATTCACTGAGTAAAAAATTCAATAATCCCCTCACTCACGTGTTACTGTCTAGTTCAACCTAACAAAAACAATATACTTGGGCTACTCTGCACATTATTACATCGTTCACGTTCTGCCTGTGGACATCTGTTCTACAATGTGCCAGCAGGGCATGATACCCTTTGTTTGCATAATTGATCTCTTTCAGGCAGAGAGTACACCTGGCATACCCCTTTTTATCCACTGTATTGAAAAAGTGAGAAGGAAGGAAAGTGTGTGGTGTTCCTGTAATGCTCCAGGTGTCGTGGGTGTGGAGTCAAATGCAGGAGACAGAGAGTTCAATGCTGTGTGTCTTTTAATAGCACCAACGCACCACAGGGTGCTCACAAAAGTTACGTTCCCAAACACAGGGAATCAAAATGTACAATGGAACAAATCACGACCAGGCACAAACACGTACCTCTACAACAGAGCCGAAGGTTACATAGAAATAATCCCGCACAACAACCAGGCGGGCCGGCTGTCTAATAAAGACAAACTAATTAACCATACACAGGTGCTACCACTAAACATACAAGGAGGGGGAGGAAAAACAATCAGTGGCAGCTGAAAATTAACCACATACTGTAGAGGGAAAACATTAGTTCACCGATAGTACTCTAGTTAGTTTGTTAACTTGTTAACATTTCACACAGATCAAGTAAGCAACTAACGCGTCATAACTTGAGGAACGGCAAGGAGTCGTATACCAGTTAATACTATAGAGAATGGTTAGGTTACTAACGTTAGCTCATCTGTTGTAACGTTAGCTGTTTGCTCATTTTCACACCATAAACTCAATTATTCGATCAGTTAAATTGGCTAATGTTGCTCAACATTTCTCTGGCTAGCTAACAGATAATTCGACCCAGCTACTGTAGCAAGATCCTTAACAATGCTAACAATACTTGTTCCACCACACTTTCTCCCTCACCTCAAACTTTCCAAATGCCATTTGTTTTTCGGTTACAGCTCATGAAGTACGCTTCCTCACTCCTGTCTCCGTGGTCAGGCTTCTCACCTACCTCTTCGTTATTGTTCAGAGGACGCGCTGCTGTAGGTGGTCAACTGCCATGCCACTCCACTCGCCGCCCTTTCAACACGCGCTGATGCTGTCTTGTTCGCATACGATCCGAAGCCCCCCCCCCCCCCCCCCCCCCCCCCCCCCAGCCCCCCAGCCTAAACTTTTCTCATCGGAGCTACACGAATCACGTAGGTCACCTATTTTGGAATCAAAACGGTGAATTTCGCTGAAAGGTGACTAGTTTCCATCCCTGATGATTACATGACCCATCAAGTTAGCCTGGTGTGTCTGGGAGTGATTAAGGCCATCTATTCTTTTTCATGATCATGTGTACATGTCTAGACAAAAGTGACCATTTCCTTCACATGACCCATACATTTACCCATACAAGTGTGTCTGGGTAAGAATCATCTAATAAAATATTTTTATCTGGACACTTTCTGTTTTTGATTCTGAATGGGTGTAGACACACAAATGCTCTCCAGTAGCTCTTCTGTGGGGTTACAAGTTAATAAACTTTTAAACCATAATTACTTTCCCATTGTTCCTCAACTGCAGTGTATGATATACCATTTTCTAGTTCTGGGTCTCTACTTTTATCGAATGTAAAAAACACTATTTCAAATTTTGCTACATAAAACCGAATGGAGGCATCTGGTCACATATGCATTCACCTGTACTGTTAATTGGGTTAGGCTACATCTTGATTTACCCAGTTTATCAATAGAGATATACCATTCATTATGTTGTTATGGCGTTAGATTGGTAAAAATTGATTGTATGATTGTACAATTGCTTCATTAACGTATACAGTGCTTTCTGAAAGTACTCAGTCCCCTTGACTATTTCCACAGTTTGTTACCTTACAGCCTCATTCTAAAATTGAATTTTTTTAAAACAAATAATCCTCATCAATCTACACACAATACCCCATAATGACAAAGCGAAAACATGTTTTTAAATGTGTCTTCCGCATTTAACCCAACCCCTCTGAATCAGAGGGGCAGAAAGACAGATTTTTACCTTGTCAACTCGTGGATTTGATTTAGCAATCTTTCGGTTAACGTTACTGGCCCAACGCTCCTATCCACCTGGGCACTATAGTCGTGCCAGTATGTTATGTAACGTTAACTAACTAACTAACCAATAACATTTAACATGAACTAGCTAGCTTTGACAATTACATTGTATTTATTATCATATTAACTAAACACATACACACATACATTTCCAGAACAATTATTCTTACCTTGGTCAGTAAGTGGCAGTTGGTGGCAACTGGCAAGCTAAAGCTAACGTTAGCTGTTTTAACTAACATTAACGTTACCAGCTCGATGAAAACTCTTGCTTGCAAACAGTTCCGAATAAAAAAAATGTCTTCCTCTGTCAACCCAGGTGGAAATATATTTTAAATCAATGTTATACATATGTAATTAAATAAAATGCAATTTTCCATGAGAAAGCTTTTGGTAATGACTGGTCTTCTCCTTCGTCAGATGTAGTTTTTTTTTTAAATAGTAACGGTCGCACTGTCAGTTAATGGGGATCCTCAATGGAGGGAGATAGCTGCCAAAAGGTTGAATGTACTTATCGTTAGGATCGTAATAAAATCCATATGTAAATTGTTAGGATCATAAGAGAAGCCATGTGAAACGTGACATGTGAATTAGATCTGTAAATGTACTATATTACGACTACGAATGAACATTTACAAGTACCATTTTTTGTAATTTAAATTTTGGGGTATATATATATATATATATATAGAGAGAGAGAGATTTTTTTCTTACTTTACCCTTTACTCGGTTATAGATATTTTTTATACCTACAAACTTTTGTAGGTAATGTGGCGTCTGCAGTGGACATGAACCAAATGTAGCTAGTTGGAGTTAGCTAGTCAATCAAGCAACTCTAGCCCATATATTAGAGTCATTTTTGCAGCTTCTGGTTTAATTTCCAAAATAAAAGTCTAGAGCTTATTTTAGAATGTTACACCAGTAGATGGCTTAGTATAGGCTTGGGTCTTCAGCAAATGACTTGTGTGAGAATGATAAAGACACAGAAGAGCCTTGTCTAGAATAGCCACCTGAGCTGCAAAATAGAAAGTAAATATGATTTAGGCTAGGCCTATTCCGCCATCTACAAATGCCATGCTGTTGTGTGTTATTTAATGGCCATATAATTGCATAATTTGATTGTTGTCTATCAACAATGACAAGCCCCCGGGGTCTGACAATCTGGATGGAAAATTACTGAGGATAATTGCAGATGACAAGTCCAGAACAGACTATGGGAAGCACACAGTACTATATAGAGCCATGACTACATGAAACTCTATTCCACATGAAGAAACCGATGCCATCAGTAAAATTAGATAAACACCCTAGGGAACAGAGGGGACAGAGGGGACAGAAGCTGCCTTTTCAGCAGCTAATGGGGATCCATAATAAATACAAATACAACTATTTTGTTTAACATTTATTTAGAGAAGATATTTAGAGGACTGTGAGCTAGGGTCTCTTTTTAAGGGGAGCCCTATAATAAAAACAGTTATAAAACACAATTACATTTAATTTGAAATTATTCCTCAAGACACCAGTCCCCAAAATGATGGTCTAAATTGCAATGCCTACAAGTTGAAGGCCTAAAGATTAAAAATGTGGATAGGCCTAAATTAAACACAGAATTATTCAAGTGATAGGCTAAAGAACTTTGGAGAGTTTAGATAATTTTGAATACACACATGGATTTAAATAAACAAATAGATAAGACTGTTCTATTGTCTTTTATTTAGTTCCTATTGCAACTCAGACAAATGACTGAATGGATGACAAACTGACTGACTGAACTGAATGAATAATGAATTAAATGTTCAAATATGTTGGAATGACGAGTTGCACGCGTCATGCATGCCCTGCACTTTATTTGACTAGTCAGCAAATAGGCCTTACATTAGGGTATAAAGACTCTATATGGCTGCATGCCTCCAGAAGGGCATCTTCTGAGGGCTGCTTTTCCGAAGATGCGCGGTGCTGCATGGAGATCACAAGCTCTTCAACTGGGCAGCAGTATCGTGATGGAGGGAAGAGCCTACACGGAGACTACCTAAGACCACTGCAACAGAGTTATTGTAAAGAGTGGGAATGAGTTTATGCCAGATTTAGCCTACGTTTAACCTCTCCCTTGTTCATTTCAAAGTCCATATGTTCATGACCCGATTCATAAAAATAATGTAAAATCCTTTTTAATTCATATTAACCTACAGGATATGCATTGGCCAGATTTTGAGGATTGAAATATCTAAATATTCTATACAAAAGTGGTCATAATTAATAGATTCACAAAACATCTATTATTATTATTCTGTTTCATTATTCCTGATAGATACTGATTATGATTCATTATTTTTTTTAAATAGGCAAGTCAGTTAAGAACAAATTCTTATTTTCAATTACGGCCTAGGAACAGTGGGTTAATGGCCTTGTTCAGGGGCAGAAGGACAGATTTTTACCTTGACAGCTCGGGGGTTTGATATTGCAACCTTTCGGTTACTAGTCCAACGCCCTACCCACTAGGCTACCTGGTAGATAATACTGGTTATGATTCATTATCAAAGGTAGATACTACTGGTTATGATTAATTATTCCTGGAAGATACTAAAAATCAAATCAAAGTGTATTTGTCACGTGCGCTGAATATAACAGGTGTAGACCTTACAGTGAAATGCTTACTTACAGGCTCTAACCAATAGCACAAAAAAGGTACTAGGTGAACAATAGGTAGGTGCTCGGCCCTCCTTTTCCTGTAGTCCACAATAATCTCCTTAGTCTTGGTTACGTTTAGGGATAGGTTGTTATTCTGGCACCACCCGGCCAGGTCTCTGACTTCCTCCCTATAGGCTGTCTCGTCATTGTCGGTGATCAGGCCTACCACTGTTGTAACATGGTGTTAGTATGTTCACAAATTTCACGTTTACGTGAAATTTGTCTTGCTCCATAGGGCTTGGGAAAATTTTAAATTGTGATTGACAGCTCACTGAAAAATATAATTACAGATATGTTATAGATTCACATGTCTCTTTCATCTCATTATGTTTAATAAGTAGCAGATATAACTCAAGGAATATGATAATAGGCTAGCTACGTAATTAACTTTCTGATCCAACTTTTGCATGCAACGCCCACTTTGTGAACCTAATGCCAAAGGTCAATAGCATTACCATCAGGTTAGAGAAGGTTATAAGATGTGACTGTGTATTTTACACACATATTTTAATGTTAATTTCTTTATGTATTTGATAAATACATTACCAAATATATTTACGTATGTTTCAATTGTATCTAAATATATTCCAATATTTTTTCCGTATGGGTTAGGCTTATACCGAAGCGAAAAACTACAAAGGACTTATTATATGTACACCAGACAGATATTTATAAAAGGAAATAGAGAGTAGACTTTTCTCATGTGAGGCCAAGTCCCATCATCCTCGTTGCCATCCAGGTTGCTCGGTGGAGGAGTGAATTAATCATTTATTGTCTCATAGGGAGATTTGCTTGTCAAAAATACAAGAGTAGGCTATATGAGACTATAGCTGAGATTTATTGGCGGATTATAGGCCAACAGTTTCCCCCCAAAGCCAATAATGTTTCTTTGCGGACACACAAAAATAAGATTGATCAGCTCCAGTCAACTCCAAATATTTCTGTCATGCACTAGCATACACTCAATGGGGATTATAAAATGCCTGTCCAATTTCTTTTTAAATAAGCAGATTTCCCCATGTCCACCCTGAATGGACAATGCTTTGACTTCTGAACAAACTATTTGACCTAATAATCATTTTGGTGGGTGAAAACATTTGTCCTATTTCACACTTGTACAAGTGTGTATTATACACATTTGAATTGGAAATGTATTTTGTTGTATATCCCAACTCCCCCTGAGACCCTCAGAGAGTGAGGTCATAGCCAGGGTCAGTAAATATCAGGAAGTGGACCAGGACGTGATGAAATGTGTGTAGCTTGTTTAAATCTACAGTTCACTGTCACTACGTGACTTGAATTGATTCCTCTTATGCATAGCCGCGGGAAGTTGCGGTGCTGAGGGCGCAGCATCCTGATTTAAAAAAAAAAAGTAATAGTGATTTGTGAACTAGGCCTTTATTAGTCCTGTATTAACATGGAAAATACTCCTCAGCACCAAGCCCCCAAATAGTTAATGTGAGATTGTCTTCCGACAGATAGGACTCACTTCTACAATACCATTTCGCTGCTCTTCACTAATTAATTGCAGTCATAATCAACAATGTTATCATGCCTCACTAAGTAATTCTCCAAAGGGAATGTGTCAAAATGTTTCCTGCTTTCTATTTGCAATGTAAATCTACATCCTGTACGTATGGCTCATCTGTGGCAGAGAGGATTACGTAATTCATCAAAAGGCAAGCACAATATCTTAAACATTTGTATTTTATTACATTTTTAATCATCACATCACTAATGAACAATTAACCACAACAAACACTTCTTTCAAAACCCAAAAAATAAATTCTAAATGAATGAAAAAACAAAAATAAAATAAAATAAATTGACATAAGTCATCCTAACACATCCCAATTGTTTCTGCTCTTGAGTAGGTGTTTTCTATCAGTACACTTTGTGTGTGCTAACAGCTAGAAGCAGATCTATGGAGCTCATTGTTGCATCACTGGAGAACTCTAAGTATAACACAAGCCAAACCTGACAGCTGCTGTTAGTCTTACACAAAGGTGTGTTAGGACGTGGAGCTTTCCATGATACTCCAGGGCAGAACTATGTTACTAAATGACCCGATACAAACTCTGATTTCTAATCCCTCTTCCACGCATTTTGTATGTTATACAGTGCAATTCATACATATTAGTTTCAATCCCTTTCATGTTACATGTATCTTGTTTCCAAATCAACGCGAGGTCGTCCACTGTATCCTACAATGTCAAAATCACATCTAAAAAGACCTTCCTGTAAATAACAGTATTTAAATTTCTTAAGACTGGGGTTGTGGGGATGGACAAAGGTTATGTGAAAGTTAACAAATTTCTTACAATTTGTGAAAGAAAGGCTGTTCAATAGACAGCAATGCACAAACTGGACCAGACCCTACTATGCCTTCCACAAGCCCTCTAACACTCCCCCACTGACACAACCACACACCAATGGGAACACAAGATAAATACACAAGATAAATACACATAGAAAAAGTGTTGTTTCTTTAGTACACTAAACCTCCAGAACATTCTTTCACTTCAGCAGCCCTTTTCTTGGAAAAAAGGTAGACTTGCTCAATAATAATAATAATTAATATTACTCATTACCATTAAATCTGTTAAAGGTAGATGAACATAAAAGCTATACTTAACATCCTTATTACACCCCCCCCCCCCCCCCCCACACACACACAATTGTTGTTTTCATATTGTTGTTGTTGCTGTGGCGAAATAGTGTGTAAACAGTCAAAATCTATATTAAAATAAAAAAAACGTGTGAGATCTCAAAGAGAACATGAAGACCAGGGGTGAAAGTGATAGTAAAAGTGGTTGTGGACAGGCACAAGGAGGACATGTCCCCATCAGAAGAGGAACGTGGCACCAGAGGCCATACTACGATCCACCTCAGCAGGCGCTCCTCTGATGCACGACAAACCTCTCAAATATCAATATCTACAAACCAAGATATTGGTTTGGTTTAAAATATTGTTGATAACAATAACATCTATTTTCTTAAAACATTTGGCTCTGGGGATTATTCCACACATCTCAAAAGATTGTTACCCTCAAACAATATTTCATGGTGGTCCTAGGTGCAAAATGGGAGGCCATCAATATGAAACACAGTTCTATGCTGTACAGGAGTGTGCTAAGCTCCTTAACAGTGTTGGTTAAGTGGCCCCTACGCATTGCAGACATATCCAGGGATAGCTTCAATCAAATACACATTTCCATCATGGTGAACCCTCTTTGATATATTCAAGCCTTTAAGGTGCTTTTAATAGTTTCCATACCTCTGATTTAAGAGGATATAAAAAATGTCAGTTGTATTATTCTTGCACATTTTGGAGTGTTGGTGCTACTTTTAGGAGGTCTACATTTTGACTTGAATTAGCGGGGCGTGGGGGGGGGGGGGGGGAACAGATCATTACTCAAAAACATTACTTGATGTACTGTCCTCATTTTGAGTCCAACACAAATAAACCCGATGAACATATAGCTGATTTATATACCAAACTGCAATAGAATTTTCAGGCAAAATGACAGCCTCTGACTCTCTTCCTGCCCACTGTCTAAAGCAAAGAACGCAATAATAAGGAAAGATAAACCACTGACTATGATTTGCCCCCCAAGGACAAATATACTGAACCACAACACTGCAAGTCTTAATGCACATAGGCTTTCTGCTCTGGGCATGATATTACCTGGCCATGCACTAAAATAAAGCAATTGGAGGCAATCGTTGGATACATTACTACATGTACAATAAGCCACATCGAATGTTCCACTGCCAATAGCCTGACAAAAGAAGTCCTTCAGCTAGTCCACTTATAACTGTCAAAACACATCTGACCAGAACCCTCAGAAAAGAGCTGAAATGGAACAACAACAAGGATTAGTTACAAAATAGAATTATTGTAAATCCTAATCAGACTGCAGAGCCACCAGGCGGCATGACGGGTCTGTTACTCTCCAGGGACAAGGGCCCATCAGCTTGAGCTTCCAGCCCGAGTTCCATCCCAGGTTCAGGTAAACAGGACAGGAGGCACGTACAAGACACACAGCTCCACCAATTTCCAAGACCCTTCCCTTCAAATAACTCATCTTCACACAAGTCCCTTGTACTGTATTCAAAATAAAAGCTTCCAAACTTTCTTCACCTTTCCCAGACTACTATTCTGACAGTGGAACATTCAAGGTTCAGAACAGTTTGTACATATTATATACGCAAACTGTTTTGAACATCGAATGTTCCACTGTCATCACATTGTTATTTTAACACACTGAAGTGGACACGTCTTTTCACTACGCCTCAGTGTTCGTTGTCTCTCTGTTCTTATCCGTCTTTATCTCCCTCCTCACATTCCCAACATGCTTCCTCGGTCTCAAAGCCCTAAACAGAGTTGCGTCTTCATGACTGTGTGCCTTTGTTTAAAAAAAAAAAAAGTCCTAACAGTAAATAGACCATCCAGCGTATTGCTTGTACGAGAAAGAAAAACGAATAAAGAAGGAAACGATGAGAAAAACCTTTACCAAAACAGATGAGGAAAATAAACCAAAGTCGAGAGAGAGAGATAGAGAGAGAGATAGAGACAGAGAGAGAGAGAGATAGAGAGAGAGAGAGAGATAGAGACAGAGAGAGAGAGAGAGAGAGAGAGAGAGAGACAGAGAGAGAGAGAGAGATAGAGAGAGAGAGAGATAGAGAGACAGAGAGAGAGAGATAGAGAGACAGAGAGAGAGAGAGAGAGAGAGAGAGAGAGAGAGAGAGAGAGAGAGAGAGAGAGAGTAAACGGAACAGAACACCACAGCTCATTGTTACAGCAGAATTCACTCAAACACACCATCACAAACACGTAGATTAAAGAGAGTTAAATAGCCTACTGTTCAAACAGTCTACTAGTTTCAAATGCTCTGATGATGGACAGTGAAGAGAGGAGGGAGGTGAACCAGTGAGTGAGTCGATGGTTAGTGAATACTGAGTGCATAATCAATGGTTATTGGGAACACACGGCAGCCCTACATGGGTGCTACACACATATTACTCTCCGTACGTAACCCACAGGTGAGTCTAGGAGGGTTTCCCATTGGGTAGTGTCTATGGGGGTGTCTGTACGAAGCAAACAGGTTTGTTCAAGGCCGCTGTTGCCTGGTAGATTACGCTCTCACTAAAACGGCACTAGTACGTACTGTAATACTGGACATGACTGGCGTCTGCTACTGTGACTGCCATGTTCTGCTCTTGTAGAGATCAGGAAACATGATCTAAAATTAGCGCTGTTGTCAGAAAGCCAGGAAGGAAAAGGTTCATATACAACACAGCCCATCGCCCCTCCCATCACCTGATCAGAGGGACCAACGGAAAACCATGATCCTAGGAAAGTCCTCCGAGCACATTAATACAAGATTAGCACAACCAGACAAATCAGAGAGAACATGGCAAGCCTCCGTTACCCTCCCATTGATATCCCACCCTGCCTGAAGCTTGGTCTACTGTATGTACAATGTCAGCTCAGCCAATGGGAACAGGACAGCGGTAGGTAGGTAGCGCAGGGTAGGCATAATAACATGATACATGAATTAGATCATAGGAAAGGTGAGGTGTTTGGAACTGGGGTGTGGGGTTGAAGGTCATGATCCGAGTCCTGCTAGTGTGCCGTTGCCCCATGCCCTGGCGGGGGGAAGAGGGAGGGGGCTGGGGGTAGCCGGCAGAGGCCAGGAAGTCATTGAGAGAGACACTGGGTTGCAGGTGTGAGGGGCTGTTGTCTGGGGCTGGCCAGGTTATGATGTCGGCGCCTTGATCCGTGCGAGAGCAGGCGTTCTAGCAGAAGTTGAGCTTGAAAGACTCAATCTGTAGCAGGAAGAAAAGGAAAGAGGAGAGAAGTTGAGAGAAGGATAGAGGAGAGAAGGAGAGAGGAGAGAAGGAGGGAAATGGAGAGGAGAGAAGGATAGAGAGGAGAAGAAGAGAGGAGAGAAGAAGAGAGGAGAGAAGAAGAGAGGAGAGGGAGAAGAGAAGGGGAGAGAAGGATAGAGAGGAGTAGAAGAGGGGAGAGAAGGAGAGAGAGGAGAGAGAGAAGGAGAGAGAGGAGAGAGAGGGGAGAAAGTGAGAAAGGAGAGAAGGAGAGAGGAGTGAGAGAAGAGAGAGAGGAGAGAAGGAGAGAGGAGAGGAGAAGAAGAGAGGAGAGAAGGAGAGAGAGAAGAGAGAGGAGAGAAGGAGAGTAGAAGAAGAGAGGAGAGAAGGAGAAGAGAGGAGAGAAGGAGAGAGAGAAGAGAGAGAGGAGGTGAGAGAGGAGAGAAGGAGAGAGGAGTGAGAGAAGAGAGAGAGGAGAGAGAGAGAGGAGAGAAGGTGAGAGAGGAGAGAAGGAGAGAGGAGAGGAGAAGAAGAGAGGAGAGAAGGTGAGAGAGGAGAGAAGATGAGAGGCGAGAAGGAGAGAGGAGAGGAGAAGAAGAGAGGAGAGAAGGAGAGAGAGAAGAGAGAGAGGAGAGAAGATGAGAGAGGAGAGAAGGAGAGAGGAGAAGAAGAGAGGAGAGAAGGAGAGAGAGGAGAGAAGGAGAGAAGGTGAGAGAGGAGAGAAGGAGAGGAGTGAGAGAAGAGAGAGAGGAGAGAAGATGAGAGGAGAGGAGAAGAAGAGAGGAGAGAAGGAGAGAGAGAAGAGAGAGAGGAGAGAAGGTGAGAGAGGAGAGAAGGAGAGAGGAGTGTGGGACAGGAGATGTTGAGATGAAGAGGGTAGAGGGATAACACAAATAATAATTAGAAGCCTGTAGAATAAGAAGTCAAAGGTAATGTGGAGGTCAGGGACTTTGTATCCCAACGTCAAAAGGCCCCTCTCCAGACCAGACATCCCCTCTCTACTTACTTGTCTCAGGGATGCTTGAGTCCAGGCCCTGGGGGTCATGGAGGCCCTGGCAGGGGGCATCCTCCTTTACCCCATTCTCCCGGGAGGGTCTGCTTGCCTGTCCTGGCACCGTGGCTGGAACTGGGGTATCACTGGGGGGAACCTCATTCCCCTCTGCTATCTCCTGGGCCCCCTCAGCCTAGAAACAAACACAGTGGCCAGGTGTCAGTTGGGGCAATGGAACTGGGGTATCACTGGGGGGAACCTCATTCCCCTCTGCTATCTCCTGGGTCCCCTCAGCCTAGAAATAAACACAGTGGCCGGGTGTCAGTTGGGGCAATGGAACAGGGGTTTCACTGGGGGGAACCTCATTCCCCTCTGCTATCTCCTGGGCCCCCTCAGCCTAGAAATAAACACAGTGGCCGGGTGTCAGTTGGGGCAATGGAACAGGGGTTTCAGTGTGTGTACAGTAGGACAAGTGGGACAATAACAAAAAGAGTACTCAAAGAAAACAGGCGCTGACGTTGTCTTCAAATGGTAAGAAACTCATTAAAGCTATTGCAGTACCAGGGTGAGTGGTTTAACGGTATCAAATCAAGTGGAAAATAAAGAGCTTATATTAAATCAAAAATGTTAGATGAGGAATATAACCTTCAGCTATATTTAACAATCAGAATAATCATAATCGGAATCTTTAGACTGGGGTTTAGGAGTACGGTATGTCAGGGTCCATAAATCATGTGTCTCTATTTCACAAAAAGACTACAATTGAAGAGATCAATGACAAAATCCAGGGGAATTTAGATCGTTTGGTAAATGTGTTTGTATTTCAATATATTTCAAACCCATTAAACCCTTGTTTTCATTCAAAGGAAATGTTCCTGCCAAAACCACAGAGAGTACCAGAACAACTGATGTAAACATGGACTGGTCAAGTGTTGTGTAAGATGATAGGTATGTGTAGGCATACTACAACATCTCTGAAACAGACCTATAGCACCTTACTGTCATTATATTCTCAACTGTATACAAGTATTGTTGAGATGAAATCCTAAAGAATGTGATGGAGGACCAACTGAGAACATGTCTCGTCGTGTGTGTTTATGATTAACTATGTACTCTCTATGCATTGTAGAAAGATCAAGTTCATTCCCAGTGCCAGAGGAGATGAATGGTGCAGCCATTGAGATGGTGGTCATGTGACTGATATTATGGACTGTGATAGGCTGAGGGGACAGGCGACATCACACTAGATAGGACTGGCTGATGCACAGACATCCCCTACCCACCTAGATGGTTGTAAAAAGATGGAGGGTCCCTAGGAGAGGAGCCATAGTAGTTCCTTCCTGTATTACCAGCCTCTCCTCTTGGTCATCCTCACTCCCCTCACACATGTCCTCTTATGGGGGAATCAGTCTGTGTCTGACCCTCATTCCCCCCTCATCTCCCCACTGTAAGGGTGCACATTCCCCTCCTCTTCTCTCTCTCTCTCCTCCACCCCAACTCCCTCCTTCCATCACCCGGTCTTTCTCTGTTGCTCAGACTAGAACTGCTATGCCTGAAGGTCCAGTCTTCCCACATCTCCAAGGAGGAGAAACTGGGGAGGAGGGAGGCAGATTCTTCAGGTGCCACATGAAGAGAGAACCATGCTGTCAACAGTCATTAGTAAAACACCTCCCAGCGTCTTCAAGTGTTGTTATGAACACAGTGAGGAAAGAGTACAGAGAAACTAAACACAATGCTTTCCCCCCCCCCCCATTGCTTATTTTTATTTCTCTCTCTCCCAATTCAATTCAATTCAATTCAAGGGGCTTTATTGGCATGGGAAACATGTGTTAACATTGCCAAAGCAATGTCTCTCTCGGTCTCTCTCTGTCTCTCTCACTTTATCTCTCTCTCTCCCTCTGTCTCTCTCTCTCTGTCTCTCTCACTTTATCTCTCTCTCTCCCTCTGTCTCTCTCTCTCTGTCTCTCTCACTTTATCTCTCTCTCTCCCTCTGTCTCTCTCTCTCTGTCTCTCTCACTTTATCTCTCTCTCTCCCTCTGTCTCTCTCTGTCTCTCTGACTTTATCTCTCTCTCTCTCTCTCTCTCTCTCTCTCTCTCTCTCTCTCTCTCTCTCTCACTTTATCTCTCTCTCTCCCTCTGTCTCTCTCTCTCTGTCTCTCTCACTTTATCTCTCTCTCTCCCTCTGTCTCTCTCTCACTTTATCTCTCTCTCTCCCTCTGTCTCTCTCTCTCTGTCTCTCTGACTTTATCTCTCTCTCTCTCTGTCTCTCTCACTTGATCTCTCTCTCTCCCTCTGTGTCTCTGTCTCTCTCTCTGTCTCTCTGACTTTATCTCTCTCTCTGTCTCTCTCACTTTATCTCTCTCTCTCCCTCTGTCTCTCTCTGTCTCTCTCTCTGTCTCTCTGACTTTATCTCTCTCTCTCTGTCTCTCTGACTTTATCTCTCTCTCTCTCTCTCTCTCTGTTTCTCTCTCTCTCCCACTTTCTCTCTCTCTGTCTCTCTTTCTCTGTTTCTCTCTCTCTCACTTTATCTCTCTCTCACTTTATCTCTCTCACTGTTTTTCTCTCTCTCCCTCTGTCTCTCTCTCTCTGTCTCTCTCACTTTATCTCTCTCTCTCCCTCTGTCTCTCTCTCACTTTATCTCTCTCTCTCTCTCTCTCTCTGTCTCTCTCACTTTATCTCTCTCTCTCCCTCTGTCTCTCTCTGTCTCTCTCTCTGTCTCTCTGACTTTATTCTCTCTCTCTCTCTCTCTCTCTCTCTCTCTCTCTCTCTCTCACTTTATCTCTCTCTCTCCCTCTGTCTCTCTCTCTCTGTCTCTCTCACTTTACTCTCTCTCTCCCTCTGTCTCTCTCTCACTTTATCTCTCTCTCTCCCTCTGTCTCTCTCTCTCTGTCTCTCTGACTTTATCTCTCTCTCTCTCTGTCTCTCTCACTTTATCTCTCTCTCTCCCTCTGTCTCTCTCTGTCTCTGTCTCTGTCTCTCTGACTTTATCTCTCTCTCTCTCTCTCTCTCTCTCTCTCTCTCTCTCTCTCTCTCTCTCTCTCTCTCTCTCTCTCTCTCTTTATCTCTCTCTCTGTTTCTCTCTCTCTCTCTCTCTCTGTCTCTCTTTGTCTCTCTCACTTTATCTCTCTCTCTCCCTCTGTCTCTCTTTGTCTCTCTCACTTTATCTCTCTCTCTCTCTCTCTCTCTCTCTCTCTCTCTCTCTCTCACTTTATCTCTCTCTCTGTTTCTCTCTCTCTCTCACTTTCTCTCTCTCTGTCTCTCTTTGTCTCTCTCTCTCTGTTTCTCTCACGTTCTCTCTCTTTCTGTCTCTCTCTCTTTGTCTCTCTGTCCCTCTCTATCACACACACACACACACACACACACACACACACACACACAAACAAGCAAAATAGTGGGGAGCGACACATTCCACAGCCGATATTGTCCACAGTGTAATAACGTGACTTGATTATCGATCAGTAAACAGGGCCAGATAGTACTTACCGTACCTGGGCCATTGGCTATCTTGACTATCTTCCCTTAAATGTTTTTCAGAATGCTATCATTGTGTTGTTATCTCGACTATGGCATTTGATACAGGCTGAACATCTGACATGCAGTAAACCTACGAGACTAAACCAGGCTGAACATATCAGACGTACGAGACTAAACCAGGCTGAACATATCAGACGTACGAGACTAAACCAGGCTGAACATATCAGACGTACGAGACTAAACCAGGCTGAACATATCAGACGTACGAGACTAAACCAGGCTGAACATATCAGACGTACGAGACTAAACCAGGCTGAACATATCAGACGTACGAGACTAAACCAGGCTGAACATATCAGACGTACGAGCCTAAACCAGGCTGAACATATCAGACGTACGAGACTAAACCAGGCTGAACATATCAGACGTACGAGACTAAACCAGGCTGAACATATCAGACGTACGAGACTAAACCAGGCTGAACATATCAGACGTACGAGACTAAACCAGGCTGAACATATCAGACGTACGAGACTAAACCAGGCTGAACATATCAGACGTACGAGACTAAACCAGGCTGAACATATCAGACGTACGAGACTAAACCAGGCTGAACATATCAGACGTACGAGACTAAACCAGGTTGAACATATCAGACGTACGAGACTAAACCAGGCTGAACATACCAGACGTACGAGACTAAACCAGGCTGAACATATCAGACGTACGAGACTAAACCAGGCTGAACATATCAGACGTACGAGACTAAACCAGGCTGAACATATCAGACGTACGAGACTAAACCAGGCTGAACATATCAGACGTACGAGACTAAACCAGGCTGAACATATCAGACGTACGAGACTAAACCAGGCTGAACATATCAGACGTACGAGACTAAACCAGGCTGAACATATCAGACGTACGAGACTAAACCAGGCTGAACATACCAGACGTACGAGACTAAACCAGGCTGAACATATCAGACGTACGAGACTAAACCAGGCTGAACATATCAGACGTACGAGACTAAACCAGGCTGAACATATCAGACGTACGAGACTAAACCAGGCTGAACATATCAGACGTACGAGACTAAACCAGGCTGAACATATCAGACGTACGAGACTAAACCAGGCTGAACATATCAGACGTACGAGACTAAACCAGGCTGAACATATCAGACGTACGAGACTAAACCAGGCTGAACATATCAGACGTACGAGACTAAACCAGGCTGAACATACCAGACGTACGAGACTAAACCAGGCTGAACATATCAGACGTACGAGACTAAACCAGGCTGAACATACCAGACGTACGAGACTAAACCAGGCTGAACATATCAGACGTACGAGACTAAACTAGGCTGAACATCTGACATGCAGCAGACTAAACCAGGCTGAACATACCAGACGTACGAGACTAAACCAGGCTGAACATATCAGACGTACGAGACTAAACTAGGCTGAACATCTGACATGCAGCAGACTAAACCAGGCTGAACATACCAGACGTACGAGACTAAACTAGGCTGAACATCTGACATGCAGCAGACTAAACTGTAATGTGTATGTAAGTAGGAGTACAAAGTTACTCAGTATGAGGCTCCTTTGTCTGGTGACCTCACCTCGATGTTGCCACCGCCAGGCCCGTGACACAGGTTGTCCATTGAACCCACTTTGGATTTAGCCTTATCCTTGAAGTTCACTTTCTGGGACTCGATCTTCACATCGCCGCCTCCTGCAGGACACACACAGTCACTGCATAGGTCTGAGGAATATATCAGTTGGTGATTATGGATTTTATGGTTTTGTTTAATCTTTATAATCATCTTTGGTAGTCATGTTTGAATGTTCCTTGATTACTTTTGGATTTCATCTATCAATACTTGTATAGAGTTGAGAATATAATGACAGTAAGGTGCTGTGGTCAATCAAACCCATAGAGATACATGAATTACTGTGTACATACAGGATGACAACTCAACAGGTCTATCCAAGAAAACCTTACCAGGCTTGTGTTTGATGTTGGCCTTGGAGCCACACTTTGATGTCACTTTGCTTAAGTCCACCTTTTTGTTGAGTATCTGAACCTGCAAACCGTACAACAGACCCAGTTACACACACCGAAGAGGTCCTTCATGAAAATCAGTCAAAGAGCCATGGCAGCCATCTTCTTCGCCGTGCAGTTGAATCTATTTACCTTTATCATCAGCCATCTGTTCTGTACGGCCCCTTCTACCAATGTGTCCATACAGTAGCAATAAGAGCACAACCAATCAAAGGAGGAAGTATGCATGGAGAGCCAATCAGAGTTGAGTGTCTGTGCAGGTCAGAGGTCAGACAGGGAAGGGTGGTGTTTGGTGTTGAGTGAGTTAGAGAGACAGAGACAGGGGAAGTCTAAGCCAAGGGCAGTAGCAGGCACTACGGAGGAGGGTTATCTAGAGCTACCATGCTGGCTGAAAAAATATATCACACAACAGCCTCTTGTCGCCAAGGTCCAAAAACAACAGAAAGAAAAAAACTGTGATTGAGTGACGTGTCTCTGGGCCTCTCGCTTGGACCAGCAGTCTAGGGTGTTACTACAGACCCGGGTGCATTCCGGGGCTGTGCCACAACCGGCCGTGGCCGGGAGTCCCGTAGGACGGAGCACAATTGGCCCAGCGTTGTTCGGGTTAGGGGAGGGTCGCCAGTTGAACGGTGTTTCCTCCGACACATTGGTGCGGCCGGCTTCTAGGTTGAGCTGGCAGATGTTAAGGGGCGTGGTTAGGCGGGTCATGTTTTGGAGGACGCATGACTCCACCTTCGCCTCTCCCGAGCCCGTTGGGGAGTTGCAGCGATGAGAAAAGATTGAAAATTGGGGCCACCAAAATATATATTAATTTAATTTTAAAAATAAATATATAATTGCGTTCAGGCAATGACGTGCCAGTGCCAAAAGGGGGGCAGCACTGTAGCATTTCCTAGACTGGAACAGAATCCTGAAAATAATTGTCATTTGCAGGACAGTGACTCAGATCATTTGAGTCAGGTTCTTGAAAAAGGTCTCCAATCGAAAAGTCTACAATAAACGGGCGGGAGTAATTCTTTTTTGTATCAGTCTAGTTCAGCCTGTCTCAAACCTGTTCCAGCGGAGGCTTCAGTAGACTAATGAATATAACCCTCCGTGGTATTTATTGGTCATGACGTGCGGTCGGTCGTATGGGGTTGGGGGCCATTGAAGCTAAGCTGCAATCCGGTACTAACCTTCCCTCCACCAGGAACATGCTTGATATTGTCCTTGGAACCCAAGCGTGAGGTGACGTGGCTGAAGTCCAGCTTTTTGGAGACTATCTGAACCTACAAACACAGCATAGCAGGCAGAGAGGAAGAGTAGGGTCACCGTGGGGGTTAGAGGGAAGGTCGGGATAGTGCTGTGACGAGGAAGGATGAGAAGTGTGCAGAAACATCGAGAGGCCACAGACAGAGAGGTGTATTAAGTCACACATGCGGGTCCCACATCCACACCTGCCCTTTGAGGACGCTCAATTGCTGCCGTATTGAAACAGGCCCCTCTTTAAATGGGATTGTATTATGATAGTGATGCTTCCTCCTGTTGTGTATTGTATGTTGTTGCTAATATACTTGTGTTGTTACGAGTGCTAATTACAAGAACTGTGGTGATATTTCTATGTATATTGCTATGTATATTGTTATGTATATTACTATGTATATTGCTATGTATATTGGTATGTACAGTATATTGCTATGCATATTGGTATGTATATTGTATATTGCTATGTATATTGCTATGTATATTACTATGTATATTGCTATGTATATTGGTATGTACAGTATATTGCTATGCATATTGGTATGTATATTGTATATTGCTATGTATATTGCTATGTATATTGCTATGTATATTACTATGTATATTACTATGTATATTACTATGTATATTGCTATGTATATTGCTATGTATATTGGTATGTACAGTATATTGCTATGCATATTGGTATGTATATTGTATATTGCTATGTATATTACTATGTATATTGCTATGTATATTGCTATGTATATTGCTATGTATATTGCTATGTATATTGGTATGTACAGTATATTGCTATGCATATTGGTATGTATATTGTATATTGCTATGTATATTACTATGTATATTGCTATGTATATTACTATGTATATTGCTATGTATATTTCTATGTATATTGCTATGTATATTGCTATGTATATTACTATGTATATTGCTATGTATATTGCTATGTATATTGCTATGTATATTGCTATGTATATTGCTATGTACAGTATATTGCTATGCATATTGGTATGTATATTGTATATTGCTATGTATATTACTATGTATATTGCTATGTATATTGCTATGTATATTGCTATGTATATTGTATATTGCTATGTATATTACTATGTATATTGCTATGTATATTGCTATGTATATTGCTATGTATATTGCTATGTATATTGCTATGTATATTGCTATGTATATTGCTATGTATATTGCTATGTATATAGGTATGTATATTGGTATGTACAGTATATTGCTATGCATATTGGTATGTATATTGCTATGTATATTGCTATGTATATTGCTATGTATATTGGTATGTATATTGGTATGTACAGTATATTGCTATGCATATTGGTATGTATATTGGTATGTATATTGCTATGTATATTGCTATGTATATTACTATGTATATTGCATATTGCTATGTATATTGCTATGTATATTGCTATGTATATTGGTATGTACAGTATATTGCTATGCATATTGGTATGTATATTGGTATGTATATTGCTATGTATATTGCTATGTATATTGCATATTGCTATGTATATTGCATATTGCTATGTATATTGCTATGTATATTGCATATTCCTATGTATATTACTATGTATATTGCTATGTATATTGCTATGTATATTACTATGTATATTGCATATTCCTATGTACATTGCTATGTATATTACTATGTATATTCCTATGTATATTACTATGTATATTACTATGCATATTGCTATGTATATTGCTATGTATATTACTATGTATATTGCTATGCATATTGGTATGTATATTGCTATGTATATTGCTATGTATATTGCTATGTATATTGCATATTGCTATGTATATTGCATATTGCTATGTATATTGCTATGTATATTGCATATTCCTATGTATATTACTATGTATATTGCTATGTATATTGCTATGTATATTACTATGTATATTGCATATTCCTATGTACATTGCTATGTATATTACTATGTATATTCCTATGTATATTACTATGTATATTACTATGCATATTGCTATGTATATTGCTATGTATATTACTATGTATATTGCTATGCATATTGCTATGTATATTGCTATGCATATTGCTATGTATATTGCTATGTATATTGCTATGTATATTGCTATGTATATTGCTATGTATATTACTATGTATATTGCTATGTATATTGGTATGTACAGTATATTGCTATGCATATTGGTATGTATATTGCTATGTATATTGCTATGTATATTGCTATGTATATTACTATGTATATTGCTATGTATATTGCTATGTATATTGCTATGTATATTGTATATTGCTATGTATATTACTATGTATATTACTATGTATATTGCTATGTATATTGCTATGTATATTGCTATGTATATTGATATGTATATTACTATGTATATTGCTATGTATATTGCTATGTATATTGCTATGTATATTGGTATGTATATAGGTATGTATATTGGTATGTACAGTATATTGCTATGCATATTGGTATGTATATTGCTATGTATATTGCTATGTATATTGCTATGTATATTGGTATGTATATTGGTATGTACAGTATATTGCTATGCATATTGGTATGTATATTGGTATGTATATTGCTATGTATATTGCTATGTATATTGCTATGTATATTACTATGTATATTGCATATTGCTATGTATATTGCTATGTATATTGCTATGTATATTGCTATGTATATTACTATGTATATTGCATATTGCTATGTATATTGCTATGTATATTGGTATGTACAGTATATTGCTATGCATATTGGTATGTATATTGGTATGTATATTGCTATGTATATTGCATATTGCTATGTATATTGCATATTGCTATGTATATTGCTATGTATATTGCATATTCCTATGTATATTACTATGTATATTGCTATGTATATTGCTATGTATATTGCTATGTATATTGCATATTGCTATGTATATTGCATATTGCTATGTATATTGCTATGTATATTGCATATTCCTATGTATATTACTATGTATATTGCTATGTATATTGCTATGTATATTACTATGTATATTGCATATTCCTATGTATATTGCTATGTATATTACTATGTATATTCCTATGTATATTACTATGCATATTGCTATGTATATTGCTATGCATATTGCTATGTATATTGCTATGCATATTGCTATGTATATTGCTATGTATATTGCTATGTATATTGCTATGTATATTGCTATGTATATTACTATGTATATTGCTATGTATATTGCTATGTACAGTATATTGCTATGCATATTGGTATGTATATTGCTATGTATATTGCTATGTATATTGCTATGTATATTACTATGTATATTGCTATGTATATTGGTATGTACAGTATATTGCTATGTATATTGCTATGTATATTGCTATGTACAGTATATTGCTATGCATATTGGTATGTATATTGTATATTGCTATGTATATTGCTATGTATATTACTATGTATATTGCTATGTATATTTCTATGTATATTGCATATTGCTATGTATATTGCTATGTGTATTGCTATGTATATTGCTATGTATATTGCTATGTATATTACTATGTATATTTCTATGTAAATTGTATATTGCTATGTATATTTCTATGTAAATTGTATATTGCTATGTATATTTCTATGTAAATTGTATATTGCTATGTATATTTCTATGTAAATTGTATATTGCTATGTATATTGCTATGTATATTTCTATGTAAATTGTATATTGCTATGTATATTGCTATGTATATTTCTATGTAAATTGTATATTGCTATGTATATTGCTATGTATATTGCATATTGCTATGTATATTGCTATGTATATTGCTATGTATATTTCTATGTATATTGTATATTGCTATGTATATTTCTATGTAAATTGTATATTGCTATGCATATTGCTATATATATTGCTATGTATATTTCTATGTATATTGCTATGTATATTGTATATTGCTATGTATATTGCTATGTATATTGCTATGTATATTGCTATGTATATTGCTATGTATATTGCTATGCACCGCATTGTTGGTTAAGGACTTGTACGTATGCGTTTCACAGTAAGGTCAAGTCATATTTTATTGGTCACATACACGTGATTGGCAGATGTTATTGCAGGTGTAGTGAAATGCTTGTCTACACCTGTTGTATTCGGCGTATGTGACAAATACAATTCCATTTGATTTGATATGCTTTTTTAATGGTCTTAAGTGGATGGCATAAGTCACTGTTAGTTTAATAGTCACTCTGATGATATCCAGCCATATTGAGACATTCGTACTTGTTAGCACATAGACCGATAATCACATTGTGACAATATGAAATTAGTGCTACGAACCCACAAACCCACTACTTGGATTTAGACAGGAACGTAACAAAACGTCATACTGTTCACTAGACATTTTTGTTAGAAATCACTGCAACCACCCTTGTGCTGACAGTTAAGTAAAGGAAACACACACACACACACCACACACACACACACACACACACACACACACACACACACACACACACACACACACACACACACACACACACACACACACACACACACACACACACACACACACACACACACACACACACACACACACACAGCTATCCTTGTGGGAACCAAATAATTGATTCCCATCCAAAATCCTATTTTCCCTAACCCTAAATCTAACCCGAACCTTAATTGTAAGCCTAAGCCTAAAATTGCTTTTTTTTTTGCCTCGTGGGGACCGTATGCATATTGCTATGTATATTGCTATGCATATTGCTATGTATATTGCTATGCATATTGCTATGTATATTGCTATGTATATTGCTATGTATATTGCTATGTATATTACTATGTATATTGCTATGTATATTGGTATGTACAGTATATTGCTATGCATATTGGTATGTATATTGCTATGTATATTGGTATGTACAGTATATTGCTATGTATATTGGTATGTACAGTATATTGCTATGTATATTGCTATGTATATTGGTATGTACAGTATATTGCTATGCATATTGGTATGTATATTGTATATTGCTATGTATATTGCTATGTATATTACTATGTATATTGCTATGTATATTTCTATGTATATTGCATATTGCTATGTATATTGCTATGTGTATTGCTATGTATATTGCTATGTATATTGCTATGTATATTACTATGTATATTTCTATGTAAATTGTATATTGCTATGTATATTTCTATGTAAATTGTATATTGCTATGTATATTTCTATGTAAATTGTATATTGCTATGTATATTGCTATGTATATTTCTATGTAAATTGTATATTGCTATGTATATTGCTATGTATATTTCTATGTAAATTGTATATTGCTATGTATATTGCTATGTATATTTCTATGTAAATTGTATATTGCTATGTATATTGCTATGTATATTGCATATTGCTATGTATATTGCTATGTATATTGCTATGTATATTTCTATGTATATTGTATATTGCTATGTATATTTCTATGTAAATTGTATATTGCTATGCATATTGCTATATATATTGCTATGTATATTTCTATGTATATTGCTATGTATATTGTATATTGCTATGTATATTGCTATGTATATTGCTATGTATATTGCTATGTATATTGCTATGTATATTGCTATGTATATTGCTATGTATATTGCTATGTATATTGCTATGCACCGCATTGTTGGTTAAGGACTTGTACGTATGCGTTTCACAGTAAGGTCAAGTCATATTTTATTGGTCACATACACGTGATTGGCAGATGTTATTGCAGGTGTAGTGAAATGCTTGTCTACACCTGTTGTATTCGGCGTATGTGACAAATACAATTCCATTTGATTTGATATGCTTTTTTAATGGTCTTAAGTGGATGGCATAAGTCACTGTTAGTTTAATAGTCACTCTGATGATATCCAGCCATATTGAGACATTCGTACTTGTTAGCACATAGACCGATAATCACATTGTGACAATATGAAATTAGTGCTACGAACCCACAAACCCACTACTTGGATTTAGACAGGAACGTAACAAAACGTCATACTGTTCACTAGACATTTTTGTTAGAAATCACTGCAACCACCCTTGTGCTGACAGTTAAGTAAAGGAAACACACACACACACACACCACACACACACACACACACACACACACACACACACACACACACACACACACACACACACACACACACACACACACACACACACACACACACACACACACACACACACACACACACACACACACACAGCTATCCTTGTGGGAACCAAATAATTGATTCCCATCCAAAATCCTATTTTCCCTAACCCTAAATCTAACCCGAACCTTAATTGTAAGCCTAAGCCTAAAATTGCTTTTTTTTTTGCCTCGTGGGGACCGTAAAAATGTCCCCACTTGTCCAAATGTTTCTTGTTTTACTATTCTAGTGAGGAATTCTGGTCCGTAACAAAGGTAGTTAAACAAAAACACACACTAAGCAGTAGGAGGTTTAAGCTCAGATCCTTGACAGCCATTTAGTAGAGTGTGACTGAGCAGAACTCAGAAACACATAATGACTGAGAACAGCCCTCAGCAATGACTCTGTCTCAGGGCATTTAACACTATGCAGTAAGGCAGGCAGGCCCATGTTAAAACCATTTTATTTTACCTTTATTTAACTAGGCAAATCAGTTAAGAACAAATTCTTATTTTCAATGACGGCCCAGGAACAGTGGGTTAACTGCCTGTTCAGGGGCAGAACGACAGATTTGTACCTTGTCAGCTCGGGGATTTGAACTTGCAACCTTCCGGTTACTAGTCCAACGCTGCCACGAAATCTCACATTGATGATAAACTCCAGAGAGATGAGAGCTGTCTGATTGTAAACACACTGGTGTGTCGTCCACTGTGAGGGCTGTCTGGCTGTAAACACACTGGTGTACAGTCCACTGTGAGAGCTGTCTGACTGTAAACACACTGGTGTACAGTCCACTGTGAGAGCTGTCTGGCTGTAAACACACTGGTGTACAGTCCACTGTGAGAGCTGTCTGACTGTAAACACACTGGTGTACAGTCCACTGTGAGGTCACACCAGTGAATCATGACTCTCTTTTCAGGCTTCATTCTCACAATGGAAAAGTCAGGAACAGTGTCAGTCGGTCGGTCAGTCACTTGTTCATCTACTTTTAGACAGCAGTCCGTCAGTCCATGCAGTGAATGAGGGACAATCAGAGAATGAGTGAGTGCATGTGTTTCCGTGTGTAAAGAATGAAATGTGGCACAAAATTAAACTGTAAAACCGCAATGTTTTCATTAACAAACAGAAGGCGGAGATATAAACAGTTTGGGGAAGAATGGAGGAGATATAAACAGCTTGGGGAAGAATGGAGGAGATATAAACAGTTTGGGGAAGAATGGAGGAGATATAAACAGTTTGGGTAAGAATGGAGGAGATATAAACAGTTTGGGTAAGAATGGAGGAGATATAAACAGCTTGGGGAAGAATGGAGGAGATATAAAGAGACACTTTAGAAGACAATGACAAGAGGATAGAGACAAATAAAGAGAGAGAGTAGTAAACAGAGGGTAGTAAACAGAGAGTAGTAAACAGAGGGTAGTAAACAGAGGGTAGTAAACAGAGGGTAGTAAACAGAGGATAAGAGAAAGAGTAGTAAACAGAGAGGAGTAAACAGAGGATAAGAGAGAGAGTAGTAAACAGAGAGTAGTAAACAGAGGGTAGTAAACAGAGGGTAAGAGAGAGAGAGTAGTAAACAGAGAGTAGTCGTAAACAGAGAGTCGTAGTAAACAGAGAGTAGTCGTAAACAGAGAGTCGTAGTAAACAGAGAGGCGTAGTAAACAGAGAGTAGTAAATAGAAAGTAAGAGAGAGTAGTAAACAGAGAGTAGTAAATAGAGAGTAAGAGAGAGAGTAGTAAAAAGAAAGTAGTAAATAGAGAGTAAGAGAGAGAGTAGTAAACAGAGAGTAGTAAATAGAGAGTCATAAACAGAGGGTAAGAGAGATGGGGGTGAGAGATGGGGGTGAACTCACTTTGGCCTGTCTGGTCTCTTTGGAGGAGGAGCCTTGGCCCAGTGCGTCGCTCCTGCCAGAGACCTGGGGAGACAAGGCCCACCTTGGGTCAATACTACACACAGGAAAACCAACGGAGGGGTGGAGAGAGGAAGGGAGGGAGGGAGGAGAGGGGGCTGCAGGACTACCTCCTCTAATTTGAGGATGTATCCAAAACAGCAGGGCTATGTTTATTTCAGAGAACGTGCATGCCTGTGTTACTGGGCACATGCAGTTTGGGGTCCATAGCTCAACATGTGGAACCATATTTCTATCAACGTTGGTTATTGGTTAGTCCAACATTGGACCTGGTCATTCCATCATGTGACACTTGACAGTAGAAGTGTAAGGTATAGTATAAGGGGACAGACAGGAAAAAGAAAGTGAGAGGTGAAGTTGTACAGAGGTTAGATTCAGAGAATGGGGTGAGATGTCAGGATGGATGCAAGATGGTCAATGGAATCAAATGGAGATTTATGGCGGAAGTCACAGAGTTAACTGAGGTTAACTGGGAAACATTTTGAATTAAAATAGAAGACAAGCTTGAACCAGTTACTAGCTGGAACCAGTTACTAGATGGGACCAGTTACTAGATGGGACCAGTTACTAGATGGGACCAGTTACTAGATGGGACCAGTTACTAGATGGGACCAGTTACTAGATGGGACCAGTTACTAGATGGGACCAGTTACTAGATGGGACCAGTTACTAGATGGGACCAGTTCCTAGATGGGACCAGTTACTAGATGGGACCAGATACTAGATGGGACCAGTTACTAGCTGGGACCAGTTCCTAGATGGGACCAGTTACTAGATGGGACCAGTTACTAGATGGGACCAGTTACTAGATGGGACCAGTTACTAGCTGGGACCAGTTACTAGATGGGACCAGTTCCTAGATGGGACCAGTTGCTAGCTGGGACCAGTTACTAGATGGGACCAGTTACTAGATGGGACCAGTTACTAGCTGGGACCAGTTACTAGATGGGACCAGTTCCTAGATGGGACCAGTTACTAGCTGGGACCAGTTACTAGATGGGACCAGTTACTAGATGGGACCAGTTACTAGCTGGGACCAGTTACTAGATGGGACCAGTTACTAGATGGGACCAGTTACTAGATGGGACCAGTTACTAGATGGGACCAGTTACTAGATGGGACCAGTTACTAGCTGGGACCAGTTACTAGATGGGACCAGTTACTAGATGGGACCAGTTACTAAATGGGACCAGATACTAGATGGGACCAGTTACTAGATGGGACCAGTTACTAGATGGGACCAGTTCCTAGATGGGACCAGTTACTAGATGGGACCAGTTACTAGATGGGACCAGTTACTAAATGGGACCAGTTACTAGATGGGACCAGTTACTAAATGGGACCAGTTACTAGATGGGACCAGTTACTAAGTGGGACCAGATACTAGATGGGACCAGTTACTAAATGGGACCAGTTACTAAGTGGGACCAGTTACTAGATGGGACCAGTTACTAGATGGGACCAGTTACTAGCTGGGACCAGTTACTAGATGGGACCAGTTACTAGCTGGAACCAGTTACTAGATGGGACCAGTTACTAGATGGGACCAGTTACTAGCTGGGACCAGTTACTAGATGGGACCAGTTACTAAGTGGGACCAGTTACTAGCTGGGACCAGTTACTAGATGGGACCAGTTACTAAGTGGGACCAGTTACTAGCTGGGACCAGTTACTAGATGGGACCAGTTACTAAATGGGACCAGTTACTAGATGGGACCAGTTACTAAGTGGGACCAGATACTAGATGGGACCAGTTACTAAATGGGACCAGTTACTAAGTGGGACCAGTTACTAGATGGGACCAGTTACTAGATGGGACCAGTTACTAGCTGGGACCAGTTACTAGATGGGACCAGTTACTAAGTGGGACCAGATACTAGATGGGACCAGTTACTAGGTGGGACCAGTTACTAGATGGGACCAGTTACTAGATGGGACCAGTTACTAGATGGGACCAGTTACTAGGTGGGACCAGTTACTAGGTGAGACCAGTTACTAGGTGGGACCAGTTACTAGGTGGGACCGACCAGTTACTAGCTGGGAGAAGAAACCAGCAGGAGGTGGTTGTTAACTGGGAAAGCTCTGATGTGGGACGTGGCGTTAGGAGCAGTGTACTATGTGAAAATAGCGTGTTAACTGGGGCATCATCTACTGAACATAACCTGTCTGTAGGAGGTAAAGCCATTACATGGTCAACACTGAGACTCAACATGGAGAACCCTACAGAATATTAGAACAACAGTGTCTGTAAAGCAAGGCCATCTGTGAAACAGAATACCTAATGTATAAAACCCAACCTGGCTCATCAACATGGTATCCCCCCCCATCACCCCCTCCATCACTGATGCACCACTCCCTACCTTCCCCCCTCCGGGCTGGTACTTCATGTTGTCCGTGGAGCCGATCTTGGAGCGCACGTTGCGGATGTCAGGTGCGGGGGTTGTGCTTGGGTGGGAGGTGGTCCCCGAGGCGCTGACATTGCCCCAGGTGGTGTTAGAGGTGGGACGGGGGACACGGGGCCCAGGGGGCTTCTTCTCTGGTACTGTGGAGGAGGGGGCGGGGGCTGGTTTGGTGGTGGTGGGGCGGACACGGGGGGTGGCATTGGTGGTGCTGGTCCGGGGCCGGGTGGAGTCAGCTAGAGGATGAGGAAGAGGAGGAGGAGGAAGAGGAGGGAGGAGGAGGAGAGAGAGGAGGAATAGGAGGAGGAGGAGCAGGAGGAGGAAGAGGAGGAGCAGGAGGAGGAGAGAAAGGAGGAAGAGGAGGGAGGAGGAGGAGAGAGAGGAGGAAGAGGAGGGAGGAGGAGGAGAGAGAGGAGGAATAGGAGGAGGAGGAGCAGGAGGAGGAAGAGGAGGAGCAGGAGGAGGAGAGAAAGGAGGAAGAGGAGGGAGGAGGAGGAGAGAGAGGAGGAAGAGGAGGGAGGAGGAGGAGGAGGAGCAGGAGGAGGAGAGAAAGGAGGAAGAGGAGGGAGGAGGGGAGAGAGAGGAGGAAGAGGAGGGAGGAGGAGAAGAGAGAGGAGGAGGAAGAGGAGGGAGAGGAGGTGAGAGAGGAAGAGGAGGAGGGAGAGGAGGAGGAAGAGGGGAAAGTAAACAGATAAATGATATACAGTGCCCTCCGTAATCATTGGAACAGCGACACGTTTGCTGTTTTGGCTCTGTACTTCAGCACTTTTTACAGTTTTTACAGACACACAAATATCATACCCCCAAGACATGCTAACCTCTCGCCATTACAATAACTGGGGAGGTTAGAATTTTATATCATACCCCCAAGACATGCTAACCTCTCACCATTACAATAACTGGGGAGGTTAGCATTTTATATCATACCCCCAAGACATGCTAACCTCTCACCATTACAATAACTGGGGAGGTTAGCATTTTATATCATACCCCCAAGACATGCTAACCTCTCACCATTACAATAACAGGGGAGGTTAGCATTTTATATCATACCCCCAAGACATGCTAACCTCTCACCATTACAATAACAGGGGAGGTTAGCATTTTATATCGTACCCCCAAGACATGCTAACCTCTCACCATTACAATAACTGGGGAGGTTAGCATTTTATATCATACCCCCAAGACATGCCAACCTCTCACCATTACAATAACAGGGGAGGTTAGCATTTTATATCATACCCCCAAGACATGCTAACCTCTCACCATTACAATAACTGGGGAGGTTAGCATTTTATATCATACCCCCAAGACATGCTAACCTCTCACCATTACAATACCTGGGAGGTTAGCATTACTGGGGGGTCTGATATTGGTGCGTCTGTAACTTTCTCACTCATAATTATTCCCTATTCATCCAGGACTATACGTAATCATGGTAGAATCCACATTAATGTGTTTAGAAACATATTATATTCTTATTTACAATAACAGTGACTGCAAAATGACACAATACATTATTTACCATTCATTTCTATTGGGCACAAAATAATCTGAAACACAACCCAAAACAAACTGCAAATGAATCCAACAAGTTTGTAGTCACAAGCTTGATGTAATCATTGCGTGCTAGGAATATGGGACCAATTACTAAACTTTTGACTACTTTAATACACATAAGTGAATTTGACCCAAAACTTCTTCGCGTAAAATGGGTGTACAATGTACAAAAAAATAAGTTGAATTTCTAAACGGCTCACCTGACATGGATGAAAATACAAATGAAAGCTGACCGTCTGCACTTTAACCTCATAGTCATTGTATCATTTGAAAACCAGAAAACATGTGTCACTGTCAGCCCAATAATTACAGAGGGCACTGTAGGTCAGCTCAGAGTATAAACCAGACAGGACCACCATAAACTCCAGTATAAATCAGACAGGACCACCATAAACTCCAGTATAAATCAGGAAGGACCACCATAAACTCCAGTATAAACCAGACAGGACCACCATAAACTCCAGTATAAATCAGGAAGGACCACCATAAACTCCAGTATAAATCAGACAGGACCACTGTAAACCCCAGTATAAATCAGGCAGGACCACCATAAATTCCAGTATAAATCTGGCAGGACCACCATAAACTCCAGTATAAATCAGACAGGACCACCATAAACGCCAGTATAAATCAGACAGGACCACCATACACCCCAGTATAAATCAGACAGGACCACTGTAAACCCCAGTATAAATCAGGCAGGACCACCATAAACTCCAGTATAAATCAGACAGGACCACTGTAAACCCCAGTATAAATCAGGCAGGACCACCTTAAACCCCAGTATAAATCAGACAGGACCACTGTAAACCCCAGTATAAATCAGGCAGGACCACCTTAAACCCCAGTATAAATCAGACAGGACTACTGTAAACACCAGTATAAATCAGGTAGGACCACCTTAAACCCCAGTATAAATCAGACAGGACCACTGTAAACCCCAGTATAAATCAGGCAGGACCACCTTAAACCCCAGTATAAATCAGACAGGACCACTGTAAACCCCAGTATAAATCAGGCAAGACCACCTTAAACCCCAGTATAAATCAGACAGGACCACTGTAAACCCCAGTATAAATCAGGCAAGACCACCTTAAACCCCAGTATAAATCAGACAGGACCACTGTAAACCCCAGTATAAATCAGGCAGGACCACTGTAAAACCCAGTATAAATCAGGCAGGACCACCGTAAACCCCAGTATAAATCAGACAGGACCACCTTAAACCCCAGTATAAATCAGGCAGGACCACTGTAAACCCCAGTATAAATCTGTCAGGACCACCTTAAACCCCAGTATAAATCGAGCAGGACCACCGTAAACCCCAGTATAAATCAGGCAGGACCACCTTAAACCCCAGTATAAATCAGACAGGACCACTGTAAACCCCAGTATAAATCAGGCAGGACCACTGTAAACCCCAGTATAAATCAGGCAGGACCACCGTAAACCCCAGTATAAATCAGACAGGACCACCTTAAACCCCAGTATAAATCAGGCAGGACCACTGTAAACCCCAGTATAAATCTGTCAGGACCACCTTAAACCCCAGTATAAATCGGGCAGGACCACTGTAAACCCCAGTATGAACTGCTACATGTATTATCCCACTTCATATCTAACTGTTATCGCATGATGAACTACATGTGCCCTACCTGCCGAGACTTAAACCTTACATCCTCCCTGAAAGAGTCTTTTTTCTGAGCAGAAAAACATGCTCGGTTAATAAAAATCATCACTCTTTACGCGTATGGAAACGGCTTCTGCCTACGTTGCTGGTTATGCAACGTTGAGATGTAGTGTCAGTGTCAGCAGGGGAAAGTAATCCCTAGAGTGTTGAGATGTAGTGTCAGCAGGGGAAAGTAATCCCTAGAGTGTTGAGATGTAGTGTCAGCAGGGGAAAGTAATCCCTAGAGTGTTGAGATGTAGTGTCAGCAGGGGAAAGTAATCCCTAGAGTGTTGAGATGTAGTGTCAGCAGGGGAAAGTAATCCCTAGAGTGTTGAGATGTAGTGTCAGCAGGGGAAAGTAATCCCTAGAGTGTTGAGATGTAGTGTCAGCAGGGGAAAGTAATCCCTAGAGTGTTGAGATGTAGTGTCAGCAGGAGAAAGTAATCCCTAGAGTGTTGAGATGTAGTGTCAGCAGGGGAAAGTAATCCCTAGAGTGTTGAGATGTAGTGTCAGCAGGGGAAAGTAATCCCTAGAGTGTTGAGATGTAGTGTCAGCAGGGGAAAGTAATCCCTAGAGTGTTGAGATGTAGTGTCAGCAGGGGAAAGTAATCCCTAGAGTGTTGAGATGTAGTGTCAGCAGGGGAAAGTAATCCCTAGAGTGTTGAGATGTAGTGTCAGCAGAGGAAAGTAATCCCTAGAGTGTTGAGATGTAGTGTCAGAAGGGGAAAGTAATCCCTAGAGTGTTGAGATGTAGTGTCAGCAGGGGAAAGTAATCCCTAGAGTGTTGCGATGTAGTGTCAGCAGGGGAAAGTAATCCCTAGAGTGTTGAGATGTAGTGTCAGCAGGAGAAAGTAATCCCTAGAGTGTTGAGATGTAGTGTCAGCAGGAGAAAGTAATCTCTAGAGTGTTGAGATGTAGTGTCAGCAGGAGAAAGTAATCTCTAGAGTGTTGAGATGTAGTGTCAGCAGGAGAAAGTAATCTCTAGAGTGTTGAGATGTAGTGTCAGCAGGAGAAAGTAATCTCTAGAGTGTTGAGATGTAGTGTCAGCAGGAGAAAGTAATCTCTAGAGTGTTGAGATGTAGTGTCAGCAGGAGAAAGTAATCTCTAGAGTGTTGAGATGTAGTGTCAGCAGGAGAAAGTAACCTCTAGAGTGTTGAGATGTAGTGTCAGCAGGAGAAAGTAATCCCTAGAGTGTTGAGATGTAGTGTCAGCAGGAGAAAGTAATCTCTAGAGTGTTGAGATGTAGTGTCAGCAGGAGAAAGTAATCTCTAGAGTGTTGAGATGTAGTGTCAGCAGGAGAAAGTAATCTCTAGAGTGTTGAGATGTAGTGTCAGCAGGAGAAAGTAATCTCTAGAGTGTTGAGATGTAGTGTCAGCAGGAGAAAGTAATCTCTAGAGTGTTGAGATGTAGTGTCAGCAGGAGAAAGTAATCTCTAGAGTGTTGAGATGTAGTGTCAGCAGGAGAAAGTAATCCCTAGAGTGTTGAGATGTAGTGTCAGCAGGAGAAAGTAATCTCTAGAGTGTTGAGATGTAGTGTCAGCAGGAGAAAGTAATCTCTAGAGTGTTGAGATGTAGTGTCAGCAGGAGAAAGTAATCTCTAGAGTGTTGAGATGTAGTGTCAGCAGGAGAAAG
This sequence comes from Oncorhynchus kisutch, assembly GCF_002021735.2. Lineage (NCBI taxonomy): Eukaryota > Metazoa > Chordata > Actinopteri > Salmoniformes > Salmonidae > Oncorhynchus > Oncorhynchus kisutch. Next base: position 76,217,516 of record NC_034191.2, read on the forward strand.
TAATCTCTAGAGTGTTGAGATGTAGTGTCAGCAGGAGAAAGTAATCTCTAGAGTGTTGAGATGTAGTGTCAGCAGGAGAAAGTAATCTCTAGAGTGTTGAGATGTAGTGTCAGCAGGAGAAAGTAATCTCTAGAGTGTTGCGATGTAGTGTCAGCAGGAGAAAGTAATCCCTAGAGTGTTGAGATGTAGTGTCAGCAGGAGAAAGTAATCTCTAGAGTGTTGAGATGTAGTGTCAGCAGGAGAAAGTAATCTCTAGAGTGTTGAGATGTAGTGTCAGCAGGAGAAAGTAATCTCTAGAGTGTTGAGATGTAGTGTCAGCAGGAGAAAGTAATCTCTAGAGTGTTGAGATGTAGTGTCAGCAGGAGAAAGTAATCTCTAGAGTGTTGAGATGTAGTGTCAGCAGGAGAAAGTAATCTCTAGAGTGTTGAGATGTAGTGTCAGCAGGAGAAAGTAATCTCTAGAGTGTTGAGATGTAGTGTCAGCAGGAGAAAGTAATCTCTAGAGTGTTGAGATGTAGTGTCAGCAGGAGAAAGTAATCTCTAGAGTGTTGAGATGTAGTGTCAGCAGGAGAAAGTAATCCCTAGAGTGTTGAGATGTAGTGTCAGCAGGAGAAAGTAATCTCTAGAGTGTTGAGATGTAGTGTCAGCAGGAGAAAGTAATCTCTAGAGTGTTGAGATGTAGTGTCAGCAGGAGAAAGTAATCTCTAGAGTGTTGAGATGTAGTGTCAGCAGGAGAAAGTAATCTCTAGAGTGTTGAGATGTAGTGTCAGCAGGAGAAAGTAATCTCTAGAGTGTTGAGATGTAGTGTCAGCAGGAGAAAGTAATCTCTAGAGTGTTGAGATGTAGTGTCAGCAGGAGAAAGTAATCTCTAGAGTGTTGAGATGTAGTGTCAGCAGGGGAAAGTAATCTCTAGAGTGCTGAGATGTGGTGTCAGCAGGAGAAAGTAATCTCTAGAGTGCTGAGATGTAGTGTCAGCAGGAGAAAGTAATCTCTAGAGTGTTGAGATGTAGTGTCAGCAGGAGAAAGTAATCCCTAGAGTGTTGAGATGTAGTGTCAGTAGGAGAAAGTAATATCTAGAGTGTTGAGATGTAGTGTCAGCAGGGGAAAGTAATCTCTAGAGTGTTGAGATGTAGTGTCAGCAGGAGAAAGTAATCTCTAGAGTGTTGAGATGTAGTGTCAGCAGGAGAAAGTAATCTCTAGAGTGTTGAGATGTAGTGTCAGCAGGAGAAAGTAATCTCTAGAGTGTTGGGATGTAGTGTCAGCAGGAGAAAGTAATCTCTAGAGTGTTGAGATGTAGTGTCAGCAGGAGAAAGTAATCTCTAGAGTGTTGAGATGTAGTGTCAGCAGGAGAAAGTAATCTCTAGAGTGTTGAGATGTAGTGTCAGCAGGAGAAAGTAATCTCTAGAGTGTTGAGATGTAGTGTCAGCAGGAGAAAGTAATCTCTAGAGTGTTGAGATGTAGTGTCAGCAGGAGAAAGTAATCCCTAGAGTGTTGAGATGTAGTGTCAGCAGGAGAAAGTAATCCCTAGAGTGTTGAGATGTAGTGTCAGCAGGAGAAAGTAATCCCTAGAGTGTTGAGATGTAGTGTCAGCAGGAGAAAGTAATCCCTAGAGTGTTGAGATGTAGTGTCAGCAGGAGAAAGTAATCCCTAGAGTGTTGAGATGTAGTGTCAGCAGGAGAAAGTAATCCCTAGAGTGTTGAGATGTAGTGTCAGCAGGAGAAAGTAATCCCTAGAGTGTTGAGATGTAGTGTCAGCAGGAGAAAGTAATCCCTAGAGTGTTGAGATGTAGTGTCAGCAGGAGAAAGTAATCCCTAGAGTGTTGAGATGTAGTGTCAGCAGGAGAAAGTAATCCCTAGAGTGTTGAGATGTAGTGTCAGCAGGAGAAAGTAATCTCTAGAGTGTTGAGATGTAGTGTCAGCAGGAGAAAGTAATCTCTAGAGTGTTGAGATGTAGTGTCAGCAGGAGAAAGTAATCTCTAGAGTGTTGAGATGTAGTGTCAGCAGGAGAAAGTAATCCCTAGAGTGTTGAGATGTAGTGTCAGCAGGAGAAAGTAATCTCTAGAGTGTTGAGATGTAGTGTCAGCAGGAGAAAGTAATCTCTAGAGTGTTGAGATGTAGTGTCAGCAGGAGAAAGTAATCTCTAGAGTGTTGAGATGTAGTGTCAGCAGGAGAAAGTAATCTCTAGAGTGTTGAGATGTAGTGTCAGCAGGAGAAAGTAATCTCTAGAGTGTTGAGATGTAGTGTCAGCAGGGGAAAGTATCTCTAGAGTGTTGAGATGTAGTGTCAGCAGGAGAAAGTAATCTCTAGAGTGTTGAGATGTAGTGTCAGCAGGAGAAAGTAATCTCTAGAGTGCTGAGATGTAGTGTCAGCAGGAGAAAGTAATCTCTAGAGTGTTGAGATGTAGTGTCAGCAGGAGAAAGTAATCTCTAGAGTGTTGAGATGTAGTGTCAGCAGGAGAAAGTAATCTCTAGAGTGCTGAGATGTAGTGTCAGCAGGAGAAAGTAATCTCTAGAGTGTTGAGATGTAGTGTCAGCAGGAGAAAGTAATCTCTAGAGTGTTGAGATGTAGTGTCAGCAGGAGAAAGTAATCTCTAGAGTGTTGAGATGTAGTGTCAGCAGGGGAAAGTAATCTCTAGAGTGCTGAGATGTGGTGTCAGCAGGAGAAAGTAATCTCTAGAGTGCTGAGATGTAGTGTCAGCAGGAGAAAGTAATCTCTAGAGTGTTGAGATGTAGTGTCAGCAGGAGAAAGTAATCCCTAGAGTGTTGAGATGTAGTGTCAGTAGGAGAAAGTAATATCTAGAGTGTTGAGATGTAGTGTCAGCAGGGGAAAGTAATCTCTAGAGTGTTGAGATGTAGTGTCAGCAGGAGAAAGTAATCTCTAGAGTGTTGAGATGTAGTGTCAGCAGGAGAAAGTAATCTCTAGAGTGTTGAGATGTAGTGTCAGCAGGAGAAAGTAATCTCTAGAGTGTTGGGATGTAGTGTCAGCAGGAGAAAGTAATCTCTAGAGTGTTGAGATGTAGTGTCAGCAGGAGAAAGTAATCTCTAGAGTGTTGAGATGTAGTGTCAGCAGGAGAAAGTAATCTCTAGAGTGTTGAGATGTAGTGTCAGCAGGAGAAAGTAATCTCTAGAGTGTTGAGATGTAGTGTCAGCAGGAGAAAGTAATCTCTAGAGTGTTGAGATGTAGTGTCAGCAGGAGAAAGTAATCCCTAGAGTGTTGAGATGTAGTGTCAGCAGGAGAAAGTAATCCCTAGAGTGTTGAGATGTAGTGTCAGCAGGAGAAAGTAATCCCTAGAGTGTTGAGATGTAGTGTCAGCAGGAGAAAGTAATCCCTAGAGTGTTGAGATGTAGTGTCAGCAGGAGAAAGTAATCCCTAGAGTGTTGAGATGTAGTGTCAGCAGGAGAAAGTAATCCCTAGAGTGTTGAGATGTAGTGTCAGCAGGAGAAAGTAATCCCTAGAGTGTTGAGATGTAGTGTCAGCAGGAGAAGTAATCCCTAGAGTGTTGAGATGTAGTGTCAGCAGGAGAAAGTAATCCCTAGAGTGTTGAGATGTAGTGTCAGCAGGAGAAAGTAATCCCTAGAGTGTTGAGATGTAGTGTCAGCAGGAGAAAGTAATCTCTAGAGTGTTGAGATGTAGTGTCAGCAGGAGAAAGTAATCTCTAGAGTGTTGAGATGTAGTGTCAGCAGGAGAAAGTAATCTCTAGAGTGTTGAGATGTAGTGTCAGCAGGAGAAAGTAATCCCTAGAGTGTTGAGATGTAGTGTCAGCAGGAGAAAGTAATCTCTAGAGTGTTGAGATGTAGTGTCAGCAGGAGAAAGTAATCTCTAGAGTGTTGAGATGTAGTGTCAGCAGGAGAAAGTAATCTCTAGAGTGTTGAGATGTAGTGTCAGCAGGAGAAAGTAATCTCTAGAGTGTTGAGATGTAGTGTCAGCAGGAGAAAGTAATCTCTAGAGTGTTGAGATGTAGTGTCAGCAGGGGAAAGTAATCTCTAGAGTGTTGAGATGTAGTGTCAGCAGGAGAAAGTAATCTCTAGAGTGTTGAGATGTAGTGTCAGCAGGAGAAAGTAATCTCTAGAGTGCTGAGATGTAGTGTCAGCAGGAGAAAGTAATCTCTAGAGTGTTGAGATGTAGTGTCAGCAGGAGAAAGTAATCTCTAGAGTGTTGAGATGTAGTGTCAGCAGGAGAAAGTAATCTCTAGAGTGCTGAGATGTAGTGTCAGCAGGAGAAAGTAATCTCTAGAGTGCTGAGATGTAGTGTCAGCAGGGGAAAGTAATCCCTAGAGTGCTGAGATGTAGTGTCAGCAGGGGAAAGTAATCCCTAGAGTGCTGAGATGTAGTGTCAGCAGGGGAAAGTAATCTCTAGAGTGCTGAGATGTAGTGTCAGCAGGAGAAAGTAATCTCTAGAGTGTTGAGATGTAGTGTCAGCAGGGGAAAGTAATCTCTAGAGTGTTGAGATGTAGTGTCAGCAGGGGAAAGTAATCCCTAGAGTGCTGAGATGTAGTGTCAGCAGGAGAAAGTAATCCCTAGAGTGTTGAGATGTAGTGTCAGCAGGAGAAAGTAATCTCTAGAGTGTTGAGATGTAGTGTCAGCAGGAGAAAGTAATCTCTAGAGTGTTGAGATGTAGTGTCAGCAGGAGAAAGTAATCTCTAGAGTGTTGAGATGTAGTGTCAGCAGGAGAAAGTAATCCCTAGAGTGTTGAGATGTAGTGTCAGCAGGAGAAAGTAATCTCTAGAGTGTTGAGATGTAGTGTCAGCAGGAGAAAGTAATCTCTAGAGTGTTGAGATGTAGTGTCAGCAGGAGAAAGTAATCTCTAGAGTGTTGAGATGTAGTGTCAGCAGGAGAAAGTAATCTCTAGAGTGTTGAGATGTAGTGTCAGCAGGAGAAAGTAATCTCTAGAGTGTTGAGATGTAGTGTCAGCAGGAGAAAGTAATCTCTAGAGTGTTGAGATGTAGTGTCAGCAGGAGAAAGTAATCTCTAGAGTGTTGAGATGTAGTGTCAGCAGGGGAAAGTAATCTCTAGAGTGCTGAGATGTAGTGTCAGCAGGAGAAAGTAATCTCTAGAGTGCTGAGATGTAGTGTCAGCAGGAGAAAGTAATCTCTAGAGTGTTGAGATGTAGTGTCAGCAGGAGAAAGTAATCCCTAGAGTGTTGAGATGTAGTGTCAGTAGGAGAAAGTAATATCTAGAGTGTTGAGATGTAGTGTCAGCAGGGGAAAGTAATCTCTAGAGTGTTGAGATGTAGTGTCAGCAGGAGAAAGTAATCTCTAGAGTGTTGAGATGTAGTGTCAGCAGGAGAAAGTAATCTCTAGAGTGTTGAGATGTAGTGTCAGCAGGAGAAAGTAATCTCTAGAGTGTTGGGATGTAGTGTCAGCAGGAGAAAGTAATCTCTAGAGTGTTGAGATGTAGTGTCAGCAGGAGAAAGTAATCTCTAGAGTGTTGAGATGTAGTGTCAGCAGGAGAAAGTAATCTCTAGAGTGTTGAGATGTAGTGTCAGCAGGAGAAAGTAATCTCTAGAGTGTTGAGATGTAGTGTCAGCAGGAGAAAGTAATCTCTAGAGTGTTGAGATGTAGTGTCAGCAGGAGAAAGTAATCCCTAGAGTGTTGAGATGTAGTGTCAGCAGGAGAAAGTAATCCCTAGAGTGTTGAGATGTAGTGTCAGCAGGAGAAAGTAATCCCTAGAGTGTTGAGATGTAGTGTCAGCAGGAGAAAGTAATCCCTAGAGTGTTGAGATGTAGTGTCAGCAGGAGAAAGTAATCCCTAGAGTGTTGAGATGTAGTGTCAGCAGGAGAAAGTAATCCCTAGAGTGTTGAGATGTAGTGTCAGCAGGAGAAAGTAATCCCTAGAGTGTTGAGATGTAGTGTCAGCAGGAGAAAGTAATCCCTAGAGTGTTGAGATGTAGTGTCAGCAGGAGAAAGTAATCCCTAGAGTGTTGAGATGTAGTGTCAGCAGGAGAAAGTAATCCCTAGAGTGTTGAGATGTAGTGTCAGCAGGAGAAAGTAATCTCTAGAGTGTTGAGATGTAGTGTCAGCAGGAGAAAGTAATCTCTAGAGTGTTGAGATGTAGTGTCAGCAGGAGAAAGTAATCTCTAGAGTGTTGAGATGTAGTGTCAGCAGGAGAAAGTAATCCCTAGAGTGTTGAGATGTAGTGTCAGCAGGAGAAAGTAATCTCTAGAGTGTTGAGATGTAGTGTCAGCAGGAGAAAGTAATCTCTAGAGTGTTGAGATGTAGTGTCAGCAGGAGAAAGTAATCTCTAGAGTGTTGAGATGTAGTGTCAGCAGGAGAAAGTAATCTCTAGAGTGTTGAGATGTAGTGTCAGCAGGAGAAAGTAATCTCTAGAGTGTTGAGATGTAGTGTCAGCAGGGGAAAGTAATCTCTAGAGTGTTGAGATGTAGTGTCAGCAGGAGAAAGTAATCTCTAGAGTGTTGAGATGTAGTGTCAGCAGGAGAAAGTAATCTCTAGAGTGCTGAGATGTAGTGTCAGCAGGAGAAAGTAATCTCTAGAGTGTTGAGATGTAGTGTCAGCAGGAGAAAGTAATCTCTAGAGTGTTGAGATGTAGTGTCAGCAGGAGAAAGTAATCTCTAGAGTGCTGAGATGTAGTGTCAGCAGGAGAAAGTAATCTCTAGAGTGCTGAGATGTAGTGTCAGCAGGGGAAAGTAATCCCTAGAGTGCTGAGATGTAGTGTCAGCAGGGGAAAGTAATCCCTAGAGTGCTGAGATGTAGTGTCAGCAGGGGAAAGTAATCTCTAGAGTGCTGAGATGTAGTGTCAGCAGGAGAAAGTAATCTCTAGAGTGTTGAGATGTAGTGTCAGCAGGGGAAAGTAATCTCTAGAGTGTTGAGATGTAGTGTCAGCAGGGGAAAGTAATCCCTAGAGTGCTGAGATGTAGTGTCAGCAGGGGAAAGTAATCTCTAGAGTGCTGAGATGTAGTGTCAGCAGGAGAAAGTAATCTCTAGAGTGTTGAGATGTAGTGTCAGCAGGGGAAAGTAATCTCTAGAGTGTTGAGATGTAGTGTCAGCAGGAGAAAGTAATCTCTAGAGTGTTGAGATGTAGTGTCAGCAGGAGAAAGTAATCTCTAGAGTGTTGAGATGTAGTGTCAGCAGGAGAAAGTAATCCCTAGAGTGTTGAGATGTAGTGTCAGCAGGAGAAAGTAATCTCTAGAGTGTTGAGATGTAGTGTCAGCAGGAGAAAGTAATCTCTAGAGTGTTGAGATGTAGTGTCAGCAGGAGAAAGTAATCTCTAGAGTGCTGAGATGTAGTGTCAGCAGGAGAAAGTAATCTCTAGAGTGCTGAGATGTAGTGTCAGCAGGAGAAAGTAATCTCTAGAGTGTTGAGATGTAGTGTCAGCAGGAGAAAGTAATCTCTAGAGTGCTGAGATGTAGTGTCAGCAGGAGAAAGTAATCTCTAGAGTGTTGAGATGTAGTGTCAGCAGGAGAAAGTAATCCCTAGAGTGTTGAGATGTAGTGTCAGCAGGAGAAAGTAATCTCTAGACTGTTGAGATGTAGTGTCAGCAGGAGAAAGTAATCTCTAGAGTGTTGAGATGTAGTGTCAGCAGGAGAAAGTAATCTCTAGAGTGTTGAGATGTAGTGTCAGCAGGAGAAAGTAATCTCTAGAGTGTTGAGATGTAGTGTCAGCAGGAGAAAGTAATCCCTAGAGTGTTGAGATGTAGTGTCAGCAGGAGAAAGTAATCTCTAGAGTGTTGAGATGTAGTGTCAGCAGGAGAAAGTAATCTCTAGAGTGTTGAGATGTAGTGTCAGCAGGAGAAAGTAATCTCTAGAGTGTTGAGATGTAGTGTCAGCAGGAGAAAGTAATCCCTAGAGTGTTGAGATGTAGTGTCAGCAGGAGAAAGTAATCTCTAGAGTGTTGAGATGTAGTGTCAGCAGGAGAAAGTAATCTCTAGAGTGCTGAGATGTAGTGTCAGCAGGAGAAAGTAATCCCTAGAGTGTTGAGATGTAGTGTCAGCAGGAGAAAGTAATCTCTAGAGTGTTGAGATGTAGTGTCAGCAGGAGAAAGTAATCCCTAGAGTGTTGAGATGTAGTGTCAGTAGGGGAAAGTAATCTCTAGAGTGTTGAGATGTAGTGTCAGCAGGGGAAAGTAATCTCTAGAGTGTTGAGATGTAGTGTCAGCAGGAGAAAGTAATCTCTAGAGTGCTGAGATGTAGTGTCAGCAGGAGAAAGTAATCTCTAGAGTGTTGAGATGTAGTGTCAGCAGGAGAAAGTAATGTCTAGAGTGTTGAGATGTAGTGTCAGCAGGAGAAAGTAATCCCTAGAGTGTTGAGATGTAGTGTCAGCAGGAGAAAGTAATCCCTAGAGTGCTGAGATGTAGTGTCAGCAGGAGAAAGTAATCTCTAGAGTGTTGAGATGTAGTGTCAGCAGGAGAAAGTAATCTCTAGAGTGTTGAGATGTAGTGTCAGCAGGAGAAAGTAATCCCTAGAGTGTTGAGATGTAGTGTCAGCAGGAGAAAGTAATCTCTAGAGTGTTGAGATGTAGTGTCAGCAGGAGAAAGTAATCTCTAGAGTGTTGAGATGTAGTGTCAGCAGGAGAAAGTAATCTCTAGAGTGTTGAGATGTAGTGTCAGCAGGAGAAAGTAATCTCTAGAGTGTTGAGATGTAGTGTCAGCAGGAGAAAGTAATCCCTAGAGTGTTGAGATGTAGTGTCAGCAGGAGAAAGTAATCTCTAGAGTGTTGAGATGTAGTGTCAGCAGGAGAAAGTAATCTCTAGAGTGTTGAGATGTAGTGTCAGCAGGAGAAAGTAATCTCTAGAGTGTTGAGATGTAGTGTCAGCAGGAGAAAGTAATCTCTAGAGTGTTGAGATGTAGTGTCAGCAGGAGAAAGTAATCCCTAGAGTGTTGAGATGTAGTGTCAGCAGGAGAAAGTAATCCCTAGAGTGTTGAGATGTAGTGTCAGCAGGAGAAAGTAATCCCTAGAGTGCTGAGATGTAGTGTCAGCAGGAGAAAGTAATCTCTAGAGTGTTGAGATGTAGTGTCAGCAGGAGAAAGTAATCCCTAGAGTGCTGAGATGTAGTGTCAGCAGGAGAAAGTAATCCCTAGAGTGTTGAGATGTAGTGTCAGCAGGAGAAAGTAATCTCTAGAGTGTTGAGATGTAGTGTCAGCAGGAGAAAGTAATCTCTAGAGTGTTGAGATGTAGTGTCAGCAGGAGAAAGTAATCCCTAGAGTGCTGAGATGTAGTGTCAGCAGGAGAAAGTAATCCCTAGAGTGTTGAGATGTAGTGTCAGCAGGAGAAAGTAATCCCTAGAGTGCTGAGATGTAGTGTCAGCAGGAGAAAGTAATCCCTAGAGTGCTGAGATGTAGTGTCAGCAGGAGAAAGTAATCCCTAGAGTGTTGAGATGTAGTGTCAGCAGGAGAAAGTAATCTCTAGAGTGTTGAGATGTAGTGTCAGCAGGAGAAAGTAATCTCTAGAGTGTTGAGATGTAGTGTCAGCAGGAGAAAGTAATCCCTAGAGTGCTGAGATGTAGTGTCAGCAGGAGAAAGTAATCCCTAGAGTGTTGAGATGTAGTGTCAGCAGGAGAAAGTAATCCCTAGAGTGCTGAGATGTAGTGTCAGCAGGAGAAAGTAATCCCTAGAGTGCTGAGATGTAGTGTCAGCAGGAGAAAGTAATCCCTAGAGTGTTGAGATGTAGTGTCAGCAGGAGAAAGTAATCCCTAGAGTGCTGAGATGTAGTGTCAGCAGGAGAAAGTAATCCCTAGAGTGCTGAGATGTAGTGTCAGCAGGAGAAAGTAATCCCTAGAGTGTTGAGATGTAGTGTCAGCAGGAGAAAGTAATCCCTAGAGTGTTGAGATGTAGTGTCAGTAGGAGAAAGTAATCTCTAGAGTGTTGAGATGTAGTGTCAGCAGGAGAAAGTAATCTCTAGAGTGTTGAGATGTAGTGTCAGCAGGAGAAAGTAATCTCTAGAGTGTTGAGATGTAGTGTCAGCAGGGGAAAGTAATCCCTAGAGTGTTGAGATGTAGTGTCAGCAGGAGAAAGTAATCTCTAGAGTGTTGAGATGTAGTGTCAGCAGGAGAAAGTAATCCCTAGAGTGTTGAGATGTAGTGTCAGCAGGAGAAAGTAATCCCTAGAGTGCTGTGTCGAGGTTTTACTGCTTTTAGAAATACTTTTTCCTTTTTTTTCTCTGAGACTTCACCACCTCTTTGTCACGGCCTGCATGCGTCATCTATGTGTTCCTGCGTGACCACTGTGTCACTCTTCATTTCTGTCCCACTCTGTGCAACAGCCGCCTCTAATCCCCCAGCTGGAGTTACAGCACTGTCTGGCTGAGGGACCTCGTGCTGCCTTTAAAAGGAGGAGAGAGAGAGAGTGGAAGAGAGGAGTGTTTCTGTACCTGTTGTTGACTTCAGAGTGCTGGGCTTGATTTCCTCTCCTGGCTTGCTGTCAGTCTTTGATGCTGAGAGGCAAAACAGAAGAGATCGTTCATGATCAGAGCTCAGCCTGTTCCTGTTCCTCCAAACAAACTTGCCAAAGTTTGTTTGGCAAAGCAGTGAAGTCAGGTTGTGGAATGCAGAAACAGTTTTGTACCCTGCTGGCGCGACATCAGACACTTTGAGTCACCAAGTAATTGGTGGCAGTGTGTGTGTGCACGCGGGTGTGTGTATGCGTGTGTGTGTGTGTGTGTGGGTGTGCGCGGATGTGTGTGTGCGTGGGTGTGTACTGTATGCGTGTTCAAAGATGTGTAAGTGTGTGGTATAGAGACTCACCCAGGGGGCGTCTGGTTGCGGGTGTGCTTGTGGCGGTGCGGGGCGCCATGGCTGGTTTACTGGTTGCCGTGGTAGCAGAGACGTTTTTGGGGGCAGCAATTTGAGCCGTGGAGGTGGTGGTCGCCTTTGGTACTAGAGGACGTCTCTCTGTGGTCTGGAGGGAGAGAGAGACAGGGAATGTGTGGTAAACAGAGAGGAAGGAAGGAAGAAAGGAAAAAGAAAGGAAGGAAAGGAAAGAAGGAAGGAAGGAAGGAAGGAAGGAAGGAAGGAAGGAAGGAAGGAAGGAAGGAAGGAAGGAAGGAAGGAAGGAAGGAAGGAAGGAAGGAAGGAAGGAAGGAAGGAAGGAAGGAAGGAAGGAAGGAAGGAAGAAAGAAAGAAAGAAAGACGGAAGGAAGGAAGGAAGGAAGGAAGGAAGGAAGGAAGGAAGGAAGGAAGGAAGGAAGGAAGGAAGGAAGGAAGGAAGGAAGGAAGGAAGGAAGGAAGGAAGGAAGGAACTCCACTCTTCAGTCACAAATAATAGAGTACTAGAATTCAATACAAATAAAAGGTATTACGTAGCACTCTAAAAAACTTAAGCTGTGGGAGAGAACCTCCTCGTGGCATCATGTTACATTCAGAAAAACCATTGGATAATGACATATTCGTAAAAAAACACTTACCATAAATATGTACTATTTGATGTACAACAAGAATATCAACAAAATCCTTATAATGTAATTGCACCTTGTAGGATTATTCATGATATCACTCTTATTGCCATCTGTCCTCTGCAATCAGAGCAGAGCAGAACCAGGGCCAGGTCCCATGGTGTTTTTTGAAGCATTTTCATAATGCACTGCTCTATGGGCCATCATACACAGCAGTAGCGGGCGCTATCATCCAGCGAGGGCTGGTGTTTGTCCAGACCTTCGCTCCAACCAAGCAGTAACACACGTGATTCATTTAACTAATCAAAAGTCAAACTAAATCAGGTGTGCTTTGGCTTGTCTGGAACAACAGCCTGGACTCACACTGGCCTGCTGTCGAGAAGATTGGACACTTCTTTTACTGAATACGGTCTACGGTAACAGATGGCCCTGCTTTACACCATCTATCACCTCAGAGAGCACAGGTCAGATTAATATGATCAAGATTTCAGGAAAGAAGTGCTCATTTATGTCCTATTCCTCTCCAGACAATCTTGTCACAGAAGCATCTGGAATGTGTCGCATCGGAACTGGGAGGAATCGAATGGCATATGCGACGGAATCCTCAATACACAGGAGAGGCAGGTGTCTGGTTTCACAATAGGATGTGTGTTGCCTTGGCGCTGATGTAAGGATTGCACTGGGAACCAGGGATATTAAAAGAAGGCCAATGCCTGTCTGATTTCCCCACGCGTGGACACACCGCCCGAGGGAGGCTTTACATGGAAACCGGCCTTGTTTTCCCCACAGCCTCCTCATTCATTCCTCTGTCATTCCTGTCTGATTTCCCCACGCGTGGACACACCGCCCGAGGGAGGCTTTACATAGAAACCGGCCTTGTTTTCCCCACAGCCTCCTCATTCATTCCTCTGTCATTCCTGTCTGATTTCCCCACGCGTGGACACACCGCCCGAGGGAGGCTTTACATAGAAACCGGCCTTGTTTTCCCCACAGCCTCCTCATTAATTCCTCTGTCATTCTTCAGTCTTGCGATACTTTGAGCTGCCGGACCTTTTGCCTTAGACCTTTTGCCATTACCATATTACAATAAACATTAGTGTCATACATACAGTACCAATCAAACGTTTGGACACACCTACTCATTCAAGGCTCTTTATTTCATTTAGACTATTTTCTACATTGTAGAATAATAGTGAAGACATCAAAACTATGAAATAACACAATATGGAATCATGTAGTAACCAAAAACTTGGTAAACAAATATATATATAATATATTTTAGATTATTCAAAGTAGCCACCCTTTTGCCTTGATGACAGCTTTGCACACTCTTGGCATTCTCTCAACCAGCTTCACCTGGAATGCTATTCCAACAGTCTTGAAGGAGTTCCCACATATGCTGCTTTTCCTTCACTCTGCAGTCCAACTCATCCCAAACCAATCAATTGGGTTGAGGTCTGGTGATTGTGGAGGCCATGTCATCTGATGCAGCACTCCATCACTCTTCTTCTTGGTCAAATAGCCCTTACACAGCCTGAAGGTGTTGAAAAACAAATGATTGTCCCACTAAGCGCAAACCAGATGGGATGGCGTAACTCTGCAGAATTCTGTGGTAGCCATGCTGTTTAAGTGTGCTTTGAATTATAAATAAATCACTGACAGTGTCACCAGCAAAGCACCCCCACACATCATACCTCCTCCTCCATGCTTCAGTGTGGAAACCACACATGTGGAGATAATCTGTTCACCTACTTTGCATCACACAAAGACACAGCGGTTGGAACCAAATATCTCAAATTTGGACTCATCAGACCAAAGGACAGATTTCCACTGATCTAATGTCCATTGCTTGTGTTTCTTGGCCCAAGCAAGTGAGTCTTCTTCTTATTGGTGTCCTTTAGTAGTGGTTTCTTTGCAGCAATTCGACCATGAAGGCCTGATTCACGCAGTCTCCTCTGAACAGTTGATGTTGAGATGTGTCTGTTACTTGAACTCTGTGAAGCATTTATTTGGGCTGCAATTTCTGAGGCTGGTAATTCTAATGAACTTATCCTCTGCAGCAGAGGTAACTCTGGGTCTTCCTTTCCTGTGGCTGTCCTCATGAGAGACAGGTAACTCTAATGAACTTATCTTCTGCAGCAGAGGTAACTCTGGGTCTTCCATTCCTGTGGCGGTCCTCATGAGAGACAGTTTCATCATAGCACTTGATGGTTTTTGCGACTGCACTTGAAGAAACTTTCAAAGTTCTTTAAATTTTCCAGATTGACTGACCTTCATATCTTAAAGTAATGATGGACGGTCATTTATCTTTTCTTATTTGAGCTGTTCTTAACATAATATGGACTTGGTCTTTTACCAAATAGGGATGTCTTCTTTATACCACCCCTACCTTGACACAACTGATTGGCTCAAATGCATTAAGAAGGAAATAAATTCCACAAATTAACTTTTAACAAGACACACCTGTTAACTGAAATGCTTTACAGGTGACTACCTCATGAAGCTGGATGAGAGAATGCCAAGAGGATGGCTACTTTGAAGAATGTAAAATATATTTTGATTTGTTGGACATACCAGTAGGTATGTCCAAACTTTTGACTGGTACTGTAGTTAAAGGCAAATATGTTACACCAGCTGTTTAGAGAAGTGGCTGTACATCATGTAGTGTATATCTGATACACTTAACTGTTGAAGGTGAGAGACTTAGGTGTGGTGAGGGAAGCCTTGAGCAACTGATGGTTGTGACTGATGGTTGTCCTTAGGTCTCTCTAGTAAATGCCAGGGAAGGAATGATGAATGCAGGCTGCCCTTGTGGCCTCTCCTCTGGCCCCTCACCTCTGGCCCCTCTTCTCTGACCCCTCACCTCTGGCCCCCTCCCTTCTGGCCCCCTCCCCTCTATGAACCCTGCTCTGAGTAATCCTGTGTACGGCCACTCAGCACTCGGGACTTACTGGGAGCCTACGGGGCTTACTGGGAGCCAAGTTTAAAAAGGTGGATACCTTACAGGCAGATTATGCTCTGAGCACCACAGAAGTCAGTGTCTAATTTACAACTCCTGTAAAAATTAACATAGTAGCTAACTAAGCTAACACTTCTGCTAAAAATAACTGAACATGCCCATTCTTCTGATCAACAAGATGATGAGAAGGAGATTGAAAGACAGGCTAGGAGAGTAGAAGTAGGTAGTAGTTTTGTCTAGACAGACCGACACCACACAGTGGTAAGGTATGGAGGTGCCGATATCTGAGGTGGGGGGGACTGCGGCTGTCCCTAAAGCAGGGCAGGGGCACTCACCTTAGACTTGACCTCACGGGGCGCAGGGGTGGAGATGGCGGCGGCAGATGTGGAGAGGTTGGCTGCGGACAAGGGTCGCTTGTGGGCAGTGGTGGGGGTGGGGGCCTTGGGCATGGGCGTTTTTTTGCTGAGTGTGGCTGAGGTGGAGGAATGGGTGGGGCGTTTGGGGGCGGCAGCACTGACGGATGCTGCCGAGATCGGCCGCGGCTTAGCAGTGCTCGGTTTGGTTGCCCCAGCAACAGGCTGCGCGATGGACGGCACACCAGACAAATGGAGAGCAAAAGAAAGAACAAAAGAAAGCGAGAAAGAAAATAACAAAAAACACATGATAACAGAAACAGGATAACAGCAACAGGATAACAGCAACAGGATAACAGCAACAGGATAACAGCAGCAGGATAACATAAACAGGATAACAGCAACAGGATAACAGCAGCAGGTTAACAGCAGCAGGTTAACAGCAACAGGATAACAGCAACAGGCTAACAGTAGCAGGATAACAGCAACATGTTAACAGCAGGAGGATAACAGCAGCAGGATAACAGCAACAGGTTAACAGCAACAGGATAAAAGCAACAGGATAACAGCAGCAGGTTAACAGTAGCATAATAACAGCAGCAGGATACCAGAAACAGGATAACAGCAACAGGATACCAGCAGCGGGTTAACAGTAGTAGGTTAACAGCAGCAGGATAACAGAAACAGGATAACAGCAGCAGGATAACAGCAACAGGATAACAGAAACAGGATAACAGCAGCAGGAAAACAGCAACAGGATAACAGCAACAGGATAACAGCAACAGGATAACATCAGCAGGTTAACAGCAGCAGGATAACAGCAGGAGAAAGCAACATAATCAGGATAACAGCAGCAGGATAATAGAAACAGGATAACAGCAACAAGATAACAGCAGCAGGATAACAGAAACAGGATAACAGCAGCAGGATAACAGGATAACAGCAACAGGATAACAGCAGCAGGTTAACAGCAGCAGGATAACAGCAGGAGAAAGCAACATAATCAGGATAACAGCAGCAGGATAATAGAAACAGGATACCAGCAGCAGGTTAACAGCAGCAGGATAACAGAAACAGGATAACAGCAGCAGGATAACAGGATAACATAAACAGGATAACAGAAACAGGATACCAGCAGCAGGTTAACAGCAGCAGGATAACAGAAACAGGATAACAGCAGCAGGATAACAGAAACAGGATACCAGCAGCAGGTTAACAGCAGCAGGATAACAGAAACAGGATAACAGCAGCAGGATAACAGGATAACAGAAACAGGATAACAGAAACAGGATAACAGCAGCAGGTTAACAGCAGCAGGATAACAGAAACAGGATAACAGCAGCAGGATAACAGGATAACAGAAAAAGGATAACAGAAACAGGATACCAGCAGCAGGTTAACAGCAGCAGGATAACAGGATAACAGAAACAGGATAACAGCAGCAGGATAACAGCAGCAGGATAACAGAAACAGAATAACAGCAACAGGATAACAGCAGCAGGATAACAGCAGCAGGATAACAGCAGCAGGATAACATAAACAGGATAACAGGATACCAGCAGCAGGTTATCAGCAGCAGGATAACAGGATAACAGCAACAGGATAACAGCAGCAGGTTAACAGCAACAGGATAACAGCAACAGGATAACAGCAACAGGCTAACAGTAGCAGGATAACAGCAACATGTTAACAGCAGGAGGATAACAGCAGCAGGATAACAGCAACAGGTTAACAGCAACCGGATAAAAGCAACAGGATAACAGCAGCAGGTTAACAGTAGCATAATAACAGCAGCAGGATACCAGAAACAGGATAACAGCAACAGGATACCAGCAGCGGGTTAACAGTAGTAGGTTAACAGCAGCAGGATAACAGAAACAGGATAACAGCAGCAGGATAACAGCAGCAGGTTAACAGCAACAGGATAACAGAAACAGGATAACAGCAGCAGGATAACAGCAACAGGATAACAGCAACAGGATAACAGCAACAGGATAACAGCAGCAGGTTAACAGCAGCAGGATAACAGCAGGAGAAAGCAACATAATCAGGATAACAGCAGCAGGATAATAGAAACAGGATAACAGCAACAAGATAACAGCAGCAGGTTAACAGCAGCATGTTAACAGCAACAGGATAACAGCAGCAGGATAACAGCAGCAGGATAACAGCAGCAGGATAACAGGATAACAGCAACAGGATAACAGCAGCAAGTTAACAGCAGCAGGATAACAGCAACAGGATAACAGCAACAGGATAACAGCAACAGGATAACAGCAACAGGATAACAGCAGCAGGATAACAGCAGCAGGATAACAGCGGCAGGATAGCAGCAGCAGGATAACAGCAACAGGATAACAGCAGCAGGATAACAGCAACAGGATAGCAGCAACAGGATAACAGCAGCAGGATAACAGCAACAGGATAACAGCAACAGGATAACAGCAACAGGATAACAGCAGCAGGATAACAGCAGCAGGATAACAGCAGCAGGATAACAGGATAACAGCAACAGGATAACAGCAGCAGGTTAACAGCAACAGGATAACAGCAGCAGGATAACAGCAGCAGGATAACAGCAGCAGAAGCAGCCCTAACCATAATCAACAGAATACCAACAAATGGAACTGTGTGCCCTGACAAAAACAACCACTCAATGAAGAAGTTACATGGAGTTCAAATCTGCACTAAAACAACAAGGACCAACATCTTTGTATTGTTCTGATAATAATGTTCTGACTGATATTACTTAAATGAAAGTGAGTACCATGGACTACTTTTAGTCTTATCCCACTACTATATGGACAAATAAAGAAGAAGAAGCAGCAGCGTTAGCAGCAAGAATGATGTAAGTTTTGATAATGTTCCACTTTAAACCTTGACTCTGGCCTACCTTGTTCTTCTTGTCTGGACTTGGCAGGTCCCGGCTTGGTGCAGCACCGCTCCCATTGGTTGAAGGTTTACTTGCAGTTTTTTTGGCCTTATCAGCTGTCTCTGCTATCTTGTCCGTTTTCCTCTCAGGACTTTTAAGCTCTTTTTTCTCTGATTTTTCATCCTCCTCCATGTCTGTTTTATCTGTCTTCTTCTCCTCCTCCACCTTGTCTGTTTTCTCTGTCTTTTTCTTCTTCTCCTCCTCCTCCCTGTCTGTTTTATCTGTCTTCTTCTCCTCCTCCTCCATGTCTGTTTTATCTGTCTTCTTCTCCTCCTCCACCCTGTCTGTTTTCTCTGTCTTCTTCTCCTCCTCCTCCATGTCTGTTTTATCTGTCTTCTTCTCCTCCTCCACCCTGTCTGTTTTCTCTGTATTTTTCTTCTTCTCCTCCTCCTCCACCTTGTCTGTTTTCTCTGTCTTCTTCTCCTCCTCCTCCATGTCTGTTTTATCTGTCTTCTTCTCCTCCTCCACCCTGTCTGTTTTCTCTGTCTTTTTCTTCTTCTCCTCCTCCACCACCTTGTCTGTTTTCTCTGTCTTCTTCTTCTCCTCCTCCTCCAGCTTGTCTGTTTTCTCTGTCTTCTTCTCCTCCTCCACCCTGTCTGTTATCTCTGTCTTTTTCTTCCTCTCCTCCTCCCCCACCTTGTCTATTTTCTCTGTCTCCTTCTTCTCCTCCTCCTCCCCCACCTTGTCTGTTTTCTCTGACTTCTTCTTCTCCTCCTCCTCCCACACCCTGTCTGTTTTCTCTGTCTTCTTCTTCTTCTCCTCCTCCCACACCTTGTCTGTTTTCCCTGTCTTCTCCTCCTCCACTTTGTCTGTGGGCTTCTCTGCTCTGTCTGTTTGTTTCTCAGCTGTTACTGTTACCTTTCCAACATGGGCTGTCTTCTCCTTGTCAGACTGTGTTTCCATCTTGTCAAATGTGTTCAACTTCACCGATGTCTCCTGTTTTTCTGGGGTCTTCTCCACTTTTTCAATACTCTGTTCTTTCTGTTCTGTCTTCTCAGGTGTTTCCACCTTATCCATCTTCTCTACCATGTCAGTCTTCTCATCCTTATCCATCTTCTCAGTTTTTTCTTCTTTGTCGGTCTTTTGCACCATGTCCATCTTCTCTACCTTGTCAGTCTTCTTGTCCTTGTCCATTTTATCCATCTTCTCTGATTTTTCTTCTTCATCTGTGTTTTCTGCCTTATCTGTTGGCTCCAGCTTTTCTGTTTTCTCTGCCTTGTCCATTTTATCTATCTTCTCTTCTTTGTCCAGTGGGACTGCGTACTCCACCTTCACTGACGCTTCAGTCTTCGCAGTCGTATCCTTCTTCTCCACTTTGTCTAGTTTATCGAGCATCTTAAATTGGTCCAACTTCTCAAAGTTGTCCATCTTCTCCTCTTTCTCTGGTTTGTCCATCTTATTGGAGTTTACTGTGTGAGAGAGAGAGAGAGAAAACACAACATATTTTAGAACCATACCGATCATGTGAATGAAGTGTAATGACTCTCTCTCCTTGCTGAGGATTAAAGGTGCCAGATCAACTATGCACATGGCTGACATATAGCTTTGATAACGAACACCCCAAGACAGAAGAAGGCTACAACTAAGAAGGACATTGTGACCTCTGGTAGACAACCATAGACTTATATCGAACCACTTCCCATAGATGCATAGAGTAGTTTCAACAGAGACGACAGAGAAAGACATCTATGTGTAAATACATATTGCATTTCTAATTCGAATGAGCGGTTGTTAGGGTGTAAGTATTCTGTTACGGTGAGCGTAGTTTCCAAATGTATGTACGATAAGTTGACTCTTTGTCTCTCCCTCTCCTTACATACCCCTCCCTTTCCATTGCGTAACCAAACGGTCATGCTTTTGTTAGTCCACTAGGGACCTGTTTTCATTGTATTCTGTGTGATGATTTAGTTAGTTTGTAAATAAATAATTAAGCCAATTTGTGTATTGCTGATTCACCACTTAGGTTAGGGTTTGTGCAGATATATTCAACAATTACGCAACGTTCAGAATGAGACTGATGAGGTAATAATTAATCATTGACTGTTATTGATGTAAGAGATCTGTATATCTTTAGAGTTTAAGCCGGGAGACAGTAACTCGTTAAACAACTTTTCCCGTGGTGCCCCAAATTCCTAATGAGTTGATTGTTACATGATTAATTAAATCGAGTGATAATTAAAAGTAGTAGGTAATTATTTGACAAATAGCAGTCATCACATTAATGACAGTCACGTCACGACAGAAGTCATCATCAAATGCCTTGCTGACCTCAAAGATTAACCTCAAGTACCACCACAGAACAGGGCAGATGACCAAACCGGATGACAAACATTTTAAGTGATTAACCACAATACACACACACACAATATCCTTTAGTCAGGACTCAATCATGGACACTCTTACTGACAGTTGTGGCTGCTTCACGTGATGTATTGTTGTCTCTACCTTCTTGCCTTTGTGCTGTTACTTTGCCACCATGTTGTTGTCATGTGGTGTTGTTACCATGCTGTGTTGTCATGTGTTGCTGCCATGCTATGTCGTTGTCTTAGGTCTCTCTTTATGTAGTGTTGTGGTGTCTCTCCTGTCGTGATTGTGTGTTTTGTCCTACATTTTTATTTTTAATCCCAGGCCCCCGTCCCCGCAGGAGACCTTTTCCCTTTTGGTAGGCCGTCATTATAAATAACAATTTGTTCTTAACTGACTTGCCTATTGCCTAGTTAAATAAAATAGATATGATAAATAGTCCCAAAGGGCCTGGTCAAAGGCTTTCAAAAAACAAACTCTAATGAAGTTGGAACAAGTGAATATTTAATAATGCAACTATCAGATGAATCAACAGTAGGCTAAATTAAAATGTGGTGACTGGAATTATCCTGTGGGCTCAGCTCGATTTAGAGATGGCCTTTGACCCTGGCAATCAAACCAATCAGCAGAGCTGAGGCAAAACCACAACCAAAATTACCATGACCATCTCTTAAGGTCCATCTCTCAATATTGTCATGGACAGAGAGACAGACGTCCCAGACAGACAGAAAAATTCACACACAATTATTGTGTTCCTAAAACATGTATGTATGTATGTATGTATGTATGTATGTATGTATGTATGTATGTATGTATGTATGTATGTATGTATGTATGTATGTATGTATGTATGTATGTATGTATGTATGTATGTATGTATGTATGTATGTATGTATGTATGTATGTATGTATGTATGTATGTATGTATGTATGTATGTATGTATGTATGTATGTATGTATGTATGTATGTATGTATGTATGTATGTATGTATGTATGTATGTATGTATGTATGTATGTATGTATGTATGTATGTATGTATGTATGTATGTATGTATGTATGCACCAACACAAACCTACGCAGTTACACATATACCAGCCTACACGAAGACACACAACTACTTCCATTTCATTTAGGCTACATATTGCACTAGTACAGTACATAGTGTCACCTTCATTCTACAAACCATACAGTATCTTGAAGTGTTCTGAGTAAAGAACAAAATATAGTCAAATATGGCTTGTCTAATTAAGTATGGTCTTCTAGTAAAATATGACTTGTCTAATTAAGTATGGTCTTCTAGTAAAATATGGCTTGTCTAATTAAGTATGGTCTTCTAGTAAAATATGGCTTGTCTAATTAAGGATGGTCTTCTAGTAAAATATGGCTTGTCTAATTAAGTATGGTCTTCTAGCAAAATATGGCTTGTCTAATTAAGTATGGTCTTCTAGTAAAATATGGCCGTGAGCGTGTGGCAGGCAGGCCGGTCTGTCTGTCTGTCCTTCTGCATTAGACCCAGGGCTGGACACACTGAGATATGGCGGCACAGTCACCCAGAGAAAGCCTAATTAGCATTGTCACATCAGCTGAAACAAGCTCTGCAGCCTTGACACTTTCAATGGAGGGACAAGACCCGACTAAGCCTTGGGTAGAATATGGGTGAAATAGGTCATCAAGAGGACACACAATCACCATAACCCAAATCTAACAAACTCAACAGAATGTTCTAGCAATGTGCAGTATGTGAAACACACAAACTCACATTTACCACTCTTTTTTCTTGGACATATCCCTGAAGCTCTGCCCCCTTCCATCCCCCTGACTGGCAACGTCCCCCTCTCCAGAAGTGGGTCTCATCCCTCACCCACCCTCATTACAGGGCAGGCCATCTGGGGTACTGGCCTGCTCCACACCAGAGGAGAAATTAGTGGCCTCAGGCCTTAACGTTTCCACAACGCCTCGGGCCCTAAACCCTAACATTCCAGAGATTTCCCACAACACCTCAGGCCCTGAACACTAATGTTCCCACAACGTCTCAGGCCCTGAACCCTAACGTTCCCTAATGTTCCCACAATGTGTCAGGCCCTAACGTTCCCTAATGTTCCCACTACGCCTCAGGCCCTGAACCCTAACGTTCCCTAATGTTCCCACAACGCCTCAGGCCCTGAACCCTAACAGTCCCTAATGTTCCCACAATGCCTCAAGCTCTGATCCCTAACCTTCCCTAATGTTCCCACAATGCCTCAGGCTCTAGCTGTAGGACTAACAATAGTTACTGCCAGTAGGTGACAGAAAGGCCATGTGTTAGTGCATCTTATGTTTACTATACTGACATGAGGATACAGAGCTAAAGGGCTGATGACATTACACAGGACTAACAATAGTTACTGCCAGTAGGTGACAGAAAGGCCATGTGTTAGTGCATCTTATGTTTACTATACTGACATGAGGATACAGAGCTAAAGGGCTGATGACATTACACAGCTGGACAGGAGAATGACCTAATGGAACCAATACACCAAGAAATCTAAAATGCAAAGAGCAAATAGCTCAGCCATGTTTAAATAGACCCGTATCTTCATGGCTAAATAACCAACTAAATCAATATGATTCCAGGGGTTTGTGGAGTAATACAGAAATCCATACTATTTCAGCCGTGCAGTGTGTCAGCTACAACCCAGTAAAACAGCTCATCCACTACACACCATGGATGAGATATCGTTGACTGTCATATTTCCATCCTATAACCCCCCCCATTCGCTTAAAAGTCTATCAGCTCCATACACTGTTATGAGATCTGAAATGAGCCATTTTGAAAAGGCTCAGTATAATCATCCAGAGCAAAGCCCAACTGATTTGTGTGAGAGGAGGCAGGACGGTCCACTTACCACCTGACCCTACTTCAATTACTGCACACCTGAAACCCCTACCTTTGGTAATACGTCTCCAATTGTTTTGGTTGAAGCACCCAAATGAGCAATTAGAGAGCAACAGGCTGCCTGAAGTGGGGGATCGTGGAGCAGGGGGGGATAGAGAGGGGGGAGGAGACCCATGTTGAGTCAACAGAAAAACCTATTGCTAGCGGAGACGCCTTACATGACCATATATGGTGCTCCACAAACTTCAGAAGAGGAGAACAGAGGAAAAACAGAGAAACCAATAGGTGGAATAATTCATTAAGACCCAAATCCAGTCAGACTACACAATATAGTAATTTGGCGGGTGCTTAAATTTGTCCTACTTCACACATGTACCAGTGTGTATTATATATATACATGTGTGGATTGGAAATGTGGCACATCGACAGATCTTTTTCACCTTGGGGTTTCGAACTAGCAACCTTTAGATAACTGTCCCAACACACTGCTAGGCTACCTGCCACCCACGACAAGACAAAGAGAATTGAAGTAGACAAGGCAGGACGACTTGAGGCTTCATCTCTATAGTCCACAGCACAAACAATGATGAGCTTTAATGAAAATGTCTGAATAAATCACATATAAACTTGATATCTTACTCAGCGAAGATATTTGATATCCAATGTGCTCCTTTCACCCCCACCTCTCTAAATAACCTCATCAACTGTGCTCCATTTTCATGTCATATTCACCAGGTAATGGATGAATACCAACAGAGGTGATCTGTGGAGTACTACGAGAACTTTGGGACCTAGAAATGCGCTGAAGCCAACACACTCCTCGACAGCCAGCTCTGTGTCTCAGTCTCCCCATTCACTGAACAGCAAGGGTAAAAAGGTAAAACAGGCAGCCATTTTGAAACCCTTCAGTAGAAGGACGTTAATAAATCATGAATAGAGCATCTGATTAGAATCATCCATCACTCCTAGGGTCTATGAGGCTGATATCATTGTGAGGGAAGTCATTATCTGGAGATGTGATGACATTGTGGCGGTCACGTGTGAAGCCATTATATACAGTACCAGTCAAAAGGGTTGCTCTATATTTTTTACTATTTTATACATTGTAGAATAATAGTGGAAACATCAACACTATGAAATAACACATATGGAATCATGTAGTAACCCCAAAAAAGAATTAAACAAATCAAAATATATTTTAGATTTGAGATTCTTCAAAGTAGCCACCCTTTACCTTGATGACAGCTTTGCACACTCTTGGCATTCTCTCAACAAGCTTCACCTGGAATGCTATTCCAACAGTCTTGAAGGAGTTCCCACATATGCTGAGCACTTGTTGGTTGCTTTTCCTTCACTCTGTGGTCTAACTCATCCCAAACCATCTCAATTGGGTTGAGGTCGGGTGATTGTGGAAGCCAGGTCATCTGATGCAGCACTCCATCACTCTCCTTATTGGTCAAATAGCCCTTAGACACACCTCAAGCTCTATTAAGGTGGCTAAACAGCATTGAATCCATTTTCTGACCCTTGCATTTTTTTTAATGAGAGGTGATAAAAAAAAACATGACAGAGATACTAACATCTTCACGTGGATGTTGAGCCCATTGGCTTCTTCATTGCTTCAGATGATGAAACCCCACTTGCCACCAGAAAATGTCAACGTTAACTATGAGGAAACCCAAAACTGGGATCCTTGACTACCCGCTACAACACTAACACTCAAAACTACCAATGAATATCCTGACTACTTTCTTGGCTATTTCTTTCTGGTTCCTCAGATGACTAGATCGATCCTCAAGGCAAACATAGTCTCATTAAAAGACAGTCATTACACCTCCAGCTCACCTGGAAAGCCTTCCAAAGGAATGATCCCCCTCAGCCACACATCAAGGAAGCTGCTGGCCATCCATAGAATGTCTGGAGTGATTTAGTGAGAGTGGACGCCATGGAGTTTCATTACATTCAGCTGTCAAAGAAAGGAGGCATTCTTCTTCATGCTAAAAGCTGCTCATTTGGTGTGTGACTCAAGTGTGGATCTGATCACCACAAAGGCTTATATTCAACAAGGCAACTTCAAAAAGGCAGAAATAAATGAAAAACCCAGGCAATTAATCAAAAGTAATTCCATATGGTGTCAGGCTGGACAGTCAGCTTTTGTAAGGACTTAGGCATCATCTACTGAATACTGTATACTGGCATGAAACTAGACATACACACACAAGGATGATCCACATTCATCATGGCAATGCTTACTGCAGGCGTCATCAACTAAATTCAGATTTTTCTTCTGGAGCGGTCAGGGGCCCGGGAACATAATTACAAAATAAATTGACTGCAACAATGAACAAACAGATAAAATGTTTCACTGAAACATCATCCTTCCAAAACTGGCTTCCATTTTTATACGAACACATCTCTCTATTAGACGTGGGAATACTTTGGGAACACATTTCCAAGATTAAAATCACATGGAGCTGATTGGCTGGTGTATTTATATATATTTTTTTTATTTCCAATAAAAAATATAAAACATTTGCTCAGAAAACTTAGGGGGCAAAATAAAATCACCCAAGGTCCAAATACAACTAGTGGGCCGCCAGTTGGGGAACACTGACTTACTGGGTCCGCTGCCCTCTGGATTGGAGTTATTTATCTCTCTGACACACACACACGCGCACGCACACACGCACACAGACACACGCGCACGCACACACACACGCACGCACGCGCACACACACACACGCGCACGCACACACACACGCACGCACGCACGCGCACACACACACACACACACACACACACACACACACACACACACACACACACACACACACACACACACACACACACACACACACACACAATGCACCGCATCCTTGATGGCAAGAGAGGTCATAGCATAGGACTTTTCTAATCTACGATGTGACAGAAAAAGTGAAGGGGTCTGAATACTCTCCGAATGCACTGTAAGCGTTGATAACATATGAACCTAAAGTCTCTATTCCATCCAGACCTCCATCAGATCAAATCAAGCTTCATAGAGCACATTTCAGGCATGAATGTGGCGGCAACGTAGCCTAGTGGTTAGAGCATTGGACTAGTAACCAGAAGGTTGCGAGTTCAAACCCCCAAGCTGACAAGGTACAAATCTGTCGTTCTGCCCCTGAACAGGCAGTTAACCCACTGTTCCCAGGCCGTCATTGAAAATAAGAATGTGTTCTTAACTGACTTGCCTGGTTAAATAAAGGTAAAATTAAAAAAAAAATTAATAACACGCTTCACAGTTACAAGCCTAGTGAAATAAAGGTCAGATAAAACATGTAAAAAATAAAACATGGTTGGTTCTTTGGCTCCAACAACAAGTACTTGTCTTGATTTAGCTGGAGGAAGTTGTGAGCCATCCAAGTATTTAAATTACTAATACAGTCTAATCATTTGCCTGTGGAGCTAAAAAAGGGATTCGATCTTGCAACCTTTCAGTTACTAGTCCAACGCTCTAACCACTAGGCTACCTGCCACCCTCATATAGTAGTACACTGTGGCCTTGGTAACAGCATATAGACCATATACGCCAGCAGCATATCACCCTGCATACCACTGCTGGCTTGCTTCTGAAGCTAAGCAGGTCAGTTCCTGGATGGGAGACCAGATGCTGCTGGAAGTGGTGTTGGAGGGCCAGTAGGAGGCACTCTTTCCTCTGGTCTAAAACATATCCCAGTGCCCTGTGTAGGGTGCCGTCTTTTGGATGGGACGTTAAACGGGTGTCCTGACTCTCTGAGGTCATTAAAGATCCCATGGCACTTATCTTAAGAGTAGTGGTGTCAACCCCGGTGTCCTGGCTAAATTCTCAAACCATCATGGTCACCTTATAATCCCCGCTTTACAATTGGCTCATTCATCCCCTGTAACTATTCCCCAGGTCGTTGCTGCAAATGAGAACGTGTTCTCAGTCAACTTACCTGGTCAAATAATAAATAAAATAAATATAGAGAGGCTCAACTTAAGCGTGACCAAGCACGGGGAGGAAAACCATTTGAGCTGTGCTGATGAGATCGGGAGGGTTCTACAGCTCTATGTCCCCCTGGGCAACAGGATTCTTACGCATAAGCATCCACACCGTTCACTCACTCAGACACATAGACATGCGCACACATAGGGACACAGTGAAACACACACCAGCATTCATTTTGGCACTCTTTAAAAAAAATGTGTCTAGAGAGAGAATGAGAGAGTGAGACAGAGACAGAGTGAGAGCGAGACGGAGAGACAGAGAGAGAGAGCGAGACGGAGAGACACACAGAGAGAGAGAGAGAGAGACAGCGAGAGACTGAGAGAGAGGGAGACAGAAAGAGGCACAAAGTCTTTGTTATCAACATTCCATAGACACCACTTTGATGTCCAGAAGTTTTACAATAATAACTTTGAATGGGAGCTGATGGCTGTTCTGCCCAGTGATGTAGTCAAGTCACGAAACCTTGAGTCAAAAGTCCCCTGTGCTCGAGTCCGAGTAATCAATAGTCGAGTCACGAGTCCATATGGCTGAAGTCCGAGCCCCTGTGCTCGAGTCGTGGTCCAAGTGCTCTGAGACACTGGGAACATATTAACTCAAAATAAAGTCAGATATAGTGTAATGACAAGAGGATTTATTTACCCAGTCAGATATAGAGGCGTTATTAACCCAGTCAGATATAGAGGCGTTATTAACCCAGTCAGATATAGAGGAGTTATTAACCCAGTCAGATATAGAGGCGTTATTAACCCAGTCAGATATAGAGGCGTTATTAACCCAGTCAGATATAGAGGAGTTATTTACCCAGTCAGATATAGAGGCGTTATTAACCCAGTCAGATATAGAGGCGTTATTAACCCAGTCAGATATAGAGGCGTTATTAACCCAGTCAGATATAGAGGAGTTATTTACCCAGTCAGATATAGAGGAGTTATTAACCCAGTCAGATATAGAGGCGTTATTAACCCAGTCAGATATAGAGGAGTTATTTACCCAGTCAGATATAGAGGCGTTATTAACCCAGTCAGATATAGAGGCGTTATTTACCCAGTCAGATATAGAGGAGTTATTAACCCAGTCAGATATAGAGGCGTTATTAACCCAGTCAGATATAGAGGCGTTATTTACCCAGTCAGATATAGAGGAGTTATTAACCCAGTCAGATATAGAGGAGTTATTAACCCAGTCAGATATAGAGGCGTTATTAACCCAGTCAGATATAGAGGAGTTATTAACCCAGTCAGATATAGAGGCGTTATTAACCCAGTCAGATATAGAGGAGTTATTTACCCAGTCAGATATAGAGGAGTTATTCACCCAGTCAGATATAGAGGCGTTATTCACCCAGTCAGATATAGAGGGGTTATTCACCCAGTCAGATATAGAGGAGTTATTCACCCAGTCAGATATAGAAGAGTTATTCACCCAGTCAGAGGAGTTATTAACCCAGTCAGATATAGAGGAGTTATTCACCCAGTCAGAGGAGTTATTAACCCAGTCAGATATAGAGGGGTTATTTACCCAGTCAGATATAGAGGAGTTATTCACCCAGTCAGATATAGAGGAGTTATTAACCCAGTCAGATACAGAGGAGTTATTCACCCAGTCAGAGGGGTTATTTACACAATCAGATATAGAGGAGTTATTCACCCAGTCAGATATAGAGGAGTTATTCACCCAGTCAGATATAGAGGAGTTATTTCCCCAGTCAGATATAGAGGGGTTATTCACCCAGTCAGATATAGAGGAGTTATTCACCCAGTCAGATATAGAGGAGTTATTAACCCAGTCAGATACAGAGGAGTTATTCACCCAGTCAGAGGGGTTATTTACCCAGTCAGATATAGAGGAGTTATTCACCCAATCAGATATAGAAGAGTTATTTACCCAGTCAGATATAGAGGAGTTATTCACCCAGTCAGATATAGAAGAGTTATTCACCCAGTCAGATATAGAGGAGTTATTCACCCAGTCAGATATAGAGGAGTTATTAACCCAGTCAGATATAGAGGAGTTATTTACCCAGTCAGATATAGAGGAGTTATTCACCCAGTCAGATATAGAGGAGTTATTCACCCAGTCAGATATAGTGTAATGGCAAGAGGGATTTAGTCAATAAATTGTTTACTATCCATTTTCCTTTCTTTATGTGCCAGCAAGTGTTTGCATATAGACCATTGGTAATGTTACCATGGCTACGTGCAGTTGAAAAACGTTCTAGAACGTTGCAGATAGAAATGCCCTGAAGAGAGCCAAAGTTGTTCCTTATTCAACATGTTAGAGAGGCATGTTTGTTCTACATAGCATATTTCTATCAGAACATTCCAAAACATTGATTCCTGCTGAATGCACCCCAAGGTTGTTAGCTACAGTCAGCGAACGAGGTAACATGACTGAACAAGGATTATCCTAAACAAACTGTTAATGGTCCGGTCCGATGTCAAATGTGGCCACCAATGCATGATAGAAAGTAAAAACGGTATATTATCAACGATTTCTCTGAGGAAAAGAGGGAGACTTGGCTAGTACATTGGCTACAGAACCTGGCTATGAAATGTAGTGGAGAAAAGTGCGAGGGTTGAACGAGACTACAAATTCATAAACTTTTCTATACTCAAGGGAGAGAAAAATATAGCTACAGTAGACTGTTGTTTTACTATTAAACTCAATTCCGTTATTGTTTTTAATTTCGTAAAGCAGCTTGTGTTTCTTAACCAGGTGAATGGTATCTAACTAGAAGACTGGTGGGAACTGGTTAGCTACGAGGAAGCAAGAGAGTCGCCTGCGTGATGTGTAATCGGAGGTGGAGCCGGAGCAGAGCCTTTCTGCCCTCACTCATCGCTTGCTCCCCCGCAGCTCACAAGCTGATGTAGGCTGGGCGTTCCGGGTGTGGCGTGTCCTTCCCACTGCTGAACAGAACATCTGTGCATCTAATATTAATTGTGCTTATCACTGAAAAGCTCTCAATCTTTTCAAAACTCTTGGTCAGTCCACTTAGTAGTCCGATTTTAGTCACAGAGATAATATAGTCTCGTCTCCGTCAACTGAAATTAATAATCATTTTCCTTATTAAGTTACAGTTTTTTTTCGGGGTCTATTTAGTCAGCCATAGTCTCGTCAATTGCCACTGAAAAATAGGTGTGACTAATATTTGAGTCACTATTTTTGTTGACGAAAGGAACACTGGCACACACACACACAAGACCAGAAATAAACAAACAGAAGCGTTATCAAAAACACATCTACACGAAAAAGCACATTTACTACAGAGCACTCCCTAAAACACAGTCATTATTCTGTTTAGTAGAAGATAATGAGTGGAACATTGTATGACAATTATCTGCTTCGTTCTGGGGGTAAACATCCCAGTATGACTCCAAGTCATGAAGAAAGACACTGAAGTAATTCAAAATGACAGCAGCATGTAAAATGACTGGAGCTTGTTTGTGTTTAAGTTCCTTTGTCTCTCCTCCAGCCTCATCTCCTAATCGCTCTCTCCAAACAGGGAGAGGGAGAGGGAGAGGGAGAGGGAACCAAGGGAGCCAGTACAAATACATCTAGGCAGATGCTTAGACTGGGCCAGACACATGTTTCACTCTCCATAGGACCATGGGCATGACGCGCCGCTCCCCCCACTCCACCATGAAGCGCTCAATGACGGTGGCGGACGACCAGGCGCCCCCCACCCTGTCCGCTGCAGGTGCCACCCGCTCCGACCTGAGGCAGGACCAAGAACCTGTAACCATAGACAGGGCAAATCTGCTAATTGATATTCCCCACACTGCCGTTGGGGAGCCATGGTGAATACCTGAAC
This sequence comes from Oncorhynchus kisutch, assembly GCF_002021735.2. Taxonomy (NCBI): domain Eukaryota; kingdom Metazoa; phylum Chordata; class Actinopteri; order Salmoniformes; family Salmonidae; genus Oncorhynchus; species Oncorhynchus kisutch. Next base: position 76,248,100 of record NC_034191.2, read on the forward strand.
ATTCGCCACATGAATACCCTATGTGTGCAAACTGCCTTTGCAAGGTCCTTGTCAAGCCAGCGCACACTCAAACAAGATAACACGCACACACTGAATCAGTCAGACTGGTGGTATCAGCTCAGTTGTGAATCAGACAGACTGGTGGTATCAGCTCAGTTGTGAATCAGACAGACTGGTGGTATCAGCTCAGCTGTGAATCAGACAGACTGGTGGTATCAGCTCAGCTGTGAATCAGACAGACTGGTGGTATCAGCTCAGTTGTGAATCAGACAGACTGGTGGTATCAGCTCAGTTGTGAATCAGACAGACTGGTGGTATCAGCTCAGTTGTGAATCAGACAGACTGGTGGTATCAGCTCAGCTGTGAATCAGACAGACTGGTGGTATCAGCTCAGTTGTGAATCAGACAGACTGGTGGTATCAGCTCAGTTGTGAATCAGGCACGGTTGACAAGTACACAACCTACTGCATGCAGTGAAACGCAGTAAATTGCAGTTCGTAATGCCACCACTAGATGTCAGCGTCAACATTTGAGTAGATTCGATACAGTGCTTAACAACAGTCAAAGGTCATGTAAACAGACATATTTATGATTCTATGTATATAATATCGCCGATTTATCTGTGGAATAAAGACCGATACAAATATTTCTGTGAAAGACTAATATTGGCTGATAATAATGGTCAACCGATTTATCGGTCACACAATCTGGGCCATCTGCAATCTGCAGTGCCAGACAGCATCACCAATACCTACCCTCCAGTGTGGTGAAAGGGTTGGTACCCATGCTTTCACCAAAGCCGGTGCCAAGGTTGGTGCTCTTACCCGCCCCAAAGCCAATGCCCAGGTTTGTGCCCATGCCCAGGCCTGTCCCGTTCAAGGCCTGACTGCTGAAGGGTACAGGCAGCAGCACGTCCTGCTCCTTGTCTGCCCCCATCCCCTCCATGATGCCCTCTAGAGGCGAAGTGCCCCCACAGTCTTTCATTGGGGGGAAGGGCAAGAGGTTTAAGGTGGGGTCTTGGTCCTGCCTCAGGTCGGAGCGGGTGGCACCTGCAGCGGACAGGGTGGGGGGCACCTGGTCGTCCGCCACCGTCATTGAGCGCTTCATGGTGGAGTGGGGGGAGCGGCGCGCGGCGCCCATGGACGATGTCAACTCGTCCAGCCCAGCACCAGGGTAATGGTCAGGCAGCTCCAGGCTAGAAGGTACTGAGAGGTGGGAACACTCAGACATGGTCCGACGCATGGCCTTCCGCTGCTGTTCAGCACGTCCCATGAAACACGGCTCAAGTTTCACCTCCTCCTCTTCTTCCTCATTCTCCTCCGAGGAGCCCTCGGCCATTTGACGGCCACCTGGTGCTGACATGCTGTCCTCGTCCTGCCTCTCCAGGTAGTTGTCATTGACAACCCCGATGACACAATAATTAGTGGCACCAGTATTCTGGGGTGGAAGGGTCTCGGAGTTCCACGCTCCGGTGCTGTCTGGGCCTGGTTTTAGCGAGCTAGAGGACGAGGGTATGTCCATGCGTCTGGCTGGGGAACCAGGTACGGGGGGCAGTAGGACACCGTTGTTCCCATAGCCCATGGGGGAGGGGGAGGAAGACACTGGGCTTTCTGGACTCTCCCCGGCACTGTCTAACCCAGGAAAGCCCCCCCTGCCGGGTACCTTACGATTCGCATCCATGCCACCGCCTGCTGGAGCGTCAAAGAAGCACAGCTTGTCCTCATCTGTGAGTCCTGTGGCCCCTCCGAAACTCCTGGGGGGCCCCATGTCTCCATGCTGCCAGTCCCAGGCCTGGGTGGCAGGGGCCACGGAGGGGACCTTACACAGTTCGCTGTACTCCGAAAACGGAGAACCAGGCTGCTGGTTGGAGAGAGAAGACATGCTTTCCCTCCTTTCTCACTCTCACTCTTGATTTTTTCCTCAGGGTACGATTCTTTGTCCTCTCTTTGTTCCCTTTCCTCTGTGGCTCTGTTGTTCCTGCTGGTTAGATGCACAGGTGGGTTCTGTCTCGGCTGCAATAAGGGCAGTGATGAGAGCGAGCGTGTGTGTGTGGTGGAGCCTCTCTGTGTGTGCTTCTTCGCTCTCAATCGACCAGGAGGAAGAGGAGACTGAGACTGTAAACTGGATGTGCTGCCCTTTCTCTCTCTCCTCCCTCACTCTCTCTCTCTCTTTCCCTCCTCAATCTCCATCTCGCTCGCCCTCCACCCTTTCCATCTCTCTACCTCCTCTCCCTCCTCTCTCTCTCCTCCCTCACTCTCTCTCTCTCTTTCCCTCCTCAATCTCCATCTCGCTCGCCCTCCACCCTTTCCATCTCTCTCCCTCCTCTCCCTCCTCTCTCTCCTCTCTCTCTCTCTCTCTCTCTCTCTCTCTCTCTCTCTCTCTCTCTCTCTCTCTCTCTCACTTCCAGTCTTTTGCATGGCTATTGGTCATGTGACTAGTGTGGGTGCTCATTGGCTGCTGCTGACTCACAGCTCCCTGCCCCTGTAGTGGAGCATTCATCCCCCTCCTCTCTTTTTTCTCTCTTTCTTTCCCTTTCTACCCCCCACTCCACCTCTCTCCCCCTCTTCCATACTCCTCCCTAGGCAACCTGCGCTTACAGTGATAGTGAGGGGTATGGCACACACACCTAGGGAGCTGTGGGTGAGGTCTGGGGCGGCTGCTTTAGGGGAGTATGAGCCTCGAACAGCAAAGTGACCCATATCTGGGTAACATCTATTTGACCTCTTTCTGTGTCTTTCCACCTCACTTTCCCGCTTTGAAACCTCACTGTGTATCTCTGAGCCAGACAGACAGTAGTGTACCCTGACAGAGGCCTCTGTTGAGCAGTGCCAAAGTCTAGAGTGAAAGAGAGAGGGAGAGAGATTTATGAATGTACGTGTGTGTAGGCGTGTTTAGGTATGTGTGTGGTTAATTCTGGTTCAATCTCAGTCTGCGGCATTACTAAAGGCAAAATGAGAAACTGGAGTACGGTACACAACCTCAGTCCACTTCCTGATTTAACACATACCATTATGTGTTTGTATACTCATAAACATTTGATACCTGTCGGTTAAGGTTAGGTCAGTAGCGCCACAGAGTGACAGTTACAGCCAAAATGACAGTTCTGACTGGAACAAATTTCCGTCCATGGATTGTGTGAAGCTTCTGTGGCTTCGAACAAAATAGACAGATTGTCCACAGAGAGAGACTGTTTCTGTACAGCCTTCATCTTTCGTTTAAGAGACGACCCTGATGGCATCTCGGTCGCCATAGCGACCGTCGCCCCCGGTTACCAAAGGAACAAGTCCCTCCCACCAAACATGTGTTCGCTGCTCACCATAAAAACACCAACAAACAGAAACACACACACGAACACACAGGGCTCTACCAGTCATCCAGTGCCCCAGCCGTAATGAGGCCGTGTTCCATTAGCTTCAGTACGGTGCTCTGACAGGAGAGACAGGAACACAATGAGACAGATCAGATCAGTGGGAAACAAAACAATTCAGATGCTAATCACAAGCCGAGTAGCTACCATAAACAAAATGGCTGCCTACTCAATCGCATGGTGATTGAAGCAAACTACACTGAACAAAAATAGAAACGCAACATGGAAAGTGTTGGTCCCATGTTTCATGAGATGAAATAAAAAGAACCCAGAAATATTCAATGGGCACAAAAAGCTTGTTTCTCCACAAATTTGTTTCTCATCCCTTTGTTATTATTTTTCATTTTCCAAGATAATCCATCCACCTGACAGGTGTGGCATATCCAGAAGATGTTTAAACAGAATGATCATTACACAGGAGCACTCATCAACGGGGTTGTAGTGGAGCAGGTTGAGAGCTTCAAGTTCCTTGGTGTCCACATCACCAACAATCTAGAATGGTCCAAATACACCAAGACAGTCGTGAAGAGGGCACTACAAAACCTATCCTCCCTCAGGAGACTGAAAAGATTTGACATGGGTCCTCAGATCCTCAAAAGGTTCTACAGCTGCAACATCGAGAGCATCCTGACCGGTTGCATCACTGCCTGGTATGGCAATTGCTCGGCCTCCGACCGCAAGGCACTAAAGAGGGTAGTGCGTACGGCCCAGTACATCACTGGGGCTAAGCTGCCTGCCATCCAGGACCTCTACACCAGGCGGTATCAGAGGAAGGCCCTAAAAATTGTCAATGACCACAGCCACCACAGTCATAGACTGTTCTCTCTACTATCGCATGGCAAGCGGTACCGGAGTGCCAAGTCTAAGACCAAAAGGCTTCTCAACAGGTTTTACCCCCAAGCCATAAGACTCCTGCTACTGCTACTCTCTGTTTATCATATATGCATAGTCACTTTAACCATATCTACATGTACATACTACCTCAATCAGCCTGACTAAACGGTGTCTGCATGTAGCCTCTCTACTGTATATAACCTCTCTACTGTATATAGCCTCTCTACTGTATATAACCTCTCTACTGTATATAGCCTCTCTACTGTATATAGCCTCTCTACTGTATATAGCCTCTCTACTGTATATAGCCTCTCTACTTGTATAGCCTTTCTACTGTATATAGCCTCACTACTGTATATAGCCCCTCTACTGTATATAGCCTTTCTACTGTATATAGCCTCACTACTGTATATAGCCCCTCTACTGTATATAGCCTTTCTACTGTATATAGCCTGTCTACTGTATATAGCCTCTCTACTGTATATAGCCTCTCTACTGTATATAGCCTCTCTACTGTATGTAGCCTCTCTACTGTATATAACCTCTCTACTGTATATAGCCTCTCTACTGTATATAGCCTCTCTACTGTATATAGCCTCGCTACTGTATATAGCCTCTCTACTGTATATAGCCTCTCTACTGTATGTAGCCTCTCTACTGTATATAGCCTCTCTACTGTATAAAGCCTCACTATTGTATATAGCCTTACTACTGTATATAGCCTTGCTACTGTATATAGCCTGTCTATTGTATATAGCCTCTCTACTGTATATAGCCTGTCTACTGTATGTAGCCTGTCTACTGTATATAGCCTCACTACTGTATATAGCCTCTCTACTGTATGTAGCCTGTCTACTGTATATAGCCTCGCTACTGTATATAGCCTCTCTACTGTATATAGCCTCTCTACTGTATATAGCCTCTCTATTGTATATAGCCTCACTACTGTATATAGCCTATCTACTGTATATAGCCTCTCTACTGTATATAGCCTGTCTACTGTATGTACCCTGTTTACTGTATATAGCCTCTCTACTGCAGGTAGCCTCTCTACTTTTATAGCCTCACTACTGTATATAGCCTCTCTACTGTATATAGCCTCACTACTGTATATAGCCTCTTTACTGTATATAGCCTCTCTACTGTATATAGCCTGTCTTTTTACCGTTGTTTTATTTCTTTACCTACCTATTGTTCATCTAATACCTTTTTTGCACTATTGGTTAGAGCCTGTAAGTAAGCATTTCACTGTAAGGTTTTAAGCTAGAGTTCATATAAGGAAATCAGGAAATCACCTGTTGTATTTGGCGCACATGACAAATAAACTTTGATTTGATTTGTGCTGGGGACAATAAAAGGCCACTTTAAAATGTGCAGTTTTGTCACACAACACAATGCCACAGATATCTCAAGTTTTCAGGGAGCGTGCAATTGGCATGCTGTCTGCAGGAATGTCCACCAGAGCGGTTGCCAGAGTATTGAATGTTAATTTCTCTACCATAAGCCGCCTCCAATGTTTTTCTAGAGAATTTGGCAGTACATCCAACCAGCCTCACAATCGCAGACCACACATAACATGCCAGCCCAGGACTTCCACATCCCATCCATTCTTCACCTGCAGGATTGTCTGACAGATATATCTGGGCTATTTCTGTCTGTAATAAAGTCCTTTTGTGGGGAAAAACTCATTCTGATTGGCTGGGCCTGGCTTCCTATTAGGTGGGGCCTGGCTGCCAAGTGGGTGGGTCTATACCCTCCCAGGCCCACCCATGGCTGCACCCCTGCTCAGTCATGTGAAATCCATAGATTAGGGCCTAATTAATTCATTTACATTCACTGATTTCCTTATATGAACTCTAGCCTAAAATCTTTGAAATTGTTGCATGTTGCGTTTATATTTTTGTTCAGTATATATACACTTGCTATGTGAAAAAACAAGACTGTTTTTGGATACAGTACTTTGCATGATTCATCAATATGTTTAACAAGCATTATCAACCATTCATGATCACATCAGAGTTGCTCACTGTACGTTGTAGTGGTGTCCTGTACCTGCGTGCATCAACAGCTGAGCCTGGTATACATTAGTATAGTAGAGTATTGTAGTGTAGTATTGTATAGTGCAGTATTGTGGAGTGGAAATATAGTATAGTACAGTGTGGTATTTTGGAGCGGAGTATAGTGTAGTATTGTATAGTGTAGTGTAGTATTGTGGAGTATAGTGTCTTGTAGCATATTGTATAGTGCGGTATTGTGGGGTGGAGTATTAGCATTGTATAGTGTAGTGGAGTATAGTATAGTGTAGTATAATATAGTATAGTACAGTATAGTGTGGTCTAGTGTAGTATTGTGGAGTACAGTATTGTATAGTAGAGTATAGTGGAGTGTAGTATAGTATAGCGGTGTGCAGTATAGTACAGTGGAGTATAGTATAGTGGACTAGTGTGGTATTGTGGAGTAAAGTATAGTGTAGTATTGTGGAGTATAGTATGGTATAGTGGAGTATAGTATTGTGGAGTATAGTATTGTGGAGTATGCTCAGCAAACAGTGGAATAGTAATTTGGATATCTGGGCCATGTCAACTCTGCCGATTCATGCCATGTCAACTCTGCCGATTCATGCCATGTCAACTCTGCCGATTCATGCCATGTCAACTCTGCCGATTCATGCCATTTCAACTCTGCCGATTCATGCCATGTCAACTCTGCCGACTCATGCCATGTCGAGCCTGCTGACTCATGTCATGTTGACCCTGCCACATCGCAGCCCTCTCTCTCCTAAAGGCGTGACATCTGAGCCCCTCAGGGACAGGGACACAGAGCGCTCCCTTTCCAGTGATGACCTCACTCTGCCTGGCCCGGCTGGCTGGGTGGCTGGACGCACACACACACACACACACACACACACACACACACACACACACACACACACACACACACACACACACACACACACACACACACACACACACACACACACACACACACACACACACACACACACACAAAAACGCCAACTTACATAATCCCGCTGCGCTACTGAGGCATCGTGCCTAATCGACCAATAACAAGGACGGAGAAAAGAAGACATTAAGTAAAGCAAACCATCCCATCATTTCATTTAGCAGTGGACTTTTGGAGAAAATGTGATCGGTGTGTTAAATCAAATCACATCTCACCTCCTGTTGCACATGTTTGTCTCAGCTTCATCTCTAACCATAGAAGTCATTGTGAGGTGAAAACGACAGCATGGAAATAGATCGGGTATTTCCAGATTAATCATATCAATGACATATCCTGCAATGTTCCATACCAACAATGGCTACCCTATGCACCGGAGCCTTGTTGTCTTTCACCGGTGAACTACTGTATATACTGAGCTGCAGAGAGGTTGGATAGGTGGCCATTAACTGAGAGAACTGATGAGACTAAAAAAGGGCGTTTATCAAACCTGGTGCCCTACGGAGTATGCAAATAGGCCAATCGGTCAAGCTATTAAACTAGCAAACACTCCCTGGTACATTATTCAGAAGGATTGTTATACACGGAGGTGCAATACTTAAAATGTGAGCTGTGAAAGGCTACAGCTGTAAATAAGAGAGAGAGAGAGACAGAGACAGAGAGACAGTGAGAGACAGAGAGAGACAATGAGAGACAGAGAGAGCGAGAGCGAGAGTCAGAGAGAAAGAGTCAGAGAGAGCGAGAGTCAGAGAGAGAGAGACAGAGAGAGCGAGAGTCAGAGATAGCGAGAGTCAGAGAGCGAGAGTCAGAGAGAGCGAGAGTCAGAGAGAGTGAGAGTCAGAGAGAGAGAGACAGAGAGAGAGAGAGACAGAGAGAGCGAGAGTCAGAGAGCGAGTCAGAGAGAGCGAGAGTCAGAGAGAGAGAGACAGAGAGAGCGAGACAGAGAGAGCGAGAGTCAGAGAGAGAGAGACAGAGAGAGCGAGAGTCAGAGAGCGAGTCAGAGAGAGCGAGAGTCAGAGAGAGTGAGAGTCAGACTACATGGGAGTCAGTGTTATTAATGCATTCACTTCTGAGAGAGAAAAAGAAAGGAAAGAAAGGTGTGGAGGGAGAGATCAGAAGACAGAGAAGGACAAAACAATTGAGGGGGGAGAGAAAGTGAGCCAGTCTTTAGTTGTTTTATTTTTATCTTAATCAGTACACCCCTCCCCCTTCCCCCTGCTGTCACACCCCATTGTTTCCTTGGTATCCCCCTCTTCCCAATGTCTCCAAAGCAATTGCCTCCCGTTTCCATGGCAACAGAATCCTTGCCACGGGGTGGCAAACAAGTGGCGGGGGAGGGGGGGGGGGTCATCTCGCCAACACAGGGAGCCAGTGGAAGATATGAAGAGAGGAGGGAAGGGGAGAGAGAGCGAGAGAGGTGAGATGGTGGAAGAGGAAGGAGGTGAGATGGTGTGAGGGGGGAAGGGGAGAGGGAGGGATGAAGGGAGAGAGGTTGGAGGGCGAGAGGGAGGGAGAGAGGTGAGAGGGGGAGGGAGAGAGATGAAGGGAGAGAGGTTGGAGAGAGGTGAGAGGGGGAGGGAGAGAAGGGGAGGGCGTGAGTTGAGAGGGGGAGGGAGAGAGGTGGGAAGGCAAGAGGGAAGTAAGGGGGGGTTGAAATCAACTGGGGGCATATTAAAATATTCAGCATATTAGGCCGTCCTAGTAAATAAGAATATGTTCTTAATAAAATAAATATGATTATCTGCTGAGCTATGAGCTAAGGAGCACACTGCTCAAGTCAATGGTATCTTTCAATGAATCAGTCAGTCTGCTACAGTCTCTGCTGCTAATGTCTATGCAAGTCTGTTAATCCAGCAATGTCTGTGACATGCTGATAGACTAGCCTCCAGCATTTCAGATGTAAATAGCTTAGTTTTAGGCTTAGCACAACAGTCTCCTCAACCCAAACAGAGGGAGAAGATTGAGTTTGATCAAGCTGAAAACGTGGTGCTGTGGAGTGTGACAGTCACACACTGTGGCCATATCGTTTAAGCCTCAGATCCTCCACTTCCACCATGAACTACTTGCCTGCCTTGGATCAGTGCTCTACATCACACCAGCTTCAAAATCTGAGAGAGAGAGCCTTGCTTTGTGTACATTGTGTTTGAGACACCTCCGTTTCCAGACATGAAGGCACACATTACCAGACATGTTACGTGGTAAGGTTGCAGAGAAGGTGCAGAGAAGAGAACAGATGTAGAATCAGTGGTTAAGGGGGGAGGGGGCGAAGCCGAACTGACCAACAAACGGTGACAGTCCAGTGGACGAGTTTGGCAGTGTGTTGTGAGCATACTCCGCCCACGAGAGGAACTTGCTCCAGTTGCTCCTGGTTGTCCTGCTCCGTTTTCCCATTCGACTGTGGGTGGAATCCCGAGGAGAGACTCACCGACGCTCCCAACAGGGAGCAGAAGGCTTTCCAATACCGTGTGACGAACTGGGGGCCACGATCCGAGACAATGTCCTGGAGAAGTCTATGTAGTTGAAAAACATGGGTAATCATGAGATCAGCGGTAAGGTAAGGCAATGAAATAGGCTGCCTTGGAGAACCGATCAACGACCACCGGGATAGTGGTAATCCTGTGTTAAAGTTTACGGACAGGTGGGACCAGGGCCGGCTGGGGATGGGCAGAGGTTGGAGCAACCCAGCCAGTCGCTGTCGTGAGGACTTGCTTTGTGCACAGATGGAACAGGCCACAACAAAGTATCAAATCAAATCAAATCAAAATCAAACAAAGTATCTCATATAGTCCATCATGTTGGACCACCAGAATTTCCACCTCAGGAACTCCAGTGTCTGATTAACCCCTGGATGCCCAGTTAATTTAGAGGAGTGTCCCCATTGTAGATCCCGGGAACTGGCTGATCGTGGAATGTAAAGTCTGTTGGTGGGTCCCCCGCCGGGATCAGGTTCTCGGGTCTGGGCTTGTCGGACCGTGGCCTCAATACTCCATATCAGAGAGGCCACAATGCGGGGGCTGGGGATGATGGGTTTGGAGTCCCTCTCCTCATCAGAGGCATCATGTTGGCGGTCGTCTGCTTTCTGACTCTTGGATCCCGGGCGATTGGCTAGTCATCCTGATTGCCAGCGTTATCAGGGTCTCGAGGTCCTCTCCCAGTTCCCGAGAGGCCAGTTAATCCTTGATGGAGTTAGACAAACCCTGGTGGAAAGAGGTGACCAGGGCCTCCATATTCCACCCACTCTTGGCGGCAAGGGTGCGGAACTCAATGGCGAAGTCAGACACTGGTCTGGCCCCTTGGCCATGTTGAACAGTCGGCTGGCCGCTTAACGTCCACCGACTGGGTGGTCGAAGACTCGCCGTAGCTCGGCGATGAAGTCCAATATGGAGCTGCAGGATGGTGGCTGCTGTTCCCATACCGCCTTTGCCCACACCAGGGCCTTACCCAAGAGTAGAGAGATGATGTAGGCTATCATGGCCCGATCGGTCTGGAACGAGGAGGACAGTAGCTCGAACACCAGAGAACACTGAGTGAGGAACCCCTTGCATCCTCCCGGGTGGCCGTCATACCGCTCGGGGGCTGGGATCTTGGGTTCCCGGTGCAGGTTCCCTGGAGGAACTACGTCAACGTCTGTAGCACTGGGCGATGAGACTTGGACATTGGCTCCTCCTGGGTTGAGGTTGGACTGTGGTTGGAGGGAGTCGGTAAGTGCCCGGAGGGTATCTGATATTTGGGAGACTTGTTCTTGCCCCAGCAGTGCTCCTTGGTGGGTGACAACATTTTTGATCTGGGTGATCTCTGCTGGGTTCATGTTTGTGCAGAAGCTTGTTGTGACGTGGTGAGGTTGGACCCAGGTGCAGAGAGAGACCAGATGAGGAATCAGTGGTTAAGGATCAACATAATACTTTACTGAGAAACGGTAGCCGCAGGATCACACTACACTAGAAAAAACAACAAACACTAAGTCTTAAAAACTCACTCAGGAAACGACCGCACACACACGACCGAAAACAATTCAAGCTTCTGCCAAGGACAACAGAAAACACATGTCTTATAACAGGGAAATCATAATGAGTAAATTGGACACACCTGAGTGTCGTTAATGTCTCGATGGTCTCTGCCGCTCTCTGGTGACAGGTGGAACCACGACAAGACAGACTGCTTAAAATAGTGTGCTGTTAAAAATAACATGACAATGTGCTTTGATTGCTTACCAGGAATGGATATTGAAAGGATTTATGTAATGATGTAGTTGATGCTTCAGCGGGCTACTGCCTTGTAGTCAATGGGAAAGTTTGAATCTCTCCTCAGGGTCTATTTCTGAACATTGACATACAGTGTAGGTGTACGTAGAGCCATATATTTGGATTTGAAATACTTGGCTCTGGGTGTACACATTAAGATCTGTATTATTTCCACCCATTGAGTAGCTATGGTCTGACGAGAAAATGCCTACTGCCTTCTGTAGCAGCACATTGACATTGTAATGGTCCTGCAGCATACACTGGTGCCCCTACTACAGTGTTGTAAGTGGTCTGAGATCCGTCACACCATCTATCAACTTGAAATATATTTTCAATCTTGTCTGTCTTTTGTGGTAAAGTCGAAACATCCAAAAACCGCCTCACCGTTTTAGTCATGTTGTAGCAGACGTGCTCGGAACTCTCATCCATTTCTATTCATTATGGATGTGCTGTTGATTGGCCAATCCGCTCTGCCGACTTCACAGTCATTCCCATTCTGGGCACACATGGTCCTTGATCCATCCAACAAGCTCCCCAAATTCCCTTAATTTCAATAAATATGGACGCTAAATCAAGTGGGCTGATTTTTGGAGGATAAATATATGTATTCATGAGTTCATGTCCAATCGATAGGACATCTTAGTAGATGGCTGCATTTCGAGGCTTAGGTTTATGAGGAGATTGATTGGGAATTTTATTTGGTTTGCCATGTAATGCCAGCATGTGGTTGTCAAAGCCTTTGACCCTAAAGTGATGAGACATTTCTCAATAATATCCCTCCGTAATCCAGCACCATAGTAAGAACACTGCCATTTAAATACAGTGGATGAGAGATGAGTATATAGTGTGAACCACTGCACTAAGAAGAAGAAAAACGAATTTCTCCTTTAACCACATCAGCTCTATTCAACCATCAAATACAGTACGAGAGGGCGAGAATGAACTATTTCTGCCAATGAGAAGAAACTGGAACCAGGACAAGCTCAGAGTAAAACACTGTCAGGTTGTTCCAGTTACGGAATCTAAAATTAATTATAGAATGTCTCCGGTTAAGCAAACAGTGTTAGCCCCAGGGTTTGATGTTCCAATGTAGACATTTTGATTCCATCATGTCAGGTCTGTGTCAGGGGAGTGAGTGGAAGGGTAGAGGTAGAATAGCATCTCTGCTGCTCTCCTTTGCCCTGTCTGGGTAGAGATTATATGATTCGTTGACGGCAGACAGCTCCCTTCCTCATTCCCCATGCAGACAGCCGCCCGCCGGTTCAGGAAATCACCCGATCCCAGAGCCCGTTATAGAAACAGAAACCTTTCCAGGGATGCTTCATTTACATGTTTCGCATAATTAAGAGACTGATACACAGTGACTGGTGCTGTAATATAGCTACAGTGACCCCCCTTTTAGACTGATACACAGTGACTGGTGCTGTAATATAGCTACAGTGACCCCCCTTTTTAGACTGATACACAGTGACTGGTGCTGTAATATAGCTACAGTGACCCCCCTTTTTAGACTGATACAGAGTGACTGGTGCTGTCATATAGCTACAGTGACCCCCCCTTTTTGCGTTGTTGTTTCTGTGTACGTGATTAGTTTCCTTCCAATGAGGTTGCATGTGAAAAAATGCATGCATGTATATGTGCTGTGACCTGTTTGTGAGTTAGTTAGTGTGATGTTTCTGTGAGTTGGTGTGTGTGTGTGTGTGTTTGTGTGTTGGGGTGTGTGTGTGTGTGTGTGTGTTTGTGTGTGTTGGGGTGTGTCACTGATAAAGTGCTTTTAGCCTCAGCCTACTTTCTCAGTATCAGTCGCCATCCCCATGGCAACATAAACTGCTGCTCAGTCACCATGGCAACTAGCCAGACCCTCCCCCCTCACCAAAGGTGCATGTAGGACTGTCTATCACTGTAAATGTATCCCAATGTAACTGTCTATCACTGTAACTGTCTCCCACTGTAACTGTCTAACACTGAAACTGTCTCCTACTGTAACTGTCTCCCACTGTAACTGTATATCACTGTAACTGTCTACTAATGTAACTGTCTACTAATGTAACTGTCTATCACTGTAACTGTCTACTAATGTAACTGTCTATCACTGTAACTGTCTACTAATGTAACTGTCTATCACTGTAACTCTCAATCACTGTAACTGTCTATCACTGTAACTGTCTACTAATGTAACTGTCTATCACTGTAACTGTCTACTAATGTAACTGTCTATCACTGTAACTCTCAATCACTGTAACTGTCTATCACTGTAACTGTCTACTAATGTAACTGTCTATCACTGTAACTCTCAATCACTGTAACTGTCTATCACTGTAACTGTCTACTAATGTAACTGTCTATCACTGTAACTGTCTACTAATGTAACTGTCTATCACTGTAACTGTCTACTACTGTAACTGTCTACCACTGTCTACCACTGTCTACCACTGTAACTGTCTATCACTGTAACTGTCTATCACTGTCTATCACTGTGACTGCCTATCACTGTAACTGTCTATCACTGTAACTGTCTACCACTGTAACTGTCTATCACTGTAACTGCCTACCACTGTAACTGTCTACCACTGTAACGGTTACCACTGCAACTGTCTACTACTGTAACTGTAACTGTCTACCACTATAACTGTCTATCAATGTAACTGTCTCCCACTATAACTGTTGACTAATGTAACTGTCTATCAATGTCTACTACTGTAACTGTCTATCACTGTCTACTACTGTAACTGTTTATCACTGTCTACGACTGTAACTGTCTACGACTGTAACTGTCTATCACTATCTAATACTGTAACTGTCTACTACTGTAACTGTCTATCACTGTCTATCACTGTAACTGTCTACTACTGTAACTGTCTACTAATGTAACTGTCTATCACTATCTACTACTGTAACTGTCTACTACTGTAACTGTCTACCACTGTAACTGTCTACCACTGTAACTGTCCATCACTATAACTGTCTACTACTGTACCTGTCTATCACTGTCTACCACTGTAACTGTCTATCACTGTAACCATCTATCACTGTAACTGTCTATCACTGTAACTGTATATCACTGTCTACTACTGTAACTGTCTACTACTGTAACTGTCTATCACTATCTACCACTGTAACTGTCTACTACTGTAACTGTCTACTACTGTAACTGTCTATCACTGTCTACCACTGTAACTGTGTACTACTGTACCTGTATATCACTGTAACTGTCTACTACTGTACCTGTATATCACTGTAACGGTCTTCCACTGAAACTGTCTACCAACTGTAACTGTCTACCACTGTCTACCACTGTAACTGTCTATCACTGTAACTGTCTACTACTGTAACTGTCTATCACTGTCTATCACTGTAACTGTCTACTACTGTAACTGTCTATCACTGTCTACCACTGTAACTGTGTACTACTGTAACTGCCTATCACTGTAACTGTCTATCACTGTAACTGTCTACTAATGTAACTGTCTATCACTGTAACTCTCAATCACTGTAACTGTCTACTAATGTAACTGTCTATCACTGTAACTCTCAATCACTGTAACTGTCTACTACTGTACCTGTATATCACTGTAACGGTCTTCCACTGAAACCGTCTACCAACTGTAACTGTCTACCACTGTCTACCACTGTAACTGTCTATCACTGTAACTGTCTATCACTGTCTATCACTGTGACTGCCTATCACTGTAACTGTCTATCACTGTAACTGTCTACCACTGTAACTGTCTATCACTGTAACTGCCTACCACTGTAACTGTCTACCACTGTAACGGTTACCACTGCAACTGTCTACTACTGTAACTGTAACTGTCTACCACTATAACTGTCTATCAATGAAACTGTCTCCCACTATAACTGTTGACTAATGTAACTGTCTATCACTGTCTACTACTGTAACTGTCTATCACTGTCTACTACTGTAACTGTTTATCACTGTCTACGACTGTAACTGTCTACTACTGTAACTGTCTATCACTATCTAATACTGTAACTGTCTACCACTGTAACTGTCTAACACTGTCTATCACTGTAACTGTCTACTACTGTAACTGTCTACTAATGTAACTGTCTATCACTATCTACTACTGTAACTGTCTACTACTGTAACTGTCTACCACTGTAACTGTCTACCACTGTAACTGTCCATCACTATAACTGTCTACTACTGTACCTGTCTATCACTGTAACTGTCTATCACTGTCTACCACTGTAACTGTCTATCACTGTCTATCACTGTAACTGTATATCACTGTAACTGTCTACTACTGTAACTGTCTATCACTGTCTACCACTGTAACTGTGTACTACTGTAACTGCCTATCACTGTAACTGTCTATCACTGTAACTGTCTACTAATGTAACTGTCTATCACTGTAACTCTCAATCACTGTAACTGTCTACTAATGTAACTGTCTATCACTGTAACTGTCTACTACTGTACCTGTATATCACTGTAACGGTCTTCCACTGAAACCGTCTACCAACTGTAACTGTCTATCACTGTAACCATCTATCACTGTAACCATCTATCACTGTAACTGTCTACCACTGTAACTGTCTACCACTGTAACTGTAACTCTACTACTGTAACTGTCTATCAATGTAACTGTCTATCAATGTAACTGTCTACTATTGTAACTGTCTATCACTGTCTACTACTGTAACTGTCTACCACTGTAACTGTCTACCACTGTAACTGTCCATCACTGTAACTGTCTACTACTGTAACTGTCTATCAATGTAACTGTCGACTATTGTAACTGTCTATCACTGTCTACTACTGTAACTGTCTACCACTGTAACTGTCTACTACTGTAACTGTCTACCACTGTCTACCACTGTAACTGTCTATCACTGTAACTGTCTATCACTGTCTATGACTGTGACTGCCTATCACTGTAACTGTCTATCACTGTAACTGTCTACTTCTGTAACTGTCTACCACTGTAACTGTCTATCACTGTAACTGTCTACCACTGTAACGGTTACCACTGCAACTGTCTACTACTGTAACTGTCTATCACTGTCTACCACTGTAACTGTCTACTACTGTAACTGTCTATCACTGTCTATCACTGTAACTGTCTACGACTGTAACTGTCTACTAATGTAATTGTCTATCACTATCTACTACTGTAACTGTCTTCCACTGTAACTGTCTATCACTGTAACTGTCTATCACTGTAACTGTCTATCACTGTAACTCTCAACTACTGTAACTGTATATCACTGTAACGGTCTTCCACTGAAACCGTCTACCAACTGTAACTGTCTATCACTGTAACCATCTATCACTGTAACCATCTATCACTGTAACCATCTGTCACTGTAACTGTCTATCACTGTAACTGTAACTGTCCACCACTGAAACTGTCTATGAATGTAACTGTCTATCACTGTAACTGTAACTGTCCACCACTGAAACTGTCTATCACTGTAACTGTCTATCACTGTAACTGTAACTGTCCACCACTGAAACGGTCTATCACTGTAACTGTCCACCACTGTAACTGTCTATCACTGTAACTGTCTACTAATGTAACTGTAACTGTCTATCACTGTAACTGTCTATCACTGTAACTGTCTAACACTGTAACTGTCTATTAATGTAACTGTCTACTACTGTACCTCTCAACTACTGTAACTGTAGCTGTCTACTACTGTAACTGTCTACTACTGTAACTGTCTATCACTGTAACTGTCAATCACTGTAACTCTCAACTACTGTAACTGTCTATCACTGTAACTGTCTACTTCTGTAACTGTCTACTACTGTAACTGTCTATCACTGTAACTGTCAATCACTGTAACTCTCAACTACTGTAACTGTCTACCACTGAAACTGTCTACGAATGTAACGGTGAACTACTGTAGCTGTCTACTACTGTAACTGTCTACTACTGTAACTGTCTACTACTGTAACTGTCTTCCACTGTAACGGTCTACCACTGTAACGGACTACCACTGTAACTGTCTTCCACTGTAACGGTCTACCACTGTAACGGACTACCACTGTAATGGTCTACTACAGTAATTTTAACTGTCCACAACTGTAACGGTCTACTTATGTAACTGTCTACCATTGTAACTGTCTAATAATGTAACTCTCTAGCACAGTAACTGTCTACTACTGTAATGGTCTACCACTGTAACTGCCTACCACTGAAACTGTCAACTACTGTCACTGTCTATCACTATCTAATACTGTAACTGTCTACTACTGTAACTGTATATCACTGTCTACCACTGTAACTGTCTACTACTGTAACTGTCTACTAATGTAACTGTCTATCACTATCTACTACTGTAACTGTCTACTACTGTAACTGTCTACAACTGTAACTGTCTACAACTGTAACTGTCTATCACTGTAACTGTAACTGTCAATCACTGTAACTGTCAATCACTGTAACTGTCTATCACTGTCTAACACTGTAACTGTCTATCACTGTAACTGTTTATTACTGTAGCTGTCTACTACTGTAACTGTCTATCACTGTAACTGTCTATCACTGTGACTGCCTATCACTGTAACTGTCTATCACTGTAACTGTCTACTAATGTAACTGTCTACTACTGTAACTCTCAACTACTGTAACTGTAGCTGTCTACTACTGTAACTGTCTACTACTGTAACTGTCTACTACTGTAACTGTCTATCACTGTAACTCTCAACTACTGTAACTGTCCATCACTGTAACTGTCTACTTCTGTAACTGTCTACCACTGTAACTGTCTACTAATGTAACTGTCTATCACTGTGACTGCCTACCACTGAAACTGTCTACGAATGTAACTGTCTACCACTGTAGCTGTCTACTACTGTAGCTGTCTACTACTGTAACTGTCTACTACTGTAGCTGTCTACTACTGTAGCTGTCTACTACTGTAACTGTTTATTACTGTTACTGTCTACTACTGTACATGTCTACTACTGTAACTGTCTTCCACTGTAATGGTCTACCACTGTAACGGACTACCACTGTAACGGTCTACCACTGTAACTATCTACTACTGTAACTAACTGTCTACCACTGTAACTGTCTACCCCTGTAATGATCTACTACAGTAACTTTAACTGTCCACAACTGTAACGGTCTACTAATGTAACTGTATATTAACTTAACTGTCTACCATTGTAACTGTCTAATAATGTAACTCTCTACCACAGTAACTGTCTACCATTGTAACTGTCTAATAATGTAACTCTCTACCACAGTAACGGTCTACTACTGTAACTGTCTACCACTGTAACTGTCTATCACTGTAACTGTCTATCACTGTAACTGTCTACCACTGTAACTGTCTATCACTGTAACTGTCTACCACTGTAACTGTCTACCACTGTAACTGTCTACCACTGTAACTGTCTACTACTGTAACTGTCTACCACTGTAACTGTCTATCACTGTAACTGTCTACCACTGTAACTGTCTACCACTGTAACTGTCTACCACTGTAACTGTCTATCACTGTAACTGTCTATTTACTGTAACTGTAACTGTCTATCACTGTAACTGTCTACTACTGTAACTGTCTATCACTGTAACTGTCTACTACTGTAACTGTCTATCACTATCTACTACTGTAACTGTCTACTACTGTAACTGTCTACTACTGTAACTGTCTACTACTGTAACTGTCTATCACTATCTACTACTGTAACTGTCTACTACTGTAACTGTCTACTACTGTAACTGTCTATCACTATCTACTACTGTAACTGTCTACTACTGTAACTGTCTACTACTGTAACTGTCTATCACTATCTACTACTGTAACTGTCTACTACTGTAACTGTCTACTACTGTAACTGTCTATCACTATCTACTACTGTAACTGTCTACTACTGTAACGGTCTACCACTGTAACTGTCTACTAATGTAACTGTCTATCACTATCTACTACTGTAACTGTCTACTACTGTAACTGTCTACTACTGTAACAGTCTAGCACTGTCTACTACTGTAACTGTAACTGTCTATCACTGTAACTGTCTATCACTGTCTACTACTGTAACTGTCTACTACTGTAACTGTCTATCACTGTCTACCACTGTAACTGTCTACTACTGTAACTGTCTACTAATGTAACTGTCTATCACTATCTACTACTGTAACTGTCTACTACTGTAACTGTCTACTACTGTAACAGTCTAGCACTGTCTACTACTGTAAATGTAACTGTCTATCACTGTAACTGTCAATCACTGTAACTGTCTATCACTGTCTAACACTGTAACTGTCTACCACGGGAACTGTCAACCACTGGAACAGGAACTGTCTACTACTGTAACTGTCTATCACTGTAACTGTGACTGTCTACCACTGTAACTGTCTACCACGGGAACTGTCAACCACTGGAACTGTCTACCACTGGAACTGTCTACTACTGTAACTGTCTATCACTGTCTAACACTGTAACTGTCTACCACTCCCACTGTAACTGTCTACCATGGGAACTGTCTACCATTGGAACTGTCTACCACGGGAACTGTCTACCATTGGAACTGTCAGCAATCTGACCTTTCCTACCATTTTCACTACATTCATATTTTTGCAGTTATACAATATTACATAATTCCATTTGAATTCAAGTCCATATTAATTCGTATGCCATTCATAAACACTCTCATGTTGCTTTTTCAAGCCTTATATAGCCAATGTAAGCCTTATATAGCCAATGCAAGCCTTAGACAACCAACGTAGGCCTTATAAAGCCAATGTAAGCCCACAGGGATTTCATTATTCACATATCATTGTCTAGTTCACAGAAAACAACAATTGTCTGTCACACTGTGTTGGAGGGTGGAGACCAAGTCCCCTTAAGACAGCTCACACACACACACACACACACACACACACACACACACACACACACACACACACACACACACACACACACACACACACACACACACACACACACACACACACACACACACACACACACATTCTCTCAGAGGAAGAGAGAAATCAAGGCCTCGCTGTGCTTTGCAATGCTGCTGAGGGCCAGCGGAGCAGCCCTGTTGTGGATAGATTTGTCTGTCTCTACGGGGGCTGTGTCAGAAGCCTTTTTTATAACCCCAGGGCCTGAGCCCACACCTGAGCGCCCAGCTCTCATCAACACGCCACATCAGCTAGTCGCTGAAAATATCTCATTTAAATAAATATTCACACCCCTGAGTCAACAATCACCTTTAGGAGTGATTACAGGTGTAAGTCTTTATGGGTAAGTCTATAAGACATTTGCACACCTGGATCGTACATTATTTGTCCTTTATTCTTTAAAAAAAATTCAAGCTCAGTCAAATGGGCGTTGGGCATTGCTAGACATCCATTCTAAAAGTCTTGCCATAGATTTTCAAGACGATTTAAGACAAACTCTAACTAGGCCACTCAGGAACATTCAGTGTCATCTTGGTAAGCAACTCCAGTGTATATTTGTAGGTTATTGTCGTGTTGGAATTTGTCTCCCAGTGTCTTTTGGAAAGCTGACTGAAGCAAGTTTTCCTCTAGGATTTTGTCTGTGCTTAGCTATATTCAATTTATCCTAAAAAACTCCTTAGTCCTTGCCGATGACAAGCATACCCATAACATGATGCAGCCACCACCATGCTTGAAAATATAAAGAGTGGTACTCAGTGATGTGCTGTGTTGGATTTGCCCCAAACATAACACTTTGTATGCAGGACATAAATGTAATTTATTTGCCCAATTTTTGGCAGTTTTACTTTAGTGGATTATTGCAAACAGGATGAATGTTTTGAAATATTTTCACTCTGTCATTTAGGTTAGTATTGTGGAGTAACTACACTGTTGCTGATCCATCCTCCATGCTCTCCTATCACAGCCATTAAACCGTGTAACTGTTTTAATGTCACCGTTGGCCTCATTGCAAAATCCCTGAGCGGTTTCTTTCCTCTCCAGCAACTGAGTTAAGAAGGACGCCTGTACCTTTGTAGTGACTGGGTGTATTGATAAACCATCCAAAGTGTACTGAATAACTTCACCATGCTCAAAGGGATATTCAATGTCTGCTTTTTTGTATTTAAATTTTTTATCAACTAATATGTGCCCTTTTTGCGAGACCTTGGAAAAGCCCCCTGGTCTTTGTGGTTGAAACTGTGTTTGAAATTCACTGCTCGACTGAGGGACCTTACAGATAATTGTATGTGTGGGGTAGAGAAAATACTATTATTACGCACAGTCCATGCAACTTATTATGTAATTTTTAAAGCACATTTTTACTCCTGAACTTATTTAGGCTTGCCATAACAAAGGGATTGAATACTTATTGACTCAAGACACTTCAGCTTTTCATTTTTAATTCATTTGTAAAAATTCCCCCCAAAATTATGACACTTTTACATTATACGATATTGTATGTAGGCCAGTGACACAACATCTCAATTGAATACATTTTAAATTCAGGATGTAACACAACCCATCCTTAGCAGTGTTATAATAAGTGATTTAAAAGAAAAAACCTTGCACTTTCTGTATAACCAAATTCACCAAATTGTTTCTATAAAAGTCAGTTGAGTGAGATACAATCGTCATATTTAATGTATAAAAAAAACAACTAAGGCATTTCAAACCAAAAGGATAAAATACTAGATGTTTTTTGAGAATCACAACGTTTGTAATGAAAACGTGTAGAATAGAGATACGGATCTTGATGTACGACTAGGCCCTGGGGGTATTCCGTATCACCTCTAATCCACTGTGTTCAACACCCCGCTAATCTACTGTGTTCTTCACCCCTCTAATCTACTGTGTTCTTCACCCCTCTAATCTAATGAGTTCTTCACCCCTCTAATCTACTGTGTTCTTCATCACTCTAATCTACTGTGTTCTTCACCCCTCTAATCTACTGTGTTCTTCACCCCTCTAATCTACTGTGTTTTTCACCCCTCTAATCTACTGTGTTCTTCACCCCTCTAATCTACTGTGTTCTTCACCCCTCTAATCTACTGTGTTTTTCACCCCTCTAATCTACTGTGTTCTTCATCACTCTAATCTACTGTGTTCATCACCCCTCTAATCTACTGTGTTCATCACCCCTCTAATCTACTGTGTTCTTCACCCCTCTAATCTACTGTGTTCTTCACCCCTCTAATCTAATGTGTTCTTCACCCCTCTAATCTACTGTGTTCTTCACCCCTCTAATCTAATGTGTTCTTCACCCATCTAATCTACTGTGTTCTTCACCCCTCTAATCTAATGTGTTCTTCACCCGTCTAATCTACTGTGTTCTTCACCCCTCTAATCTACTGTGTTCTTCACCCCTCTAATCTACTGTGTTCTTCACCCCTCTAATCTACTGTGTTCCTCACAACTTTAATCTACTGTGTTCTTCACCCCTCTAATCTAATGTGTTCTTCACTCCTCTAATCTACTGTGTTCTTCACCCCTCTAATCTACTGTGTTCCTCACAACTTTAATCTACTGTGTTCTTCACCCCTCTAATCTAATGTGTTCTTCACCCCTCTAATCTACTGTGTTCTTCACCCCTCTAATCTACTGTGTTCTTCACCCCTCTAATCCACTGTGTTCAACACCCCTCTAATCTAATGTGTTCTTCACCCGTCTAATCTACTGTGTTCTTCACCCCTCTAATCTACTGTGTTCTTCACCCCTCTAATCCACTGTGTTCAACACCCCTCTAATCTAATGTGTTCTTCACCCCTCTAATCTACTGTGTTCCTCACAACTTTAATCTACTGTGTTCTTCACCCCTCTAATCTAATGTGTTCTTCACCCCTCTAATCTACTGTGTTCTTCACCCCTCTAATCTACTGTGTTCTTCACCCCTCTAATCTACTGTGTTCTTCACCCCTCTAATCTACTGTGTTCATCACCCCTCTAATCTACTGTGTTCTTCACCCCTCTAATCTACTGTGTTCTTCATCACTCTAATCTACTGTGTTCTTCACCCCTCTAATCTACTGTGTTCTTCACCCCTCTAATCTACTGTGTTCTTCACCCCTCTAATCTACTGTGTTCCTCACAACTTTAATCTACTGTGTTCTTCATCACTCTAATCTACTGTGTTCTTCACCCCTCTAATCTACTGTGTTCTTCACCCCTCTAATCTACTGTGTTCTTCATCACTCTAATCTACTGTGTTCTTCACCCCTCTAATCTACGGTGTTCTTCACCCCTCTAATCTACTGTGTACTTCACCCCTCTAATCTAATGTGTTCTTCACCCCTCTAATCTACTGTGTACTTCACCCCTCTAATCTACTGTGTTCTTCACCCCTCTAATCTACTGTGTTCTTCACCCCTCTAATCTACTGTGTTCTTCACCCCTCTAATCTACTGTGTTCTTCACCCCTCTAATCTACTGTGTTCTTCACCCGTCTAATCTACTGTGTTCTTCACCCCTCTAATCTACTGTGTTCTTCACCCCTCTAATCTACTGTGTTCTTCACCCCTCTAATCTACTGTGTTCTTCACCCCTCTAATCTACTGTGTTCTTCACCCGTCTAATCTACTGTGTTCTTCACCCCTCTAATCTACTGTGTTCTTCACCCCTCTAATCTAATGTGTTCTTCACCCCTCTAATCTACTGTGTTCTTCACCCCTCTAATCTAATGTGTTCTTCACCCCTCTAATCTACTGTGTTCTTCATCACTCTAATCTACTGTGCTCTTCACCCCTCTAATCTACTGTGTTCTTCACCCCTCTAATCTACTGTGTTCTTCACCCCTCTAATCTAATGTGTTCTTCACCCCTCTAATCTACTGTGTTCTTCACCCCTCTAATCTACTGTGTTCTTCACCCCTCTAATCTACTGTGTTCTTCATCACTCTAATCTACTGTGCTCTTCACCCCTCTAATCTACTGTGTTCTTCACCCCTCTAATCTACTGTGTTCTTCACCCCTCTAATCTACTGTGTTCCTCACAGCTTTAATCTACTGTGTTCTTCATCACTCTAATCTACTGTGTTCTTCACCCCTCTAATCTACTGTGTTCTTCACCCTTCTAATCTACTGTGTTCTTCACCCCTCTAATCTACTGTGTACTTCACCCCTCTAATCTACTGTGTTCCTCAAAACTTTAATCTACTGTGTTCTTCATCACTCTAATCTACTGTGTTCTTCACCCCTCTAATCTACTGTGTTCATCACCCCTCTAATCTACTGTGTTCTTCACCCCTCTAATCTACTGTGTTCTTCACCCCTCTAATCTACTGTGTTCCTCAAAACTTTAATCTACTGTGTTCTTCATCACTCTAATCTACTGTGTTCTTCACCCCTCTAATCTACTGTGTTCATCACCCCTCTAATCTACTGTGTTCTTCACCACTCTTCACCACTCTAACGCCTAGAAACTTGTCCCTCCTAGGATCCTGTCCGTCAACAGCCCATTGTCAACAGCCCATTGAAAGAATCCGCCCCCCCAGGAACACTGAAAAACACTATAGATAAAAATAGGTGGCTGAAATATTTATGCCGCTTCATGTTTTGGGTTGCCGGCCTAAAATAACCCCAGTGACTCAGCTTTGAGGGCCTTTATGTTGCTGTGTGCAGCCAAAGTGACATGAGGACAACGTGGGGGCACATTGGTGGCACGTGGGCACCGTTATCCAGGATGACACCTCTGTTTTGGGGCTGTCCTCCTCCCGCCGCCCTCCAAAAGGCAGAGTTATCAGACTGACTGCCTCAACTCAAAGCCACAATGCTGGATGAAAACAATCCCAGCACTGTTTGACTTATGTAAACCACAGAAATCACACCAATATTACATTACCCCACAGGTGGTAGGGTGGGGGTGGAGGGTTGTGTATGGGAGTGGAGGGGGGCAAGGATATGTTCCTTATTGGTTGGTCTATAAATATGCTAATGATATGCCAATTCAGCATCAGTTGATAGAACATTCCAAAATACCATGGAAATGATTGCATCATAATACCAATTGCCAGGGTTGGAGCTTCCAAGCCTGTTCTACTTATTCTAATTCTATGGATGACACACACAGACAACACACACAGACTGCTGTTGGGCTCATCCCGCCCCTCATCCCCAAAGAAATAGCATGCTGGGTGAGGGACGGGAGACAGCGGCCCAGTCTCCTGTCTCCTACAGGGCCTAAATAGCACCGTCAGTGACACAGCTCCACCCCGGCACACTGACAAAGAGGACAAATTACAGAGGGGCAACAGAGACAGCTGTGTCTGTTCCAAAAACGCACACGCACACAAGCAAATCAAGCTATTAATCTCAAAGAACAGAACGCAACTGTTAAAAGTCTGTTATTTCGGCCCCCCCCCCCACACACAATTTGTGTTACCCTTGTAGATGAACAATGGACCCTGTTGCAATGGCTGACTCAAAGTGCCAGATGAAATGAAGCACTTTTTTTCCCTCAGGAAATTGATCAAAAACAACTTCATTGTCAGTTGACACACTCTCCACAGGTCAATAACGGCCTCACGTCTCATCACAATGAATCTCTGTCTGCAACGAGCCCATTGAGGATGCCACAGACAGGAAATGATGCAGGATTAGACGGTAAACTGAATCTCCTGTCCAATTCTTCATTAAGCATAGCGGTTCCCACTGAGCCTCGTTTTAACGTGTCAACGACATCTATTTATATACCGGCAGCTCATTGGTCGCCCGCATAAACATAAATATTTCACAAGCTACTCGATGGACAGTTTCTCCAAAGTGAATCAGAAGGTGTCGCGACTTTTATAACTCTTCATTCCCGAGGAACCCTGAGGCCAAAATATACAAATAAATGGGTGTAGTTTGGGAAGTAGGCACCTGATGGTGAAGTTGGCGTCTAATTGGCTGTATCTTGAGGGGCATGTACTGTACACTGTACACATGGCAAAAGTCTCTACACTTAGAATAAACCTGTGCTAAAGAACTGACTGCAATGCTTGTTTATCACTTGCTCCTGTGAGCGTCTAGTTCTTCATCTGATGTCAGTACCACCGACTGAAAGGAAAGGGGGGATACCTAGTCAGTTGTACAACAGAAAGGGGGATACCTAGTCAGTTGTACAACAGAAAGGGGGATACTTAGTCAGTTGTACAACAGAAAGGGGGATACCTAGTCAGTTGTACAACAGAAAGGGGGGTACCTAGTCAGTTGTACAACAGAAAGGGGGATACCTAGTCAGTTGTACAACAGAAAGGGGGATACCTAGTCAGTTGTACAACAGAAAGGGGGGTACCTAGTCAGTTGTACAACAGAAAGGGGGGTACCTAGTCAGTTGTACAACAGAACTGTGTCTTCCGCATTTAACCCAACCCCTCTGAGGTGAGGTGAGGGGGGCTACCTAGTCAGTTGTACAACTGAACTGTGTCTTCCGCATTTAACCCAACCCCTCTGAATCGGAGAGGTGAGGGGGGCTACCTAGTCAGTTGTACAACTGAACTGTGTCTTCCGCATTTAACCCAACCCTTCTGAATCGGAGAGGTGAGGGGGGCTACCTAGTCAGTTGTACAACTGAACTGTGTCTTCCGCATTTAACCCAACCCCTCTGAATCGGAGAGGTGAGGGGGGCTACCTAGTCAGTTGTACAACTGAACTGTGTCTTCCGCATTTAACCCAACCCCTCTGAATCGGAGAGGTGAGGGGGGCTACCTAGTCAGTTGTACAACTGAACTGTGTCTTCCGCATTTAACCCAACCCCTCTGAATCGGAGAGGTGAGGGGGGCTACCTAGTCAGTGGTACAACTAAACTGTGTCTTCCGCATTTAACCCAACCCTTCTGAATCGGAGAGGTGAGGGGGGATATCTAGTCAGTTGTACAACCTTCACTCAGCCCTCCCAGCCCTCAGAGAGAGCACACAGAACACCCCAGGAGACTCAAGGGATTCTAGCCTACATCTGGATTCTTTAATTTTTTACCTGGTAAATTGATTGAGAACACATTCTCATTTACAGTAACAACCTGGGGATAGTTACAGGGGAGCATGAATGAGACAATTGTAGGATGGGGATGATTAGGTGACCATGATGGTATGAGGGCCAGATCGGGAATTTAGCCAGGACACCGGGGTTAAAACCCCTACTCTTACAATGAGTACCATGGGATCTTTAGTGACCACAGAGAGTCAGGAGACCTGTTTAATATCCCATTTGAAAGACAGCACCCTACACAGGGCAACATCCCCAATCACTGCCCTGGGCCATTTTTTTTTTAGACCAGAGGAAATAGTGCCTCCTACTGGCCCTCCAACACCACTTCCAACAGCATCTGGTCCTAAAACAACATCTCTCTCAATACTATTCTATATTCCACTTTCATGTCCTAGTGTCCCTCGCCTGTCACTGAATACAGTATATATCTACCCTGGCCTGGACATAGTCACAGCACCTGCAATCCCTGACAGACTTATCACATTGATTTATCCGTGGATTCAGCCTCAAGCCATTTGTTTTCAGCCCTGTCTCGCCCTGTCTTGAAGGGGTTTGTGTCACTGTGACGCATTGCAACGCAAGACTTTCCTACAATCTATTTAAACAATGTTCCACAATCTATTTCCCACAATCTACGCCCATAGAGATCCCGTAGATTTCCTGACTCACCTGTTGTGGTGGCCGTCGTGGAGGCAGAAGGGAATCGGCAGGACATGGAACGAAAGAAAGAGGTAATAACAATCAACATGTGACCTGATTTGAGTGTATATTCATTCAGAATTGTTTTTGGTTAGTGAGCGGTCATGCTTTGCAGTGGTTTGGACAAAACACCAACAGAGAACTGTTTAGAGGCTCCTCTCTGAACGAAATGTTAGCTACAGAAGAGACAGCATGGAGGGATTTAAAAAAAAATTCAACAGAGAGGATAAGAAGACATGAAGAAGTCATGGACCTTCAACATACTAGACTAAGAGAGACACCGGGACACAGCAGAAAGGAAGACAGAGAGAGAGAGAGGTTTGATGATGAAAGAAAATGCCAGTGAAACTGGTGACACCGCAATGTGGTGAGTGTGTGTGGTAGTTAGTAGCACACCCTGGACCAGACAGGGTTAATGAGAACACTCCAGCACTGCCCAGACGCAGCAGTGCCTTGTGGATAACAGGAAACTCCCCCAAAAAGCCAAACCATGCCCCTCGGACAGAGTGTATCTTAGTTAGTCAGTCAGGCTGTCTAGACTGGGCTATTGGGTCGGTCCCAGCCCAGCCGTAGAGCTACATGCAAGGTATTGGTGGACTCCTCTAATCCTCCTGGTGAACATCACACGCCACTGCAACAAACCTTCAGACATTGGGGCCACCACCACGGTGAGGGGCTCTGTGGGGTTGGCGAAGCAGGGGAAGAAGGACTGGGCGGTGGGGTTCAGACTGAAACCTGGTGAGGTGGGGCTTTTGGTGGAAGAGGAGGAGGAGGAGCGGGACTTCTTGGGTATCTTCTGTGATGGGGATTTGGCCTTTTTGCCCCCCCTGGGGTAGAATTCAGGCACGGTTTTGGGGGAGCGGAGCGGGACTGGGCTGGGTGTGTCGAAGGCCAGGCCCACAGGTAGGGAGTGCCCTGGAGTGATGTCACTGAACTCAAAGCAGTTGTTTTTGAAGTGGTAGTCGTTGATGAGCCAGGAGCTGTCGGAGGGGGAGAAAGGGGGTGCGGTCGCTGTGAGCTCACTAGGCTTCTCCAATGGTGATAGGCCACTATCTGGTTGGTGGGTGGGGCTAAAACTCACGGCATCTTCAATATGGACATCCTGCATTGAGGTGTCACGATCAAACATCACTTTGACCCCTGACTCATGAACTAGGGAATCTAGGGAAAAAGTTGGGGAGAAAGCCTCTTTGTCATTACCCAGGCTGGCAGTCTCTGTATCCATAAGCAGGTCTTGGTAGCTGGCGGTGAATGGGTCTCCAGGACACGTGGGGAAGGAGCCTCTGGGCGAGATGTCTCCCTGACTGGTGGGGATGGAGACGGGGGTGGTAGGCAGGAGATCGCAGCCCATGGCAGGTGGAGGGGAGGTTGTGGCCATGAGAGGGAGCAGATTCTGGGTGAGAGATGAAGGGAAGAGGTCTTCACTGGCAGGGATCAGCCCCATGTCACCCAAGCTAGAGCAGGGGTTCTCCAGGCGCCGGGAGTGGACGATGGGGGGCGCTAGTTGGTCTAACACCCCCTCAGGGAGGTGAGTGGCAGAGGAGGGCACGAAGGGCTCGGCTGTAAACCCCCACTCTTCTGGAAGCTTCTTCCTGCTCTTGCCCCTCTTTCCCCTGCCTCCACTCCTCCCTGGCTCTTCCCGCTCCCAGCCCCCCACCATCCTGTCCCTGTCCTTGCGGGGGGTGACCCCGTGGTGGCCCTCTGACGGGATTGTGTTCTCAGCCTGAGTCTCCGGTTGGCCCCTGTCGTACACCTCGTCTCGGGGCCTCCTCTTCTTCTTCTTCTTCTGCTGTTGTTGTTGTTTGCAGTCATTTCCCTCGTTGCTCTCCATCTCCTCCCCCATGGCCAAGGCCTCTTGGTGGGGCCAGCCACAGTCAGGAAGGTCCTCGGGGCTGGCCGCCAGGTGGCTTGCATGGTGACTGATCATTGTGGAGAAGCTTGGGGTGAACGGCAGGTCGGTGGGAATGCAAACCTTGTCTGTCCAGCCATCGCCCAGGGCACCTTGTTTGTGAAGAGGGAAGAGAGTTTAAAGCAGGCATATACAGTGCATAAGTATTCAGACGCCTGGACTTTTTCCACATTTTGTTACGTTAAAGCCTTATTCTAAAATGTATGAAATTGTGTTTTTTTCTCATCAATCTACACACAATACCCCAAAATGACAAAGCAAAAACTGGTTTTTAGAAATGTTTGCAAATTTATAACAAAAAAATATATATATTACATTTACATAAGTATTAAGACCCTTTACTCAGTACTTTGTTGAAGCACATTTGGCAGCGATTACAGCCTCGAGTCTTCTTAGGTATGACGCTATAAGCTTGACACACCTGTATTTGGGGAGTTTCTCCCATTCTTCTCTGGAGATCTCCTCAAGCTCTGTCAAGTTGGACGGGGAGCATCGCTGCACAGCTATTTTCAGGTCTCTCTAAACATGTTCGATCGGGTTCAAGTAAGGGCTCTGGTAGGACCACTCAAGGACATTCAGAGACTTGTTCCGAAGCCACTCCTGCGTTGTCTTGGCTGTGTGCTTAGGGTCATTGTCCTGTTAGAAGGTGAACCTTCTCCCCAGTCTGAGGTCCTGAGCACTCTGGGGCAATTTTTCATCAAGGATCTCTCTGTACTTTGCTCCATTCATTTCCCCTCGATCCTGACTAGTCTCCCAGTCCTTGCCACTGAAAAACATCCCCCCCATCTTGATGCTGCCACCACCATGCTTTACCGTAGGGATGGTGACAGGTTTCCTCCAGACGTGACGCTTGGCATTCAGGGCAAAGAGTTCAATCTTGGTTTCATCGGACCAGAGAATCTTGTTTCTAACGGTCTGAGAGTCTTTAGGTGCCTTCAGGCAAACTCCAAGTGGACTGTCATGTGCATTTTACTGAAAAGTGGTTTCCATCTGGCCACTCTACCATAAAGGCCTGATTGGTGGAGGGCTGCAGAGATGGTTGTCCTTCTGGAAGGTTCTCCCATCTCCACAGAGGAACTCTAGAGCTCTGTCAGAGTGACCATCGGGTTCTTGGTCACTTCCCTGACCAAAGTCGTTCATCCCCTGATTGTTCAGTTTGGCCGGGCGGTCAGCTCTAGTAAGAGTCTCGGTGGTTCTAAACTTCTTCCATTTAAGAATGATGGAGGCCACTGTGTTCTTGGGGACCTTCAATGCTGGAGACATGTTTTGGTACCCAGATCTGTGCCTCAAGACAATCCTGTCTCTGACAATTCCTTCAACCTCATGGCTTGGTGTTGGCTTTGACATGCACAGTCAACTGTGGGACCTTATATAGACAGGTGCGTGCCTTTCCAAATCATGTCCAATCAATTGAATTTACCACAGGTGGACTCCAATCAAGTTGTAGTAACATCTCAAGGATGATCAATGGAAACAGGATGCACTTGAGCTCAATTTATAGTCTCATAGCAAAGGGTCTGAATACGTATGTAAATGTGGTATTTCTGTTTACATTTTTGTATAAAAAAAATAACTATTTTCGCTTTGTCATTATGGGGTACTGTGTGTAGATTGCTGAGGATTTTTTTTGTTGATATCCATTTTAGAATAAGGCTGTAATGTTACAAAATGTGGAAAAAGTCGAAGGGGTCTGAATACTTTCCAAAAGGCGCTGTACTCAATCTTTCACTCCCTCTCGCAAAGCATTTCACATCCAGACAAAAGCGTGCACTTCAAAGGGCTCAAAACCATATTCAACAGTGCAGTCTAAGACATGAGAGTAGTAACAGTCACAGTGTGCAGCTGTGGACGCTCATTGGAGTTCCATTCAACGTAACTGAACTGGCTCTGTACGGGTGTCGCTGCAACTTGTCACTGAACACTCAAAATGCACCATGGGTTTAAATCAGGTATTCTAATTGGCCCATTGCCTTTGTTCTCCTGTGTGAATGAATAGTCACAGGGAGGGATTTAAGGGTGATACTGTGACTCAGTGTTACCCTAGGGACATGCTGGAGTACTGAATAGGATTTTAGGAGGGGGAGAAAGATGTGTTTATTTCATAGTGTGTGGGTGATTGAATGCAAGAAATACAAACATAAACACAGGTATTGGTCAAGTACACAGAAACAGGCACAGTACAATACACAGTACAATACACAGTACCATGCACAAACATGAAAACAGCTTTGAAAAGCAGGAAACACAAAATATCTTTGTACATTTCGAGAACAACATTGTGCAGTAAATCAGACGTAGAGTTTTATTTAAACAATAAGGCCAGAGGGGGTGTGGTATATGGTCAATATACCACGGTCAATGTGGCGTGCCTGGACACAGCCCTTAGCCGTGGTATATTGACCATATACCACAACCCCCTGAGGTGCCTTATTGCCATTATAAACTGTTTACCAATGTAATTAGAGCAGTAAAAATACATGTTTTGTCTTACCTGTGGTATCCGGTCTGATATACCATGGCTGTCAGCCAATCAGCATTCAGGACCCGAACCACCCAGTTTATAATGTACAGTATAGCCATCCATTAAGGTCAATCATATCTTGATTGATACAGGATTTATTTTTTTTCCAGACTGTTTGGAATGATGAGGTAGCTAGTTAAATTCTAGAACCCCGTGCTGCCAAGTTGCTCAGTAAAGCTGTGCTCGTTCTGAGGAGAGGAGGAATGGAGGGATAGAGGGATGGAGGAATGGAGCGATGGAGGGGGATGGGATTTAGAGGAATGATTACCCAAGGCTGGATCAATGTGCCTCGGTTGTCTCTCTGATTGGTGGAACTCTAACGGAGCATCTCTTTGTGGTGCCCTATAGCGTTTCTCTCTCTCTAGTCGTATTTTTACATGAATCAACCACACACACACACACACACACACACACACACACACACACACACACACACACACACACACACACACACACACACACACACACACACACACACACACACACACACACACACACACACACACACACGACAAGACTGACATAATATGTTAGAGCAGAGAAGGGTGACAGTAAAGCAGCACTTAGAGCCGTTACCCTCGAAGCTCTGGAGAGCTGTTAATGTGGTGAACAGCAACAGGAAGGTGGACGTCGTGGTTCTCTCTATGTACAGAACCATGGTTTGATGTGGTACAGCATCCCTGGCTCCATGACAAATGCAGCGGAAGGATGTCATTTGGCATGTACTGGGAGTCACTGAAACATTTCTGTTCCACTGGGTTCCTAGTACTTCTCGCTCAGCGCACACACTAACGGTAACATTGGGAAACATAAGGCAACTCACCATAACCATGACTAAGACGTGACACATTTAATACGCAATGACTTCTGCAGCAGATTGCTAATTGTTGTGGTTGTTATGGTTCCCATGAGTTAGAGTGTCTCTGACGAGGGAGGGGTGTGCTGCATTGTTGAGTCATAACAGCCAGGACACTTTTTTCCCCCTCACTAGCAAGAAGGGTCTTTCAGGGATAAACACGAACGCAATATGCATTCAGATATTGTACTGATCAAATTAGTTTTGCCATATCGAGTTCCCGAATGAATTATTCTCTACTTCACAGCCAAGCTCTGGAGTCTGGATTCATTCCAGAGGCAGGATGCCTGCAAAGTTTATCTTTCACCCTCAGGCTTTCAATCTGTTTGCATCCTGCAACTCTTTCACACAAACAGGCTAGTGGGACACGGTACAGACCACTTCCTGTGTAGTAACCTAACACTGTGACACGGTACAGACCACTTCCTGCGTAGTAACCTAACACTGGGACACGGTACAGACCATTTCCTGTGTAGTAACCTAACACTGGGACACGGTACAGACCATTTCCTGTGTAGTAACCTAACACTGTGACACGGTACAGACCACTTCCTGTGTAGTAACCTAACACTGTGACACGATACAGACCACTTCCTGTGTAGTAACCTAACACTGGGACACGGTACAGACCACTTCCGGTGTAGTAACCTAACACTGGAACACGGTACAGACCAATTCCTGTGTAGTAACCTAACACTGGGACACGGTACAGACCACTTCCGGTGTAGTAACCTAACACTGTGACACGGTACAGACCACTTCCTGTGTAGTAACCTAACACTGGGTCTTAGTTGTGCTATAGCCATGCGAACCCTGGGGTATTAGGAGAATGCTGAGTGACAATAGCCACAATATTATGACATACAGTATTCTATATCATCGGAAGGTCTATGGTGTAAGGTATTCCCAGCAGGGGTTTCCCCCGGTGAGTGGCGTGAGATAACCACAGCTCTAGCTATAGCGCCTCTCAGTGGACAAGAGAGGGTATTAGCAAAGAAGTTCCATTTATTTTTTTATTTTTTTACCTTTATTTTACTAGGCAAGTCAGTTAAGAACAAATTCTTATTTTCAATGACGGCCTAGGAACAGTGGGTTAACTGCCTGTTCAGGGGCAGAACGACAGATTTGTACCTTGTCAGCTCGGGATTTGAACGAGTCCAACGCTCTAACCACTAGGCTACCCTGCCGTTGGTGCCCTGTGTGAGTACGCTCTAGTCTAGTCTACATGGGAGTGGAGTTGGGGTTGGACTGGGAGATGAACCCCACAGGAGGGGGTATTCCTGATGCTCTAAGCCCATAAAGCCATCAGCCAAAACCCAGACCTCATCAACTGAACTGGGCATGAGGTATGGATGAGGGGTAGGGGCTGGATGCCGCTGGGAATACCGGCACCGGTATGATGAGACATTCAGATAGATAAGTCGGGTGAGGGGATGGACCGGGCTGATGGCAACGGCTATTCTGGATTTGTGGCACACCCTCTAGTTTGCATATTGACTTTTACAAATGCCATACATGCATGCCCAATAGGAAACAGAGACAGACAGACAGACAGAGAGGGAGAGAGAGAGAGAGAGAGAGAGAGAGAGAGAGAGAGAGAGAGAGAGAGAGAGAGAGAGACAGACAGACAGACAGACAGACAGACACACAGAGAGAGAGAGAGAGAGAGAGAGACAGACAGACAGACAGACAGACAGACAGACAGACAGACAGACAGACAGACAGACAGACAGACAGACAGACAGACAGACAGACAGACAGACAGACAGACAGACAGAGAGAGAGAGAGAGAGAGAGAGAGAGAGAGAGAGAGACAGACAGACAGACAGACAGACAGACAGACAGACAGACAGACAGACAGACAGACAGACAGACAGACAGACAGACAGACAGACAGACAGACAGACAGACAGACAGACAGACAGACAGACAGACAGACACACACACAGAGAGAGAGAGAGAGAGAGAGAGAGAGAGAGAGAGAGAGAGAGAGAGAGAGAGACAGACAGACAGACAGACAGACAGACAGACAGACAGAGAGAGAGAGAGAGAGAGAGAGAGAGAGAGACAGACAGACAGAGAGAGAGAGAGAGAGAGAGAGAGACAGACAGACAGACAGACAGACAGACAGACAGACAGACAGACAGACAGACAGACAGACAGACAGACAGACAGAGGCTGACAGAGGCAGACAGAGGCAGACATACTGAAAGACATACACATAGGCCCTAAGAGCTGGCTTAAGATGTTGGTAGGTACTGAGAGGTACGTAACTTGGCACTGAGGTAGGTACTGTTATTGATATGTGTGTGTCTTAGTGTGTATTTCCCTCTACCTGTAGACATGTCCTTGGGCGTCTGGTGCTCAGCGATGCTGGGAGGCCTCTCTGCTGACAGTAGAGCCATCCCCATGTCCATATTCACCCCCATGATATGCTGGGAGAAACCTGCCACACAGAGATGCAATCAGCATCCGTACTCGCCAAGGGTCTCAGAGTAGTATGATCTAGGATCAGCCCTACCTCTGTCCATGTAATCCTATTCATTGTGATCTATAAGACAAAACTGATTCTAGATCAGCACTTCTAGTCTGAGATGCGTTGTGAATACAGGCCTAAAGCCGCTTTGAACTGATCCCGATACAGACTCAGGCAAATGTCACACAGACCAGGACCAATCAGAGCTTAGATCAACCTCTGAGAGACCAATGAACAGGTGGAACATCAGTCAACGCACAGGCAGACAGAACGAGAAGTTATCAATCTGAAGAGCTCATTGAGGAAAGTTCAAAAGATGATTCATGTAGAACAAGGTCTTTCAGATGCAGAAACGAGGGACAGAGACGTGAGTTCTATTCATCAATAAGTGTCCCTGAGTCAGGACTGCCTAGCAACACTTTCTGAGGCAAGTGCAGTCCGAAATGTCACAGACAGCGAGAAAGTGACACAGTAAATGCAGCGTTTCCCAAACTCTGTCCTGGGGTCCCTAAGGGGGGCACGTTATAGTTGTTGCTCTTAACACTACACACAGCTGATTCAAATAATCAAAGTTTGATGGTCAGTTGGTTATTTGAATCAGCTGTGTAGTGCTAGGCCAAAAACCAAAACGTGCCCCCCTTGGAGTCCCCAGGACCTAGTTTGGGAAACGCAGCAGTAATGAGAATTCCGTGCGTGTGTTCCCTTTTGTGTGTTTATGTGTCTGTGTGTGTGTCTTTGAGTGACTAGCCCTACAGCAGTGATTCAGTCGTACCGAGATGACAAATGCCATTAGGCTGTGGTGGGGTATCTGCTGCAGCTGGCATCGTAGATGCACAACTCAACTCAGCCCATAACTCTCAGACCAGCACAAATTAGGCCAGTCACAACTCCTAAGCCACCAATGTGGCAAAACAGAGCATGGTCAGCTCAAGGGGCACTAAGTAAATACTCTGTAGTATGGCAACCAGTTTATAATAGCAATAAGGCCCGAGGGGATGTGGTATATGGCCAAAATACCACAGCTGTTCTTATGGACTACAAGACGTAGAGTGCCTGGATACAGCCCTTAGCCGTGGTATACTGGCCATATACCACAACCCCCCCCAGAGGTGCCTTATTACTATTATAAACAGGTTACCAATGTAATCAGAACAGTAAAAATACATGTTTTGTCATTCCCGTGGTATAAGGTCTGATATACCACGGCTGTCAGCCAATCAGCATTCAGGGCTCAAATCACCCAGTTTATAAATACATGTTTTACATTCATTGCATAGTCTTTGTAATGTATTACACTCAGTTTACAATCTTTTTTTAGCCAGCACGTATTCTTATCATGTGATTGTATACGTCATTTGACGTTAAAATTGAATGAAAATCTGCATAACCAATTATGACGTGTGCAAAACAAATCCTACATAATCCATTTAATATAATATAATATATAATATATAATATAATATCACGTAGTGAAGTGTTTCTGATGGATGGCATCGTATTATTCTGGCAAAAACATGTAGGATGTGTGTAGCTCAAGTATTGACAATTGAATCAAAGACTCTACCTGAGGAATCTCTTATCAGTCCACTATCCATCATCTGGGGCGGGATGTTGGGCTGGGAGCTCCACTGATCAGGGACGCCCGCCATGGAGCCTGGACAGAGAGAGAGGGAGAGAGATAGAGGGAGGGAAGGGAAGGGAGGGGGGGGGCAGAGGAAAGGACATGAATAACAGGATCAGAGAGGGGAAATAGAGGGAGAGAGATAAAGAGAAAGAGAAAGGGAAGGAAAGAGGGAGCGAGAGAAAGAGCGAGAGAGAGAGAGAGAGGTGGGTGTGACTAAGCATGAGACCTTCCACTCCAAACTGAACAGTACAGTACTCTCTTTAAGGGTGAACAACACCTATCTTTAAGGGTGAACAACACCTATCTTTAAGGGTGAACAACACATCTCTTTAAGGGTGAACAACACATCTCTTTAAGGGTGAACAACACCTATCTTTAAGGGTGAACAACACCTCTCTTTAAGGGTGAACAACACATCTCTTTAAGGGTGAACAACACATCTCTTTAAGGGTGAACAACACATCTCTTTAAGGGTGAACAACACATCTCTTTAAGGGTGAACAACACCTATCTTTAAGGGTGAACAACACCTCTCTTTAAGGGTGAACAACACATCTCTTCAGTCACACCTGTAGGAGTTGAGTTCAAATCTCAACTAGCTTTCCAAATCAATATATAAGATATGGTTCAGGATAAACCTGATTTAATGTACAATAGTGCAGTATCAGGTGTCTTACCTGAGAGGAAATCTGTTGCTGCAAAGACCTGGTGCTCTGCCGAGTTGGGACGCACTTCCCCCTGTGGTTCTGGCCGCGAAGCTGATCTCTGTCCACCCGGTGTCACATTAGAACCTGAAGTGTCGGGAACACAGATCACCTCACATTAGTTCCACTCTCTGGCAACACACCGCAAACCCCCCCACAGAACAAACACAAAAACCTCACTCACTCACCTGTATTTTCCACTCTACATAAATATATAACAAGCCTGTTAAATCTAAAACAGCATTTGATATTGGTAATGGTCTAGCCCCTCTCTCTCTTTCCAGTGCAGTCTCAGCTGTATCTCTGTGTAAGCAGTAGCTCTGTGATGATCAGTGGCTGCAGTAGCCTGGGCCGTGGTGACGTCTCCCTGTCTGTGACTGGTTCTGTCCCCCCTCCCGCCCCACACCGCCCCCATCCCAGGGCTTTGGATCCTAACTCCACTATCTAGGCCCTCCGCCTGATCGCCAGATCTGATGTGGCTGTTATTTGGCCGTTGTGAGAGAGAGCACCCCCCCCCCCGTATCCCTGCAGTTACAGAGAGGGTGACAGTGAAGCGGGTGGACAGGACGACACCCAAAGTCATAAACACAGCCCCGCCGCATCCAAAAGCCAGACAGGGGGGCAGGCGGGGGGAATTTGGACTTCCCAGACGGGCCACGGGACTTTTCGTCGGTCAGAGAGGGCACTGATTAATTCGAAAGCACCGGTGTGTCCTCACATGTTTCTGTGTGTGTGGGTGTGTGTGTGTGTGTGTGAGTGTGGCTCAGAGTTCGATAATACATTAACCTATTCAGAGAGACAAGAGAAGACACAAAGAGTTGAACCAGATAGGTTGTTTGTATTTGTTAATTTATTATTGATCCCCATTAGTTCCTGCCAAGGCAGCAGCTACTCTTCCTGGGGTTTATTATTGATCCCAATTAGTTCCCGCTATGGTAGCAGCTACTCCTCCTGGGGTTTATTATGGATCCCCATTAGTTCCTGCCAAGGCAGCAGCTACTCTTCCTGGGGTTTATTATGGATACCCATTAGTTCCTGCTATGGCAGCAGCTACTCTTCCTGGGGTTTATTATGGATACCCATTAGTTCCTGCCAAGGCAGCAGCTACTCCTCCTGGGGTTTATTATGGATCCCCATTAGTTCCTGCCAAGACAGCAGCTATTCTTCCTGGGGTTTATTATGGATCCCCATTAGTGCCTGCTATGGCAGTAGCTACTCTTCCTGTGGTTTATTATGGATACCCATTAGTTCCTGTCAAGGCAGCAGCTACTCTTCCTGGGGTTTATTAAGGACCCCCATTAGTTCCTGCCAAGGCAGCAGCTACTCTTCCTGGGGTTTATTATGGAGCCGCATTAGTTCCTGCCAAGACAACAGCTACTCTTCCTGGGGTTTATTATGGATCCCCATTAGTTCCTGCCAAGACAGCAGCTACTCTTCCTGGGGTTTATTATGGATCCCCATTAGTTCCTGCCAAGGCAGCAGCTACTCTTCCTGGGGTTTATTATGGAGCCGCATTAGTTCCTGCCAAGACAACAGCTACTCTTCCTGGGGTTTATTAAGGATCCCCATTAGTTCCTGTCAAGACAGCAGCTACTCTTCCTGGGGTTTATTAAGGATCCCCATTAGTTCCTGTCAAGGCAGCAGCTACTCTTCCTGGGGTTTATTATGGATCCCCATTAGTTCCTGCTATGGCAGCAGCTACTCTTCCTGTGGTTTATTATGGATCCCCATTAGTTCCTGCTATGGCAGCAGCTACTCTTCCTGGGGTTTATTATGGATCCCAATTAGTTCCTGTCAAGACAGCAGCTACTCTTCCTGGTGTCCAGCTACATTAAGGCATTTATATACAATTAAAACAACATTACAATTCACAACACAAGTGTGTTCCCTCAGGCCACATGTGTGTGTGTGTCTCTTCACAGTCCCCGCTGTTCCATAAGGTGTATTTTTATCTTGACATTATTATTTTTTTTACATCTGATTCTACTGCTTGCATCAGTTACTTGATGTGGAATAGAGTTCATTGTAGTAATGGCTCTATGTAGTAATCAAATCCAAGATGGCGTAGCAGTCAGACGTCTTTGTCCTGTCGTGTCCCTTGTATATATCGTTTTACATCTTTTTCTTCGCATATCTTTTAAAATATTTTGCTAAACCTCAACTTCTAAATACTCTCCTGCAACCCGCCTCACCCAATGTGGCGTGGATCTGCTTTTTTTTCTAAAGTATTTATATTTACAAACTGAACATTTTCAACTGGATCTTCACAACTAGCTAACCGCAATCCCGGATGACTACACCTGGCTAGCATTTCCATCCCAGAGCAAGCACCAATTAGCTTGAAGCTAGCCCGGCCAGGGCTCCTGTGCTACCATTGAAGCCCACTCCTGGGCTACAATATCCGGACCCCTTCTACAGCCGGTACGGGGCACGGAACCCCGCAGATCCCCTACGACTGGAATACCGACATAATCTGCCCGAGGACTCCAACAGGCCCCTCAGGCGCGAAGCCCGCTGAAGGCCCATTCTGCAAACCAGCTAGGCCTGCTAGCTACCTAGAGCTACTTGGAACCCTACTAATTCCACGACTGGTCTATCGACGTTACCGCACGATGAGGCAAAAACAGACTTACCCCCATCGCGACTTCCCCCAAAGGCTAACTTGCTAGCCCCTGCTATCTGCTTGCTAACCCGGTCTGCTAACTGCTAGCTTGCCTGCCCGGTCTGCTAACTGCTAGCCCCTGCTAACTGCTTGCTTGCTAACCCGGTCTGCTAACTGCTAGCCCCTGCTAACTGCTTGCTTGCTAACCCGGCCTGCTAACTGCTAGCTTGTTAGCATCGGCCTGCTAACTGTCTGAATGGCCAATATGCCTTAACCAACCATGTTGTTCCACCTCCTACATATGCGATGACATCACCTGGTTTAAACATCTCTAGAGACAATATCTCTCTCATCATTACTCAATGCCTAGGTTTACCTCCAATGTACTCACATCCTACCTTAACTTTGTCTGTACACTATGCCTTGAATCTAAGTTATCATGCTCAGAAACTTGCTCGTTTTACTCTCTGTTCCGAACGTGCTAGACGGCCAGTTCGAATAGCCTTTAGCAGTACCCTTATCTTACTTCTCCTCTGTTCCTCTGATGATGTGGAGGTTAATCCAGGTCCTGCAGTGCCTAGCTCCACTCCCACTCCCCAGGTGCTCTCATTTGTTGACTTCTGTGACCGTAAAAGCCTTGGTTTCATGCATGTTAACATTAGAAGCCTACTCCCTAAGTTTGTTTTACTCACTGCTTTAGCACACTCTGCTAACCCAGATGTCTTAGCCGTGTCTGAATCCTGGCTTAGAAAAACCACCAAAATCTCCATCGTTAACTATAATGTTTTCCGCCAAGATACAACTGCCAAAGGGGGCGGTGTCGCAATCTACTGCAAAGATAGTAATACAGAACGCTGCAGGCTATCTAAGTCTGTGCCCAAACAATTTGAGTTTCTACTTCTAAAAATTCACCTTTCCAGAAACAAGTCTCTCACTGTTGCCGCTTGCTATCGACCTCCCTCTGCACCCAGCTGTGCCCTCATCCTAACTAACTTGCCCTCCAAATACACCTCTGCTGTTTTCAATCAAGATCTCAGCGATCACTGCCTCATTGCCTGCATCCGTAATGGGTCTACGACCAAATGACCACCCCTCATCACTGTCAAACGCTCCCTGAAACACTTCTGCGAGCAGGCCTTTCTAATCGACCTGGCTGGGGTATCTTGGAATGACATTGACCTCATCCCGTCAGTAGATGATGCCTGGCTATTCTTTAAAAGTGCCTTCCTCACCATCTTAAATAAGCATGCCCCTCTCAAAAAATGTAGAACTAGGAATAGATATAGTCCTTGGTTCACTCCAGACCTGTCTGCCCTTGACCAGCACAAAAATATCCTGTGGCTTTCTGCATTAGCATCGAATAGCCCCCGTGATATGCAACTTTTCAGGGAAGTTAGGAACAAATATACACAGACAGTTAGAAAAGCTAAGGCAAGCTTTTTCAAACAGAAATTTGCATCCTGTAGTACTAACTCAAAAAAGTTATAAGCGAATAAGAGCACCTCCTCCCAGCTGCCCACTGCTCTGAGGCTTGGAAACA
Source organism: Oncorhynchus kisutch (assembly GCF_002021735.2). Lineage (NCBI taxonomy): Eukaryota > Metazoa > Chordata > Actinopteri > Salmoniformes > Salmonidae > Oncorhynchus > Oncorhynchus kisutch. The sequence goes on from NC_034191.2 coordinate 76,290,323, forward strand.
CTGTCACCACCGATAAATCCACTATAATTGAGAATTTCAATAAGCATTTCTCTACGGCTGGCCATGCTTTCCAAATGGCTACCCCTACCCCGGTCAACTGCCCGGCACCCTCCATAGCATCTCGCCAAAGCCCCCACCATTCTCCTTTACTCAAATCCAGATAGCTGATGTTCTGAAAGAGCTGCAAAATCTGGACCCCAACAAATCAGCCGGGCTAGACAATCTGGACCCTCTCTTTCTAAAATGATCTGCCGAAATTGTTGCAACACCTATTACTAACCTGTTCAACCTCTCTTTCGTATCGTCTGCGATTCCCAAAGATTGGAAAGCTGCCGCGGTCATCCCCCTCTTCAAAGGGGGTGACACTCTAGACCCAAACTGCTACAGACCTATATCTATCCTACCCTGTCTTTCTAAGGTCTTCGAAAGCCAAGTTAACAAACAGATTACTGACCATTTTGAATCCCTCCATACCTTCTCCGCTATGCAATCTGGTTTCAGAGCTGGTCATGGGTGCACCTCAGCCACGCTCAAGGTTCTAAACGATATCATAACCGCCATCGATAAGAGACATTACTGTGCAGCCGTATTCATCGACCTGGCCAAGGCTTTCGACTCTGTCAATCACAACATTCTTATTGGCAGACTCGACAGCCTTGGTTTCTCAAATGATTGCCTCGCCTGGTTTACCAACTACTTCTCTGATTGAGTTCAGTGTGTCAAATCGGAGGGCCTGTTGTCCGGACCTCTGGCAGTCTCTATGGGGGTGCCACAAGGTTAAATTCTAGGGCCGACTCTCTTTTCTGTATACATCAATGATGCTGCTCTTGCTGCTGGTGATTCTCTGATCCAACTCTACGCAGACGACACCATTCTGTATACTTCTGGCCCCTCTTTGGACACTGTGTTAACTAACCTCCAGGCAAGCTTCAATGCCATACAACTCTCCTTCTGTGGCCTCCAACTGCTCTTAAACGCAAGCAAAACTAAATGCATGCTATTCAATCGATCACTGCCCACACCTGCTCGCACGCACCTGCTCGCCCGTCCAGCATCACTACTCTGGACGGCTCTGACTTAGAATACGTGGCAACTACAAATACCTGGGTGTCTGGTTAGACTGTAAACTCTCATTCCAGACTCACATTAAGCATCTCCAATCCAAAATTAAATCTAGAATTGGCTTCCTATATCGCAACAAATCATCCTTCACTCATGCTGCCAAACATACCCTCGTAAAACTGACCATCCTACCGATCCTCGACTTCGGTGATGTCATCTATAAAATAGCCTCCAACACTCTACTCAACAAACTGGATGCAGTCTATCACAGTGCCATCCGTTTTGTCACCAAAGCCCCATACACTACCCCATACACTACCATTGCGACCTGTATGCTCTCGTTGGTTGGCCCTCGCTTCATACTCGTCGCCAAACCCACTGGCTACAGGTTATCTACAAGTCTCTGCTCGCTAAAGCCCCGCCTTACCTCAGCTCACTGGTCACCATAGCAGCACCCACCCGTAGCACGCGCTCCAGCAGGTATATCTCACTGGTCACCCCCAAAGCCAATTCCTCCAATTCCTCTCTGAAGCTGGAGACTCACATCTCCCTCACTAGCTTTAAGCACCAGCTGTCAGAGCAGCTCACAGATCACTGCACCTGTACATAGCCCATCTGTAAACAGCCCATCTATCTACCTACCTCATCCCCATACTGGTATTTATTTATTTATTTTGCTCCTTTGCACCCCAGTATCTCTACTTGCACATTCATCTTCTGCCGATCTACCATTACCTCATTTGCACTCACTGTATATAGACTTTTTATTTTGTTTTGTTCTACTGTATTATTGACTGTATGTTTTGTTTATTCCATGTGTAACTCTGTGTTGTTGTATGTGTCGAATTGCTATGCTTTATCTTGGCCAGGTCGCAGTTGAAAATGAGAACTTGTTCTCAACTAGCCTACCTGGTTAAATAAAGGTGAAAAAAAATGTGTACCTCCCCCGTCTGTTCTGGACATGGGGACTGTGAAGAGACCTCTGGTGGCATGTCTTGTGGGGTATGCATGGGTGTCTGACCTGTGACCTTTAAACAGACAGCTTGGTGCATTCAACATATCAATACTTCTCACAAATACAAGTAGTGATGTAATGGCGCCGGAGGGGATGGCTGCCGTTTTACAGGCTCCTAACCAACTGTGTTTTTTCGCGTTGTTTGTAACTTATTTTGTACATAATGTTGCTGCTATCGTCTATTATGATCGAAAAGAGCTTCTTGATATCAGAACAGCGATTACTTACTTTGAACTGGACAAAGATTTTTTCTTTAATGAGTCCGGGGGTGAAGGAAATACTGCTTTTTTGAGATCAGGCCCAAATCCCTGTCATTCATGTGAAGAAAAGACAGAGAAAAAGGGGGAGGAGGGCGGGGTGCCTTGTGAGAATTTGCAGACGAGTAGATAAACCACCACTACCCTCCGTATTATTGTCCAACGTGCAATCATTGGAAAACAAACTGAACGATCTACGATTAAGACTATCCTACCATTAAAAACGGTAATATCTTATGTTTCACCAAGACGTGGCTAAATGACGACACAGATCAAATAAAGCTGGCTGGCTTCTCCGTGCATCGGCAGAACAGAGCATCTACATCTGGTAAGACAAGGGGCGGGGGTGTGTGTCAATTTGTCAATAACAGCTGGTGCCCGATATCTAATATTAAAGAAGTATCGAAGTATTGCTCGCCTGAGGTAGAAACCCTCATGATAAGATGTGGACTGCACTATCTACCAAGAGAGTTCTCATCTGTATTATTCGTAGCTGTCTATTTACCACCACAAAACGAAGCTGGCACTCAGACCGCACTCAACCAACTCTATAAGGCCATAAGAAGAAAATTATCACCCAGAAGCGGCGCTCCTAGTGGCCGGGAACTTTAATGCAGGCAAACTTAAATCAGTTTTACAAAATGTGTACCAGCACGTCACATGTGCAACCAGAGGGGAAAAGAACTCTAGACCACCTTTACTCAACACATAGAGATGCCTACACAGCTCTCCCTCGTCCTTCATTTGGCAAATCTGACCATAATTCCATCCTCCTGATTCTTGCTTACAAGCTAAAACTAAAGCAGGAACTACAAGTAACTCGCTCAATTCGGAAGTGGTCAGATGACACGGATGCTACGCTACAGGACTGTTTTGCTAGCACAGACTGGAATATGTTCAGGAATTCATCCAATGGCACGGAGGGGTATACCACCTCGGTCACCAGATTCATCTGTAAGTGCAACATCCGGATCGAGCTAAAGGCTAGAGCTGCCGCTTTCAAGACATTCCACTATGCCTTCAGACAAACTAATAAACAAGCAAAACGTCAATACAGAATTAAGATTGAATCCTACTACACCGGCTCTGACGCTCGTCGGATGTGGCAGGGCTTGAAAACTATTACGGACTACAAAGGGAAACCCAGCCACAAGCTGCCCATTGACACAAGCTTACCAGACGAGCTAAATGCCTTTTATGCTCACTTCGAGGCAAGCAACACTGAAGCATGTATGAGAGCACCAGTTGTTCCGGACGACTGTGCGATCACGCTCTACACAGCCGATGTGAGTAAGACCTATAAACAGGACCACATTCACAAGCCGCGGGGCCAGACAGATTACCAGAACGTGTAGTCAAAGAATGCTCAGCCCAACAGGCAAGTGTCTTCACTGACATTTTCAACCTCTCCCTGACTGAGTCTGTAATACCTACATGTTTCAAACAGACCACCATATTCCCTGTGCCCAAGAAAGCAAAGGTAACCTGCCTAAATGATTACCGCCCCATAGCACTCACATCGTTAGCCATGAAGTGCTTTGAAAGGTCATGGCTCACATTAACACCCTCATGCCGGAAACCCATTCCAATTTTCATACCGATCCCCAACAGATCCACGGATGACGCAATCTCAATCGCACTCCACACTGCCCTTTCCCACCTGTACAAAAAGGACACCTATGTGAGAATGCTGTTCAGTGTTCAACACCATAGTACACACAAAGCTCATCACTAAGCTAAGGACCCTGGGACTAAACAACTCTCTCTGCAACTGGATCCTGGACTTAGTAACGGGCTGTCCCCAGGTGGTAAGGGTATGTAACAACACATCTGCCACGCTGATCCTCAACACTGGGGTCCCTCAGGGGTGCGTGCTTAGTCCCATCCTGTACTCCCTGTTCACCCACGACTGCATGGCTTGAAAGTTTCACGGTAAGGTCTGCATCTGTTGAATGTTACGCTCCCCATTTCACGGTAAGGTCTGCATCTGTTGGATGTTACGCTCCCCATTTCACGGTAAGGTCTGCATCTGTTGAATGTTACGCTCCCCATTTCACGGTAAGGTCTACATCTGTTGAATGTTACGCTCCCCATTTCACGGTAAGGTCTACATCTGTTGAATGTTACGCTCCCCATTTCACGGTAAGGTCTGCATCTGTTGAATGTTACGCTCCCCATTTCACGGTAAGGTCTACATCTGTTGAATGTTACGCTCCCCATTTCACGGTAAGGTCTGCATCTGTTGAATGTTACGCTCCCCATTTCACGGTAAGGTCTGCATCTGTTGAATGTTACGCTCCCCATTTCACGGTAAGGTCTGCATCTGTTGGATGTTACGCTCCCCATTTCACGGTAAGGTCTACATCTGTTGAATGTTACGCTCCCCATTTCACGGTAAGGTCTGCATCTGTTGAATGTTACGCTCCCCATTTCACGGTAAGGTCTACATCTGTTGGATGTTACGCTCCCCATTTCACGGTAAGGTCTACATCTGTTGAATGTTACGCTCCCCATTTCACGGTAAGGTCTACATCTGTTGGATGTTACGCTCCCCATTTCACGGTAAGGTCTACATCTGTTGAATGTTACGCTCCCCATTTCACGGTAAGGTCTGCATCTGTTGGATGTTACGCTCCCCATTTCACGGTAAGGTCTACATCTGTTGAATGTTACGCTCCCCATTTCACGGTAAGGTCTGCATCTGTTGAATGTTACGCTCCCCATTTCACGGTAAGGTCTGCATCTGTTGAATGTTACGCTCCCCATTTCACGGTAAGGTCTGCATCTGTTGAATGTTACGCTCCCCATTTCACGGTAAGGTCTGCATCTGTTGAATGTTACGCTCCCCATTTCACGGTAAGTTCTACACTTGTATTCACCAGTTGTATTTGATTTGATTTGATAAAGTGAATCTCTCCTCTACA
>NC_034191.2:76300580-76305580 GCF_002021735.2 Oncorhynchus kisutch
GGGAGAGGAGAGGGGAGGGGAGGGGAGAGGGAGGGGAGGGGAGGGAGAGGGGGAGGAGAGGAGAGGGGAGGGGAGGAGGGGAGGGGAGAGGAGAGGAGAGGGAGGGGAGAGGAGAGGAGAGGAGAGGGGAGGGGAGGGGAGGGGAGAGGAGAGGAGAGGAGAGGAGAGGAGAGGAGAGGAGAGGAGAGGAGAGGAGAGGAGAGGAGAGGAGAGGAGAGGAGAGGAGAGGGGAGGGGAGGGGAGGGGAGGGGAGGGGAGGGGAGGGGAGGGGAGAGGGGAGAGGGGAGGGGAGAGGAGAGGAGAGGAGAGGAGAGGAGAGGAGAGGAGAGGAGAGGAGAGGGGAGGGGAGGGGAGGGGAGGGGAGGGGAGGGGAGGGGAGAGGAGAGGAGAGGAGAGGAGAGGAGAGGAGAGGAGAGGAGAGGAGAGGAAAGGAGAGGAGAGGAGAGGAGAGGAGAGGAGAGGAGAGGAGAGGAGAGGAGAGGAGAGGAGAGGAGAGGAGAGGAGAGGAGAGGAGAGGAGAGGAGAGGAGAGGAGAGAGGAGAAACTGAAACATCTGATAAACGTTGACATGCGGGTGAATTGTCCTTTGAACAACGCAAAATAAAAAATTTAACATAGTCAATTCTAATATAATAAAAATTGAACATAGTCAATTCTAATATTATAAAAAATGGAACAAAAAAAAGAGCTTAAACCACATAAATTGATGAACATAGAAGAGTTGTATATTGTGGTCAGACAGGATGACACATCCGATACACAGGTGCAGGGTCTTGACCAGTCGTTAGATCACAGCTCTGGGGTTTTTAATTGCTACAGTCTGTCGCCCTGCAGCTTTTCCCTCTGGAATACCCCCCCCAGACAGACACACACACACACACACACACACACACACACACACACACACACACACACACACACACACACACACACACACACACACACAGACACACACACACACACACAGACATACACACACACACAGTCAGAACTAAGCTGAATGCTGTGCGATATGTATGTGTGTGTGTCTGTGCATGTCTGAGTGTGTGTATGTGTGTGTGTGTGTGTGTGAGACATTGTTGCCGTCCCTAGCATGGAATGTAAAGGAAGCCAGCGAGCATTGACCTCTCTTGATTAAAAAATTATAAACTGAATAGCCAATCAGTGGTGAGCTAAACTGAATAGCCAATCAGTGGTGAGCTAAACTGAATAGCCAATCAGTGGTGAGCTAAACTGAGCAAGCGCAGCTGTGAATGGTCCTGGTGCACCAAAAAAAGTGTGAAGGGAAGCCATTTTGGATCTGGCTTCACACCAATCACATCACATCAAAAGCAAAATGTAATTGACAGAATTGTTGCATCGATGGCAATTTCATGCCATTCTGTCAAACCTCCTTTTCATAGCGTTAAACACTGAACAGACACTGGGGGCCTGTTTGAACAGATAGTGTCCCCTTCAGTGGTCATCTCATCTCTGTTACACCCCCCTGTCCCACAGGAAGACAACATGTTACACCCCCCTGTCCCACAGGAAGACAACATGTTACACCCCCCTGTCCCACAGGAAGACAACACGCTCCACCCCCCTGTCCCACAGAAAGACACCACGTTACAACTTCCTGTCCTACAGGAAGACAACACGTTACATCTCCCTGTCCCACAGGAAGACAACACGTTACATCCCTCTGTCCTACAGGAAGACACCACGTTACAACTTCCTGTCCCACAGAAAGACACCACGTTACAACTCCCTGTCCCACAGGAAGACACCACGTTACATCTCCCTGTCCTACAGGAAGACACCACGTTACATCTCCCTGTCCCACAGGAAGACACCACGTTACATTTCCCTGTCCCACAGGAAGACAACATGTTACAACTTCCTGTCCCACAGGAAGACACCACGTTACAACTTCCTGTCCCACAGGAAGACAACCCGTTACATTTCCCTGTCCTACAGGAAGACACCACGTTACAACTTCCTGTCCCACAGGAAGACACCACGTTACAACTTCCTGTCCCACAGGAAGACACCACGTTACAACTTCCTGTCCTACAGGAAGACACCACGTTACAACTTCCTGTCCTACAGGAAGACACCACGCTCCATCCCTCTGTCCTACAGGAAGACAACACGTTACATCTCCCTGTCCTACAGGAAGACACCACATTACATCTCCCTGTCCCACAGGAAGACAACACGTTACATCCCTCTGTCCTACAGGAAGACACCACGTTACAACTTCCTGTCCCACAGAAAGACACCACGTTACAACTCCCTGTCCCACAGGAAGACACCACGTTACATCTCCCTGTCCTACAGGAAGACACCACGTTACATTTCCCTGTCCCACAGGAAGACACCACGTTACATCTCCCTGTCCCACAGTATAGTACACCCCAACCATTTTGAGAAGCTCTAAATGTGGATTTAATGTCATTGGGATGAGGGATCAGAACTTTACATGTGGAAATGGCAGAAGATGAAAGAGCTAGCTTCCACTACAGAGGACATCAGTGAGGAATGAGGATACACTGGTGTGCTTTCCCAACCTACGGGATTAAAGGCAGATCATGAATACACTGCTCAAAAAGATAAAGGGAACACTTAAACAACACAATGTAACTCCAAGTCAATCACACTTCTGTGAAATCAAACTGTCCACTTAGGAAGCAACACTGATTGACAATGGAATAGACAACAGGTGGAAATTATAGGCAATTAGCAAATAAAGGAGTGGTTCTGCAGGTGATAACCACAGACCACTTCTCAGTTCCTATGATTCCTGGCTGATGTTTTGGTCACTTTTGAATGCTGGCGGTGCTTTCACTCTAGTGGTAGCATGAGACGGAGTCTACAACCCACACAAGTGTCTCAGGTAGTGCAGCTCATCCAGGATGGAACATCAATGCGAGCTGTGGCATGAAGGTTTGCTGTGTCTGTCAGCGTAGTGTCCAGAGCATGGAGGCGCTACCAGGAGACAGGCCAGTACATCAGGAGATGTGGAGGAGGCCGTAGGAGGGCAATAACCCAGCAGCAGGACCGCTACCTCCGCCTTTGTGCAAGGAGGAGCAGGAGGAGCACTGCCAGAGCCCTGCAAAATGACTTCCAGCAGGCCACAAATGTGCATGTGTCTGCTCAAACGGTCAGAAACAGACTCCATGAGGGTGGTATGAGGGCCCGACGTCCACAGGTGGGGGTTGTGCATACAGCCCAACACTGTGCAGGACGTTTGGCATTTGCCAGAGAACACACAGATTGACAGTCTGGAAACGCCATGGAGAACGTTCTGCTGCCTGCAACATCCTCCAGCATGACCGGTTTGGCGGTGGGTCAGTCATGGTGTGGGGTGGCATTTCTTTGGGGGGCCGCACAGCCCTCCATGTGCTCGCCAGAGGTAGCCTGACTGTCATTAGGTACCGAGATGAGATCCTCAGACCCCTTGTGAGACCATATGCTGGTGCGGTTGGCCCTGGGTTCCTCCTAATGCAAGACAATGCTAGACCTCATGTGGCTGGAGTGTGTCAGCAGTTCCTGCAAGAGGAAGGCATTGATGCTATGGACTGCTCCGCCCGTTCCCCAGACCTGAATCCAATTGAGCACATCTGGGACATCATGTCTCACTCCATCCACCAACGCCACGTTGCACCACAGACTGTCCAGGAGTTGGCAAATGCTTTAGTCCAGGTCTGGGAGGAGATCACTCAGGAGACCATCTGCCACCTCATCAGGAGCATGCCCAGGCGTTGTAGGGAGGTTATACAGGCACATGGAGGCCACACACACTACTGAGCCTCATTTTGACTTGTTTTAAGGACATTACATCAAAGTTGGATCAGCCTGTAGTGTGGTTTTCCACTTTAATTTTGAGTGTGACTCCAAATCCAGACCTCCATGGGTTGATACATTTGATTTCCATTGATCATTTTTGTGTGATTTTGTTGTCAGCACATTCAACTATGTAAAGAAAAAAGTATTTAATAAGAATATTTCATTCATTCAAATCTAGGATGTGTTATTTTAGTGTTCCCTTTATTTTTTTGAGCAGTGTATATAGAGGCTTTAGCCACATTTCTTCACATTTCTTGTTTGTACATTATTAGGATGAAAAGAGAGTCAGGCTTTGGTGTGCGTTCACAAGTTTACAGTAGGGAGGCAGAGCAGGCAGCAGAGAGGATGGTGGAATAGGGAGCAGAGAGGATGGTGGAGCAGGCAGCAGAGAGGATGGTGGAGTAGGGAGGCAGAGCAGGGAGGCAGAGAGGATGGTGGAGCAGGGTGGCAGAGCAGGCAGCAGAGAGGATGGTGGAGTAGGGAGGCAGAGCAGGGAGGCAGAGAGGATGGTGGAGCAGGCAGCAGAGAGGATAGTGGAGTAGGGAGGCAGAGTAGGGAGGCAGAGCAGGGAGGCAGAGAGGATGGTGGAGCAGGCAGCAGAGAGGATAGTGGAGTAGGGAGGCAGAGCAGGGAGGCAGACAGGATGGTGGAGTAGGGAGGCAGAGCAGGTAGCAGAGAGGATGGTGGAGCAGGCAGCAGAGAGGGTAGTGGAGTAGGGAGGCAGAGCACGCAGTAGAGAGGATGGTGGAGTAGGGAGGCAGAGCAGGCAGCAGAGAGGATGGTGGAGCAGGCAGCAGAGAGGATAGTGGAGTAGGGAGGCAGAGCAGGCAGCAGAGAGTATGGTGGAGTAGGGAGGCAGAGCAGGCAGCAGAGAGGATGGTGGAGTAGGGAGGATGGTGGAGTAGGGAGGCAGAGCAGGCAGCAGAGAGGATGGTGGAGTAGGGAGGATGGTGGAGTAGGGAGGCAGAGCAGGCAGCAGAGAGGATAGTGGAGCAGGCAGCAGAGAGGATAGTGGAGTAGGGAGGCAGAGCAGGCAGCAGAGAGTATGGTGGAGTAGGGAGGCAGAGCAGGCAGCAGAGAGGATAGTGGAGCAGGGAGGCAGAGGAGGACCGTCCCTCCTCATTAAGCACATCTGCTGGGGGGCCATCCATCCGCTGCTGCAGCCCCCA
>NC_034191.2:76313080-76328080 GCF_002021735.2 Oncorhynchus kisutch
TTAGGGTCATTGTCCTGCTGGAAGGTGAACCTCCATCCCAGTCTCAAATCTCTGGAAGACAAACAGGTTTCCCTAAAGAATTTCCCTGTGTTTAACACCATCCATCATTCCTTCAATTCTGACAGGTTTCCCAGTCCCTGCCGATGAAAAACACCCCACCATGCTTCACTGTGGGGATGGTGTTCTCGGGGTGATGAGAGGTGTTGGGTTTGTGCCAGACATAGCGTTTTCCATGATGGCCAGAAAGCTCAATTTTAGTCTCATCTGACCAGAGTACCTTCTTCCATATGTTTGGGGAGTTTCCCACATGCCTTTTGGCGAACACCAAAAGTGTTTGCTTATTTTCTGGCCACTCTGTAAAGCCCAGCTCTATGGAGTGTACGGCTTCAAGTGGTCCTATGGACAGATACCCCAACCTCCGCTGTGGAGCTTTACAGCTCCTTAAAGGGTTATCTTAGGTCTCTTTTGGGGCGGCAGGGTAGCCTAGTGGTTAGAGCGTTGGGCTAGTAACTGGAAGGTTGCAAGTTCAAATCCCCGAGCTGACAAGGTACAAATCTGTCGTTCTGCCCCTGAACAGGCACCCCACTGTTCCTAGGCTGTCATTGAAAATAACTGACTTGCCTGGTTAAATAAAGGTAAAAGAAAATTGTTGCCTCTCTGATTAATGCTCTCCTTGCCTGGTCTGTGAGTTTTGGTAGGCGGACCTCTCTTGGCAGGTTTGTTGTGGATGCCATAGTCTTTCCATTTTTTAATAATGGATTTAATGGTGCTCCGTGGGATGTTCAAAGTTTCTGATATTTTTTTAATAACCCAACCCTGATCTGTACTTCTCCACAACTTTGTCTTCATAGTGCTGCTTGCTTAGTGGTGTTGCAGACTCTGGGGCATTTCAGAACAGGTGTATATATACTGAGATCATGTGACAGATCATGTGACACTTAAACTCCACCTGTGTGCAATCTAACTAATTATGTGACTTCTGAAGGTAATTGGTTGCACCAGATCTTATTTTATGGGCTTCATAGCAAAGGGGGTGAAAACATGTGCACCACTTTTCAGTTTTTATTGTTTAGAATTTTTTTGTTTTGTTTTCATTTTAGTTATTTTTTAAATTTCACTTCACCAATTTGGACTATTCTGTGTACGTCCATTACATGAAATCTAAATAAAAATCTATTTAAATTACAGGTTGTAATGCAACAAAATAGGAACAACGGCAAGGGGGATGAATACTATTGCAAGGCCCTGTATACATCCTCTCCTGTCCTCTCCTCTCCTGTGCTCTCGTCTCCTGTCCTCTCCTCTCCTGTCCTCTCCTCTCCTGTCCTCTCCTGTATACCTCCTCTCCTGTCCTCTCCTCTCCTGTCCTCTCCTCTCCTGTCCTCTCCTGTATACCTCCTCTACTGTCCTCTCCTGTCCGCTCCTGTCCTCTCCTGACCTCTCCTTCCTCTCCTCTCCTCTCCTGTCCTCTCCTGTCCTCTCCTGCCCTCTCCTGTCCTCTCCTGTATACCTCTTCTCCTGTCCTCTCCTCTCCTGTCCTCTCCTGTCCTCTCCTGTATACCTCCTCTCCCGTCCTCTCCTGTATACCTCCTCTCCTGTCCTATCCTGTCCTCTCCTGTCCTGCGCTCTCGTCTGCTGTCCTCTCCTCTCCTCTCCTGTCCTCTTTTCTCCTGTCCTCTCCTCTCCTCTCCTGTCCTCTCCTCTCCTGTCCTCTCCTCTCCTGTCCTCTCCTCTCCTGTCCTCTCCTCTCCTCTCCTGTCCTCTCCTCTCCTCTCCTGTCCTGTCCTCTCCTCTGATCTACATATAAATAAACTTGTTAAATATAGTTAAAGGGGAAATCAGCAGTTGCAACATTCATTTTCAGATGTATAAATGAATGATTAGTACCCATTGAGTCTTGAAGAATATAACTCATATGCTTAAAACCAGTTGGATATAGGGGTTGCTATTTTAATTTTTGGATGAAAAACGTTCCCGTTTTAAACATATATTTTGTCATGAAAAGATGCTCCACTATGCATATAATTGACAGTTTTGGAAAGAAAACATTCTGACGTTTCCAAAACTGCAAAGATATGGTCTGTGAGTGCCACAGAACTGATGTTACAGGCGAAACCCAGATAAAAATCCAATCAGGAAGTGCCGCATTTTTTGAAACCGCCTCATGCCAATGACTCCTTCCACGTTTTCCCCAAGGTGTCTACAGCATTGTGACGTCTTTTTAGGCATTTCCATTGGAGAATGGCTGTAAGGGACCATATATGGCATGTGGTCACATGTTGTCTCCTGCAGAAAACCCCGCGTAAAATACTGAGGTAGCCATTTTTCCAATCGCTTCTTATGAGAAACCAACTGCCTCGACGGATATATTATCGAATATATATGTTAAAAACACCTTGAGGATGGATCCTAAACTACATTTGCTGTGTTTCTGTCGATATTATGCAGCAAATTTTGAAAAAAGTTTGCCGTTATAGTTGCAGCATTTTCCGGTCGATTTCTCAGCCAAGCATGATGAAGAAACGGGAGCTATTTCGCCTACAAAAATAATCTTTTTGGAAGAAAGGAACATTTGCTATCTAACTGGGAGTCTCCTGAGTGAAAGCATCTGAAGTTCTTCCAAGGTAAATTATTTAATTTGGTTGCTTTTCTTATTTTCGTGAAAATGTTGCCAGCAGAGCCTAGCATAGCATAGTATTACGCCATGATAAACTTACACAAATGCTTGTCTAGCGTTGGCTGTAACGCATATTTTGAAAATCTGAGATGACAGTGTTGTTAACAAAAGGCTAAGCTTGTGTTTGAATATATTTATTTCATTTCATTTGCGATTTTCATGAATAGGAAAAGTTGCGTTATGGTAATGCTCTTGAGGCTATGATTACGCTCCCGGATACGGGATTGCTAATCGCTAAAGGTTCATTCAACTGTCACACCTCATCAGAACCCAACATATAAACTTGTTTAACTCCAATGTTTTTAAACAAAGTAAAATGTAAACAAACACTGTTTAGCCTCAAAACATGGTCAAAATGTTCATGTTGATATCATGGATGGTGAGTCCTTGCATCCATAGCTCTATCTATGAATTTGAGAGTGGTTATATTTCTTCAGCTTTTTACTGAAACAGGGGTGGCGAGCAACAGTGGTGGAAAAAGTACCCAATTGTCATACTTGAGTAAAAGTTCAAGTCAGGCAGTAAAATACTACTTGAGTAAAAGTAAAAAGTATTTGGTTGTACATATACTTAAGTTTTGAAAGTAAATGTAATTGCTCAAAAAGTATTAATAATGTAAAATTCCTTATATTAAGCAAACCAGACGGCACCATTTTCTTTTTTTAATGTATATATGGATAGCCAGGGGCACACTCCAACACTCAGACATCATTTACAGACAAAGCATTTGTGTTTAGTGAGTCCGTCAGATCAGAGGCAGTAGAGATGACCAAGATGTTCTCTTGATAAGTGCGTGAAGTAGACCATTTTCCTGTCCTGCTAAGCATTCAGAATGTAAGCAGTATTTTTGGGTGTCAGGGAAAATGTACGGAGTGAAAAGTACATCATTTTCTTTAGAAATGTAGTGAAGTAAAAGTTGTCAGAAATATAAATAGTAAAGCAAAGTACAGATACCCCCCAAAAACCGACTTAATAGTACTTTAAGTATTTTACTTAAGTACTTTGACGAAGACACTTTGTTATTGATTCTACTGCTGATTGCGACTTTAAAGTCCCAGTGCAGTCAAAAATGTGATTTTCCACCGGCCACAAGCTCTATACTCTTATAACAGCTCAACCTGGGCTGAAGGGAGAGAGTTGTACTGTATTTCGGTGGTAAGTGTTGGGGTAGAAGAGCTAAAAGGTTTGGGTGCATCAGACTAAGCGTTTCCTCATCTTGGTCAGGACTTCCAAGAAAGGAGAATGTAAGTGGATTGGAATGCTCAGAATGGAATTAGAATGCTCAGAATGGAATTAGAATGTGAAGTGGATTGGAATGCTCAGAATGGAATTAGAATGCTCAGAATGGAATTAGAATGCTCAGAATGGAATTAGAATGTGAAGTGGATTGGAATGCTCAGAATGGAATTAGAATGTGAAGTGGATTGGAATGCTCAGAATGGAATTAGAATGCTCAGAATGGAATTAGAATGCTCAGAATGGAATTAGAATGTGAAGTGGATTGGAATGCTCAGAATGGCAAAGGAATTAGAATGATAAAATGGAAGAAAAAGAAATCTGAAGACAACGGAAAAAAATTAAACTATGTATATGAAATGCTTCAGTCTGGCTTTAGACCCCATCATAGCACTGAGACTGCACTTGTGAAGGTGGTAAATTACCTTTTAATGGCGTCAGACTGAGGCTCTGCATCTGTCCTCGTGCTCCTAGACCTTAGTGCTGCTTTTGATACCATCGATCATCACATTCTTTTGGAGAGATTGGAAACCCAAATTGGTCTACACGGACAAGTTCTGGCCTGGTTTAGATCTTATCTGTCGGAAAGATATCAGTTTGTCTCTGTGAATGGTTTGTCCTCTGACAAATCAACTATAAATGTCGGTGTTCCTCAAGGTTCCATTTTAGGACCACTATTGTTTTCATTATATATATTATATATATATATATATATATATATATATTTTACCGCTTGGGGATGTCATTCGGAAACATAATGTTAACTTTCACTGCTAAGCAGGTGACACACAGCTGTACATTTGAATGAAACATGGTGAAGCCCCAAAACGCCCTCGCTAGAAGCCTGTGTTTCAGACATAAGGAAGTGGATGGCTGCAAAAACGTTCTACTTTTAAACTCGGACAAAACAGAGATGCTTGTTCTAGGTCCCAAGAAACAAAGAGATCTTCTGTTGAATCTGACAATTAATCTTAATGGTTGTGCATTAGTCTCAAATGAAACTGTGAAGGACCTCGGCGTTAGTCTGGACCCTGATCTCTCTTTTGACGAACATATCAAGACTGTTTCAAGGACAGCTTTTTTCCATCAAAGTAACATTGCAAAAATCCGAAACTTTCTGTCCAAACATGATGCAGAAAAATATATCCATGCTTTTGTAACTTCTAGGTTAGACTACTGCAATGCTCTACTTTCCGGCTACCTGGATAAAGGACAAAATAAACTTAAGTTAGTGCTAAATACGGCTGCTAGAATCCTGACTAGAACCCCAAAAATGTGATCATATTACTCCAGTGCTAGCCTCCCTACACTGGCTTCCTGTCAAGGCAAGGGCTGATTTCAAGGTTTTACTGCTAACCTACAAAGCATTACATGGGCTTGCTCCTACCTATTTCTCTGATTTGGCCGTACATACCTACATGTACGCTATGGTCACAAGACGCAGGCCTCCTAATTGTCCCTAGAATTTTGAAGCAAACAGCTGGAGGCAGGGCTTTCTCCTATAGAGCTCAATTTTTATGGAATGGTCTGCCTACCCACGTGAGAGACGCAAACTCGGTCTCAACCTTTAAGTATTTACTGAAGACTCATCTCTTCAGTGGGTCATATGATTGAGTGTAGTCTCGCCCAGGAGTGTGAAGGTGAACGGAAAGGCTCTGGAGCAACGAACCGCCCTTGCTGTCTCTGCCTGGCCAGTTCCCCTCTTTCCACTGGGATTCTCTGCCTCTAACCCTATTACAGGGGCTGAGTCACTGGCTTACTGGTGCTCTTTCATGCCGTCCCTAGGAGGGGTGCGTCACTTGAGTGGGTTGAGTTACTGATGTGATATTCCTGTCTGGGTTGGCGCCCCCCCCCCTTGGGTTGTGCCGTGGCGGAGATCTTTGAGGGCTATACTCGGCCTTGTCTCAGGATGGTAAGTCGGTGGTTGAAGATATCCCTCTAGTGGTGTGGGGGCTGTGCTTTGGCAAAGTGGGTGGGGTTATATCCTTCCTGTTTGGCCCTGTCCGGGGGTATCATCGGATGGGGCCACAATGTCTCCTGACCCCTCCTGTCTCAGCCTCCAGTATTTATGCTGCAGTAGTTTATGTGTTGGGGGGCTAGGGTCAGTTTGTTATATCTGGAGTACTTCTCTTGTCTTATCCGGTGTCCTGTGTGAATTTAAGTATGCTCTCTCTAATTCTCTCTTTCTCTCTTTCTTTCTCTCTCTCGGAGGACCTGAGCCCTAGGATCATGCCTCAGGACTACCTGGCATGATGACTCCTTGCTGTCCCCAGTCCACCTGGCCGTGCTGCTGCTCCAGTTTCAACTGTTCTGCCTGCGGCTATGGAATTCTGACCTGTTCACCGTACGTGCTACCTGTCCCAGACCTATTATTTGACCATGCTGGTCATTTATGAACATTTGAACATCTTGGCCATGTTCTGTTATAATCTCCACCCGCACAGACAGAAGAGGACTGGCCACTCCTCATAGCCTGGTTCCTCTCTAGGTTTCTTCCTAGGTTTTGGCCTTTCTAGGGAGTTTTTCCTAGCCAACGTGCTTCAACACCTGCATTGCTTGCTGTTTGGGGTTTTAGGCTGGGTTTCTGTACAGCACTTTGAGATATCAGCTGATGTATGAAGGGCTATATAAATAAATTAGTTTTTTTGTACAAAACACACACCAAGTGTTTCCCCTATATGCATTTAGCAGCAGTGCACAGCAGTGCACAGTCACTCCACAAAAAAAAAGTATTTGGGGAAACAATTGACAGGAAGTGGAATTCCCCTTACACTGTTGAAATGTATGAAATATCTGCAGACCTCCTACAGCGATGGTTAGTGGGTAATTAGAAGGGCTGCTCACAGAGGCAGCATTAGTCTCCCTCCAGTTAGTTAATTACCTCAGAGGAGGAAGAGGATCAGACACTAATGAAGCTTTCATCAGATTATGAGAACACACTAGTACCGATCTATTCACACAGAACCCCATTTCAGAGGGAAGGCTCAAAACTGGTCAATCGAATTCAACTGGGACTACAAATGGATTAGAGAGCGGAGACAGCCCTTCAGAACCTGAAACGATCCACGGCAGACCTACAGAACCTGAAACGATCCACGGCAGACCTACAGAAACTGAAACGATCCACTGCAGCCGTACAGAAATTGAAGCAATCCACGGCAGACCTGCAGAAATTGAAGCGATCCACGGCAGACCTACAGAACCTGAAATCATCCACGGCAGCCCCACAGAACCTGAAGCGATCCACGGCAACCTACAGAACCCGAAGCAATCCACTTCAGCCCTACAAAACCTGAAGCGATCCACGGCAGCCCTACAGAACCTGAAGCGATCCACGGCAGCCCTACAGAACCTGAAGAAATCCACGGCAGACCTACAGAACCTGAAGCGATCCACGGCAGCCCTTCAGAACCTGAAACGATCCACGGCAGCCCTACAGAACCTGTAACGATCCACTGCAGCCGTACAGAAACTGAAGCGATCCACGGCAGCCCTTCAGAAACTGAAGCGATCCACGGCAGCCCTACAGAACCTGAAATGATCCACGGCAGCCCTACAGAACCCGAAGCCATACACAGAAAACCTACAGAACCTGAAGCGATCCACGGCAGCCCTACAGAACCTGAAGCGATCCACGGCAGCCCTACAGAACCTGAAACGATCCACGGCAGCCCTAAAGAACCTGAAGAGATCCACGGCAGCCCTACAGAACCTGAAGTGATCCACGGCAGCCCTACAGAACCTGAAGCGATCCATGGCAGCCCTACAGAATCTGAAGCGATCCACGGCAGCCCTACAGAACCTGAAGCGATCCACGGCAGCCCTACAGAACCTGAAGCGATCCACGGCAGCCCTACAGAACCTGAAGCGATCCATGGCAGTGGATGGCAGTGAAAGTGCAATGTGAATGCTCACGAGAAACAGACTGTTTATCCTGTCACTTCAAGGTTCTTATACACAAAGCATCAATAAGAATCCAGACGATTCTATTGGTTTACTGCGGACATTAGCAACAGCTACTCATCCTCAGAGACAGGACAAGGTAAATATGTTTTTCTATAAACAATCTGAGAAGAGAGGAAATTAAAGACCCATTAAAGGCCTTGTGCTCTTATGTGAGCATCACAGGATGTCGATGAACCTCAAAAAGTCCAGCCAACATATAACTAACTTCACATCCTGACCTGAAAGTCCTTAGTTGACTATAAAAGAATGAAAGGAGCTACACACACACTCAAAACACTCAACAAGGAGAAATAAGTGAAATACAAGAAGAGAAGGACGAGGACACAGGAAGTAAAAGAGGATGGAGGGAAGTGAGCACAGTCAGGTGGTACTTTCAGAGTCGCCAAGGACAGAAGAATTCTGGGAATGAACTCTTACCAGGTTGTTGTGCCCCTTGGGCGTCCTGCTCGCCATTCTCCGACACAGGGTTGACATCTGTTCACACACACACACACGCATGCACCCACAAACAGACACACATACACACACACACATTAGACCCAACTACCTATTAGCTTTCTGCTTGGACACACACATACACCCAACAAGGTGTGTCAGTATGTTTATTTACCAGGTAAACTGACTGAAAAAAACATTGTCATTTACAGCAACAACCTGGGGAATAGTTACAGGGGAGAGGAGGGGGACGAATGAGACAATTGTAAACTGGGGATGATTAGGTGACCGTGATGGTATGAGGGCCAGATTGGGAATTTAGCCAGGACACCGGGGTTAACACCCCTACTTTTACAATGAGTGCCATGGGATCTTTAGTGACCACAGAGAGTCAGGAGACCTGTTTAATGTCCCATCTGAAAGACAGCACCCTACATAGGGCAATGTCCCCAATCACTGCCCTGGGATCTTTTTTTAGACCAGAGGAAAGAGTGCCTCCTACTGGCCCTCCAACACCACTTCCAGCAGCAGCTGGTCTCCCATCTAGGGAGCGACCAGGACCGACCTGTACATAGCCCATCTGTAAACAGCCCATCTATCTACCTACCTCATCCCCATACTGGTATATATTTATTTATTTATTTATTTTGCTCCTTTGCACCCCAGTATCTCTACCTGCACATTCATCTTCTGCCAATCTACCATTCCAGTGTTTAATTGCTATATTGTAATTACTTCACCACCATGGCCTATTTATTTCCTTAACTTACCTCATTTGCACTCACTGTATATTGACTTTTTGTTTTCTTTTGTTCTACTGTATTATTGACTGTATGTTTTGTTTATTCCATGTGTAACTCTGTGTTGTTGTATGTGTCGAATTGCTACGCTTTATCTTGGCCAGGTCGCGGTTGCAAATGAGAACTTGTTCTCAACTAGCCTACCTGGTTAAATAAAGGTGAAATAGATCAAATAAATAAAATAAAAACCCTGCTTAGCTTCAGAGGTAAAGCCAGCAGTGGGATGCAGGGTGGGAGGCTGCTGGCCGGTGTCAGCTAGGAACTAACACACATGGCATGATTACTGCCCACAGCACTTCTGAAGTTGACCATCATGGAAAACTGCACACACACAGTCTGCAACTCTGGACAGATTGTCGGGACAATAGACTGCTAGTCTGCTGGACACACACACAAACACTCCACTAAAATCAGGCCACAGTCTGCTGGACACACACACACACACACAAACACAAACACACTCCACTAAAATCAGGCCACAGCCGCTGGACTGACACACTGTCAGATCCAAAACGGCAGGCCTTGTCCTGCTGTATGGCATTATCAGTCACTTATCTGGAGATGCTTACGTAAGGTTACGTAACATTACACACACACATCCTGAGAGGAGAGCATTACCCTGAGAGGGGAGCATTACCCTGAGAGGAGAGCATTACCCTGAGAGGAGAGCATTACCCTGCGAGGAGAGCATTACCCTGAGGGGAGCATTACCCTGAGAGGAGAGCATTACTCTGAGAGGGGAGCATTACCCTGATAGGAGAGCATTACCCTGAGAGGAGAGCATTACCCTGAGAGGAGAGCATTACCCTGAGAGGAGAGCATTACCCTGAGAGGAGAGCATTACCCTGAGAGGAGAGCATTACTCTGAGAGGAGAGCATTACTCTGAGAGGAGAGCATTACTCTGAGAGGAGAGCATTATCCTGAGAGGAGGGCATTATCCTGAGAGGGGAGCATTACCCTGAGAGGAGAGCATTACTCTGAGAGGAGCGCATTACCCTGAGAGGGGAGCATTACCCTGAGAGGAGAGCATTACCCTGAGAAGAGAGCATTACTCTGAGAGGGGAGCATTACCCTGAGAGGAGAGCATTACCCTGAGAGGGGAGCATTACCCTGAGAGGAGAGCATTACCCTGAGAGGAGAGCATTACCCTGAGAGGGGAGCATTACCCTGAGAGCGGAGCATTACCCTGAGAGGGGAGCATTACCCTGAGAGGGGAGCATTACCCTGAGAGGGGAGCATTACTCTGAGAGGAGAGAGTTATTCTGAGAGGAAAGCGTGAGTCTTACACCTCAATACACCATGACCTCAGCCACCCCTCCTTCACTGAGCACTGTCCCCTAGCTAGGAAAGATGTGCACTTGGAAGCCCATAGGAGCATACATTCTAAGTTATTCACTGTAGGCTAATTAGCTTCCATAGTTCTATTTATTTAACCTTTATTTAACCAGGAAGGGCTCATTGAGATCTGAAATTTATTTTTCAAGAGCGCCCTGGCCAAGATAGGCAGCACCAAGTCATTACACAATTACAGACAGACAACATGGAAAAATAGTAGTTGATTAGCATGGCAGGTGCTCATTCAAATGTCCCATTGTCATCAATCAATCAACCAACCAAACCAATCAGTGTAATAGTGACTGACCTCAATGACCTCCCTCATGCCCCCTCCCCATCCCCTCTACCCCCTCCGGCCAGCTCACCTGCCCTGGTCCCATCATTGTCCATCAGGAGGATGTAGTCTGTCTTGCCCACCGTCTCGCCCACCTGGTCAACAAAGGCCTCGGACTCCAGCTGGGCCACGAAGTCTCTCCCCACCAGGCCCTCTGGACCCTCCCGGGGGACGCTGTCCGTCAGAGCATCACTCAGACTCAGGTCCAGGTCCTCCATGGTTCTGGAGGGAGGTGTGTGTGTGGGAGGGGGGGGGGGCAGAGACAGGGACAAGCAGAAGTGTGTGTGTGTGTGTGGGGGGGGGGGGGCAGAGACAGGGACAAGCAGAGGTGTGTGTGTAGGGAGGGGGGCAGAGACAGGGACAAGCAGAGGTGTGTGTGTGGGGGGGGGGGACACAGAGACAAGGACAAGCAGAGATGTGTGTGTGGGGGGGGGGGGGGGGGCACAAAGTCAGGGACAAGCAGAGGTGTGTGTAGGGGGGGGGGGCAGAGACAGGGACAAGCAGAGGTGTGTGTGTGTGTAGGGGGGGGCAGAGACAGGGACAAGCAGAGGTGTGTGGTTAGATATGGAATTGAAATAGGATGCAGGAAGGACAGTTTTGGATGGTTGAAACATTTGAATTATATTCATAAATGTCAAAACATACATAATACATAATACAATAGTTTATGATGTAGAGCTGTAAACATCAGAGTATGTTACATTTTAACTTTCCCAACAACTCAAATAGTATATTTAGCATCATTCATGACATCTCCCGACCAACATCTCACACAGAGCCAGCAGGCAAGTCACCAGAGGTGTGCACCATCTGTCTCTGTCTAACACACTGTCTGTAATGTAATGTCCTTCTGGGCCACCAGAGGTTCCATCTGTCTCTGTCTAACACACTGTCTGTAATGTAATGTCCTTCTGGGCCACCAGAGGTTCCATCTGTCTCTGTCTAACACACTGTCTGTAATGTAATGTCCTTCTGGGCCACCAGAGGTTCCATCTGTCTCTGTCTAACACACTGTCTGTAATGTAATGTCCTTCTGGGCCACCAGGGGTCAGCCTCTCTGCTAGGCCCAGAGTGACAATAATCTGAGGACATCCACGGATGTTCCGAACGAGAAAACAGCCCACTCTGTGCTAGGTTATATGGTGCTGTAGCTCTAGGGTAAACTACACAGACAGACAGACAGACAGACACGCAGGGGAAAGGCTGGTTGATGATAGGCCAGCGACATAGACACAGCTATAGGGTCATGTGACCAATGCGAGAATCTGCCAAGTCAAATGGTGTCATCTTTCAACGACGTTGGAGGACTAATGACAGGTTCTCTCTCTCTATGTTTTCATTTCCCAACAGGCTGAGCCTTAACGTCCTCTGTCTCTCTTTCTAATCTCTCCCCCATTCTTCTCTTTTTACACTGTCCCCTCCTCCCCCTGGTTTCCTCAATCAAGAAGATTATGATAGCATGTGCCAATGGTGTATCAGATAAATGGATTGGGGTTAGTGCTGAGCAGAGCAGAGCAGCACACGTTTCAGCAAAACCCCCCTCCTCCTTCCCTCTCCCTCTCTCTCTCTCTCTCTCTCTCTCTCCCTCCTTCCCTCTCTCTATCTCTCCCTCCCTCTCTCCCTCCCTCCCTCTCTATCTCTCCCTCCCTCCTTCCCTCTCTATCTCTCCCTCCCTCTCTATCTCTCCCTCCCTCCCTCCCTCCTTCCCTCTCTCTCTCTCTCTCCCTCCCTCCTTCCCTCTCTCTTTGTCTCCCTCACTCTCTCTCCCTCCCTCCTTCCCTCTCTATCTCTCCCTCCCTCTCTCCCTCCCTCTCTATCTCTCCCTCCCTCCCTCCTTCCCTCTCTCTCTCCCTCCCACCTTCCCTCTCTCTTTGTCTCCCTCACTTTCTCCCTCCCTCCTTCCCTCTCTATCTCTCCATCCCTCTCTCCCTCCCTCTCTATCTCTCTCTCCCTCCCTCCTTCCCTCTCTCTCCCTCCCTCTCTCCCTCCCTCTCTCCCTCCCTCTCTCCCTCTCTCCCTCCCTCCCTCTCTCCTTCCCTCTCTCCCTCCCTCCCTCCCTCTCTCCCTCCCTCTCTCTCTCCCTCTCTCCCCCCCTTTCTTCCCTCTGTTTGAAATCTTGAAATCTAACTTCCTTCCTCTCTTTGAAATCTTGAAATCTAACTTCCTCCTTCTCTTTGAAATCTTGAAATCTAACTTCCTCCTTCTCTTTGAAATCTTGAAATCTAACTTCCTCCTTCTCTTTGAAATCTTGAAATCTAACTTCCTCCCTCTCTTTGAAATCTTGAAATCTAACTTCCTCCTTCTCTTTGAAATCTTTAAATCTAACTTCCTCCTTCTCTTTGAAATCTTGAAATCTAACTTCCTCCTTCTCTTTGAAATCTTGAAATCTAACTTCCTCCTTCTCTTTGAAATCTTGAAATCTAACTTCCTCCTTCTCTTTGAAATCTTGAAATCTAACTTCCTCCCTCTCTTTGAAATCTTGAAATCTAACTTCCTCCTTCTCTTTGAAATCTTTAAATCTAACTTCCTCCTTCTCTTTGAAATCTTGAAATCTAACTTCCTCCTTCTCTTTGAAATCTTGAAATCTAACTTCCTCCTTCTCTTTGAAATCTTGAAATCTAACTTCCTCCCTCTCTTTGAAATCTTGAAATCTAACTTCCTCCTTCTCTTTGAAATCTTGAAATCTAACTTCCTCCCTCTCTTTGAAATCTAACTTCCTCCCTCTCTTTGAAATCTAACTTCCTCCCTCTCTTTGAATTCTAACTTCCTCCCTCTTTGAAATCTAACTTCCTCCCTCTCTTTGAAATCTAACTTCCTCCCTCTCTTTGAATTCTAACTTCCTCCCTCTTTGAAATCTAACTTCCTCCCTCTCTTTGAATTCTAACTTCCTCCCTCTTTGAAATCTAACTTCCTCCTTCTCTTTGAAATCTTGAAATCTAACTTCCTCCCTCTCTTTGAAATCTTGAAATCTAACTTCCTCCTTCTCTTTGAAATCTTGAAATCTAACTTCCTCCCTCTCTTTGAAATCTAACTTCCTCCCTCTCTTTGAAATCTAACTTCCTCCCTCTCTTTGAATTCTAACTTCCTCCCTCTTTGAAATCTAACTTCCTCCCTCTCTTTGAAATCTAACTTCCTCCCTCTCTTTGAATTCTAACTTCCTCCCTCTTTGAAATCTAACTTCCTCCCTCTCTTTGAATTCTAACTTCCTCCCTCTTTGAAATCTAACTTCCTCCCTCTTTGAAATCTAACTTCCTCCCTCTTTGAAATCTAACTTCCTCCCTCTCTTTGAATTCTAACTTCCTCCCTCTCTTTGAAATCTAACTTCCTCCCTCTCTTTGAATTCTAACTTCCTCCCTCTCTTTGAAATCTAACTTCCTCCCTCTCTTTGAAATCTAACTTCCTCCCTCTCTTTGAATTCTAACTTCCTCCCTCTTTGAAATCTAACTTCCTCCCTCTCTTTGAATTCTAACTTCCTCCCTCTTTGAAATCTAACTTCCTCCCTCTCTTTGAATTCTAACTTCCTCCCTCTTTGAAATCTAACTTCCTCCCTCTCTTTGAATTCTAACTTCCTCCCTCTTTGAAATCTAACTTCCTCCCTCTTTGAAATCTAACTTCCTCCCTCTTTGAAATCTAACTTCCTCCCTCTTTGAAATCTAACTTCCTCCCTCTCTTTGAATTCTAATATCCTCCCTCTCTTTGAATTCTAACTTCCTCCCTCTCTTTGAAATCTAACTTCCTCCCTCTCTTTGAGATCTAACTTCCTCCCTCTCTTTGAAATCTAACTTCCTCCCTCTCTTTGAAATCTAACTTCCTCCCTCTCTGCACCTTTCCCTCTGTACACACTTTTACATTGTGTACGTAAACAAAGAGTTTCCTAAGTCACCAACCAGTGTACTACAGGGCTACAGTCTGTATGGTGGAGTCCTCCCTCCCTCTCTCTTTCTCTCTCTCTTTTCACAGAGCTGTGTATATATACTGAGTGTACTTTTGCCCTCAGAACATCCTCAATTCATTCGGGGCATGGACTCCAAATCCCTGTTCCACAGGGATGCTGGTCAATGTTGACTCCGATGCTTCCCACAGTTGTGTCAATTTGACTGGATGTCCTTTGGGTGGTGGACAATTCATGATACACACAGGAAACTGTTGAGCGTGAAAAACCCCAGCGTCATTGCAGTTCTTGACAAACTCAAACTGGTGCGCCTGGCACCTACTA
>NC_034191.2:76333080-76370580 GCF_002021735.2 Oncorhynchus kisutch
TGGCAGTAGCCTAGTGGTTAGAGTGTAGAGGTGGCAGGGTAGTCTAGTGGTTAGAGTGTAGAGGTGGTAGGTAGCCTAGTGGTTAGAGTGTAGAGGTGGCAGGGTAGCCTAGTGGTTAGAGTGTAGATGGTGGCAGGTAGCCTAGTGGTTAGAGTGTAGAGGTGGCAGGTAGCCTAGTGGTTAGAGTGTAGAGGTGGCAGGTAGCCTAGTGGTTAGAGTGTAGAGGTGGCAGGGTAGCCTAGTGGTTAGAGGTAGAGGTGGCAGGTAGCCTAGTGGTTAGAGTGTAGATGGTGGCAGGGTAGCCTAGTGGTTAGAGTGTAGAGGTGGCAGGGTAGCCTAGTGGTTAGAGTGTAGAGGTGGCAGGGTAGCCTAGTGGTTAGAGTGTAGAGGTGGCAAGGGTAGCCTAGTGGTCAGAGGGTAGAGGTGGCAGGTAGCCTAGTGGTTAGAGTGTAGAGGTGGCAGGGTAGCTAGTGGTTAGAGTGTAGAGGCGGCAGGGTAGCCTAGTGGTTAGAGTGTAGAGGTGGCAGGTAGCCTAGTGGTTAGAGTGTAGAGGTGGCACGGGTAGCCTAGTGGTTAGAGGTAAGAGGTGGCAGGTAGCCTAGTGGTTAGAGTGTAGATGGGTGGCAGGGTAGCCTAGTGGTTAGAGTGTAGAGGTGGCAGGGTAGCCTAGTGGTTAGAGTGTAGAGGTGGCAGGGTAGGCCTAGTGGTTAGAGTTGTAGAGGTGGCCGGGTAGCCTAGTGGTTAGAGTGTAGAGGTGGCAGGTAGCCTAGTGGTTAGAGTGTAGAGTTGGCAGGGTAGCCTAGTGGTTAGAGTGTAGAGGCGGCAGGGTAGCCTAGTGGTTAGAGTGTAGAGGTGGCAGGTAGCCTAGTGGTTAGAGTGTAGATGGTTGGCAGGGTAGCCTAGTGGTTAGAGTGTAGAGGCTGAGGGTAGCCTGTGGTTAGAGTGTAGAGGTGGCAGGTAGCCTAGTGGTTAGAGTGTAGAGGTGGCAGGGTACTAGTTGTTAGGTGTAGAGGTGGCAGGTAGCCTAGTGGTTAGAGTGTAGAGGTGGCAGGGTAGCCTAGTGGTTAGAGTGTAGAGGTGGCAGGTAGCCTAGTGGTAGAGTGTAGAGGTGGCAGGTAGCCTAGTGGTTAGAGTGTAGAGGTGGCAGGGTAGCCTAGTGGTTAGAGTGTAGAGGTGGCAGGTAGCCTAGTGGTTAGAGTGTAGAGTTGGCAGGGTAGCCTAGTGGTTAGAGTGTAGAGGTGGCAGTAGCCTAGTGGTTAGAGCGTTGGACTAGTAGCCTGAAGGTTGCAAGTTCAAACCCCGAACTGACAAGGTACAAATCTGTCATTCTGCCCTGAACAGGCAGTTAACCCACTGGCCGTCATTGAAAATAAGAATCTGTTCTTAACTGACTTGCCTAGTTAAATAAAGGTAAAATAAAATCTATGGACTTGGATTTTTTGAAGTTAGAGTGTAGAGGTGGCATGGTTAGCCTAGTGGTTTTGTAGATTGGTAGGGTAGTCTAGTGGTTAGAGTGTAGAGGTGGCAGGTAGCCTAGTGGTTAGAGTGTAGAGGAGGCAGGTAGCCTAGTGGTTAGAGTGTAGAGGAGGCAGGTTAGCCTAGTGGTTAGAGTGTAGAGGCGGCAGGTAGTCTAGTGGTTAGAGTGTAGAGGTGGCAGGTAGCCTAGTGGTGAGTGTAGAGGTGGTAGGGTAGCTAGTGGTTAGAGTGTAGAGGTGGCAGGTAGCCTAGTGGTTAGTGTAGAGGAGGCAGGTAGCCTAGTGGTTAGAGTGTAGAGGAGGCAGGGTAGTCTAGTGGTTAGAGTGTAGAGGTGGCAGGTAGCCTAGTGGTTAGAGTGTAGAGGTGGCAGGTAGCCTAGTGGTTAGAGTGTAAGAGTCAGGTAGCCTAGTGGTTAGAGTGTAGAGGTGGTAGGTAGCCTAGTGGTTAGAGTGTAGAGGTGGCAGGTAGCCTAGTGGTTAGAGTGTAGAGGAGGCAGGTAGCCTAGTGGTTAGTGTAGAGGTGGCAGGGTAGCCTAGTGGTTAGAGTGTAGAGGAGGCAGGTATCTAGTGGTTAGAGTGTAGAGGTGGCAGGTAGCCTAGTGGTTAGAGTGTAGAGGAGGCAGGTAGTCTAGTGGTTAGAGTGTAGAGGTGGCAGGTAGCTAGTGGTTAGAGTGTAGAGGTGTAGGGTAGCCTAGTGGTTAGAGTGTAGAGTGGCAGGTAGCCTAGTGGTTAGAGTGTAGAGGAGGCAGGTAGCCTAGTGGTTAGTGTAGAGGTGGCAGGGTAGCCTAGTGGTTAGAGTGTAAGGAGGCAGGTAGTCTAGTGGTTAGAGTGTAGAGGTGGCAGGTAGCCTAGTGGTTAGAGTGTAGAGGAGGCAGGTAGCCTAGTGGTTAGAGTGTAGAGGTGGCAGGTAGCCTAGTGGTTAGAGTGTAGAGGTGGTAGGTAGTAAGTGGTTAGAGTGTAGAGGTGGCAGGGGTACCTAGTGGTTAGAGTGTAGGAGGCAGGGTAGCCTAGTGGTTAGAGTGTAGAGGTGGCAGGTAGTCTAGTGTGTTAGAGTGTAGAGTGGCAGGTAGCCTAGTGGTTAGAGTGTGAGGAGGCAGGTAGCCTAGTGGTTAGAGTGTAGAGGAGGCAGGTAGCCTAGTGGTTAGAGTGTAGAGGAGGCAGTAGCCTAGTGGTTAGAGTGTAGAGGTGGCAGGTAGGTCCCTAGTGGTTAGAGTGTAGAGGTGGCAGGTAGCCTAGTGGTTAGAGTGTAAGGGAGCAGGTAGCCTAGTGGTTAGTGTAGAGGTGGCAGGGTAGCCTAGTGGTTAGAGTGTAGATGAGGCAGTAGCTAGTGGTTAGAGTGTAGAGGAGGCAGGTAGCCTAGTGGTTAGAGTGTAGAGGAGGCAGGTAGCCTATGGTTAAGTGTAGAGGTGGCAGGTAGCCTAGTGGTTAGAGTGTAGAGGAGCAGGGTAGCCTAGTGGTTAGAGTGTAGAGGGGCAGGTAGCTAGTGGTTAGAGTGTAGAGGAGGCAGGTAGTCTAGTGGTTAGAGTGTAGAGGAGGCAGGTACCTAGTGGTTAGAGTGTAGAGGAGGCAGGTAGCCTAGTGGTTAGAGTGTAGGGACGGCAGGTAGCCTAGTGGTTAAGTGTTAGAGGCAGGTAGTCTAGTGGTTAGAGTGTAGAGGAGGGGCAGGTAGTCTAGTGGTTAGAGTGTAGAGGAGGTAGGGTAGTCCTAGTGGTTAGAGTGTAGAGGAGGCAGGTAGCCTAGTGGTTAGAGTGTAGAGGAGGTAGGTACCCTAGTGGTTAGAGTGTAGAGGAGGCAGGTAGCCTAGTGGTTAGAGTGTAGAGGAGGTAGGTAGCCTAGTGGTTAGAGTGTAGAGAAGGCAGGTAGCCTAGTGGTTAGAGTGTAGAGGAGGCAGGTAGCCTAGTGGTTAGAGTGTAGAGGAGGCAGGGTAGCCTAGTGGTTAGAGTGTAGAGGAGGCAGGTAGCCTAGTGGTTAGAGTGTAGAGGAGGCAGGTAGCCTAGTGGTTAGAGTGTAGAGGAGTAGGTAGCCTAGTGGTTAGAGTGTAGAGGAGGCAGGGTAGCCTAGTGGTTAGAGTGTAGGGAGGCAGGGTAGCCTATGGTTAGAGTGTAGAGGAGGCAGGTAGCCTAGTGGTTAGAGTGTAGAGGAGGTAGGTACCCTAGTGTTAGAGTGTAGAGGAGGCAGGGTAGCCTAGTGGTTAGAGTGTAGAGGAGGCAGGGTACCCTAGTGTTTAGAGTGTAGAGGGTGGCAGGTAGCCTAGTGGTTAGAGTGTAGAGGAGGAGGTACCCTAGTGGTTAGAGTGTAGAGGTGGCAGGGTAGCCTAGTGGTTAGAGTGTAGAGGTGCAGGGTAGCCTAGTGGTTAGAGTGTAGAGGAGGTAGGTACCCTAGTGGTTAGAGTGTAGAGGTGGCAGGTACCTAGTGGTTAGAGTGTAGGGAGGCAGGTAGCCTAGTGGTTAGAGTGAGAGGAGGCAGGTAGCCTAGTGGTTAGAGTGTAGAGAGGCAGGTAGCCTAGTGGTTAGAGTGTAGAGGAGGCAGGTAGCCTAGTGGTTAGAGTGTAGAGGCGGCAGGTAGCCTAGTGGTTAGAGTGTAGAGAGGTAGGTAGCCTAGTGGTTAGAGTGTAGAGGTGGCAGGGAGCCTAGTGGTTAGAGTGTAGAGGTGGCAGGGTAGCCTAGTGGTTAAGTGTAGAGGAGGCAGGTAGCCTAGTGGTTAGAGTGTAGAGGAGGCAGGTACCCTAGTGGTTAGAGTGTAGAGGAGGCAGGTAGCCTAGTGGTTAGAGTGTAGAGGAGGCAGGTAGCCTAGTGGTTAGAGTGTAGAGGAGGCAGGTAGTCTAGTGGTTAGAGTGTAGAGGAGGTAGGGTCCTAGTGGTTAGAGTGTAGAAGGAGGCAGGTAGCCTAGTGGTTAGAGTGTAGAGGTGGCAGGGTAGCCTAGTGGTTAGAGTGTAGAGGAGGCAGGTAGCCTAGTGGTTAGAGTGTAGAGGTGGCAGGGTAGCCTAGTGGTTAGAGTGTAAAGGAGGCAGGTAGCCTAGTGGTTAGAGTGTAGAGGAGCAGGTAGCCTAGTGGTTAGAGTGTAGAGGAGGCAGGTAGCCTAGTGGTTAGAGTGTAGAGGCGGCAGGTAGCCTAGTGGTTAGAGTGTAGAGGAGGCAGGTAGCCTAGTGGTTATAGAGTGTAGAGGAGCAGGTAGCCTAGTGGTTAGAGTGTAGAGGAGGCAGGTAGCCTAGTGGTTAGAGTGTAGAGGCGGCAGGTAGCCTAGTGGTTAGAGTGTAGAGGAGGTAGGTACCCTAGTGGTTAGAGTGTATGGAGGCAGGTAGCCTAGTGGTTAGAGTATAGAGGAGGCAGGTAGCCTAGTGGTTAGAGTGTAGAGGAGGCAGGTAGCCTAGTGGTTAGAGTGTAGAGGAGGCAGGTAGCCTAGTGGTTAGAGTGTAGAGGAGGTAGGTAGCCTAGTGGTTAGAGTGTAGGGGGCGCAGGTAGCCTAGTGGTTAGAGTGTAGAGGAGGCAGGTAGCCTAGTGGTTAGAGTATAGAGGAGGCAGTAGCCTAGTGGTTAGAGTGTAGAGGAGGCAGGTAGCCTAGTGGTTAGAGTGTACAGGCGGCAGGTAGCCTAGTGGTTAAGTGTAGAGGAGGCAGGGTAGCCTAGTGGTTAGAGTGTAGAGGAGGTAGGGTAGTCCTAGTGGTTAGAGTGTAGAGGAGGCAGGTAGCCTAGTGGTTAGAGTGTAGAGGAGGCAGGTAGCCTAGTGGTTAGAGTGTAGAGGAGGCAGGTAGCCTAGTGGTTAGAGTGTAGAGGAGGCAGGGTAGCCTAGTGTTAGAGTGTAGAGGAGGCAGGTAGCCTAGTGGTTAGAGTGTAGAGGAGGCAGGTAGCCTAGTGGTTAGAGTGTAGAGGTGGCAGGTAGCCTAGTGGTTAGAGTGTAGAGGAGGCAGGGTAGCCTAGTGGTTAGAGTGTAGAGGAGGCAGGTACCTAGTGGTTAGAGTGTAGAGGGGCAGGTAGCCTAGTGGTTAGAGTGTAGAGAGGTAGGTAGCCTAGTGGTTAGAGTGTAGAGGAGGCAGGTACCCTAGTGGTTAGAGTGTGGAGGAGGCAGGGTAGCCTAGTGGTTAGAGTGTAGAGGAGGCAGGTACCCTAGTGGTTAGAGTGTAGAGGAGGCAGGTAGCCTAGTGGTTAGAGTGTAGAGGCGGCAGGTAGCTAGTGGTTAGAGTGTAGAGGAGGCAGGTAGCCTAGTGGTTAGAGTGTAGAGGAGGCAGGTAGCCTAGTGGTTAGAGTGTAGAGGTGGTAGGTAGCCTAGTGGTTAGAGTGTAGAGGAGGCTGGTAGCCTAGTGGTTAGAGTGTAGAGGTGGTAGGTAGCCTAGTGGTTAGAGTGTAGAGGTGGCAGGGTAGCCTAGTGGTTAGAGTGTAGAGGAGGCAGGTAGCCTAGTGGTTAGAGTGTAGAGGAGGCAGGTAGCCTAGTGGTTAGAGTGTAGAGGTGGCAGGTAGCCTAGTGGTTAGAGTGTAGAGGAGGCAGGTAGCCTAGTGGTTAGAGTGTAGAGGTGGCAGGGTAGCCTAGTGTTTAGAGTGTAGAGGCGGCAGGTAGCCTAGTGGTTAGAGTGTAGAGGAGGCAGGTAGCCTAGTGGTTAGAGTGTAGAGGAGGCAGGGTAGCCTAGTGTTAGAGTGTAGAGGTGGTAGGTAGACTAGTGGTTAGAGTGTATAGGATGCTGGTAGCCTAGTGGTTAGAGTGTAGAGGTGGTAGGTAGCCTAGTGGTTAGAGTGTAGAGGTGGCAGGTAGCCTAGTGGTTAGAGTGTAGAGGAGGCAGGTAGCCTAGTGGTTAGTGTAGAGGGGCAGGTAGCCTAGTGGTTAGAGTGTAGAGGTGGCAGGGTAGCCTAGTGGTTAGAGTGTAGAGGAGGCAGGTAGCCTAGTGGTTAGAGTGTAGAGGTGGCAGGTAGCCTAGTGGTTAGAGTGTAGAGGTGGCAGGGTAGCCTAGTGGTTAGAGTGTAGAGGAGCAGGTAGCCTAGTGGTTAGAGTGTAGAGGCGGCAGGGTAGCCTAGTGGTTAGAGTGTAGGGGAGGCAGGTACCCTAGTGGTTAGAGTGTAGAGGAGGCAGGTAGCCTAGTGTTTAGAGTGTAGAGGAGGCAGGTAGCCTAGTGGTTAGAGTGTAGAGGAGGTGGTAGCCTAGTGGTTAGAGTGTAGAGGAGGCAGGTAGCCTAGTGGTTAGAGTGTAGAGGAGGCAGGTAGCCTAGTGGTTAGAGTGTAGAGGAGGCAGGTAGCCTAGTGGTTAGAGTGTAGAGGAGGCAGGTAGCCTAGTGGTTAGAGTGTAGAGGAGGCAGGTAGCCTAGTGGTTAGAGTGTAGAGGCGGCAGGGTAGCCTAGTGTTAGAGTGTAGAGGAGGCAGGTAGCCTAGTGGTTAGAGTGTAGAGGAGGCAGGTAGCCTAGTGGTTAGAGTGTAGAGGTGGTAGGTAGACTAGTGTTAGAGTGTAGAGGAGGCTGGTAGCCTAGTGGTTAGAGTGTAGAGGTGGCAGGTAGACTAGTGGTTAGAGTGTAGAGGTGGCAGGGTAGCCTAATGGTTAGAGTGTAGAGGAGGCAGGTAGCCTAGTGGTTAGAGTGTAAGGTGGCAGGGTAGCCTAGTGGTTAGAGTGTAGAGGAGGCAGGTAGCCTAGTGGTTAGAGTGTAGAGGTGGCAGGTAGCCTAGTGGTTAGAGTGTAGAGGTGGCAGGGTAGCCTAGTGGTTAGAGTGTAGAGGAGGCAGGTAGCCTAGTGGTTAGAGTGTAGAGGCGGCAGGGTAGCCTAGTGGTTAGAGTGTAGGGGAGGCAGGTACCCTAGTGGTTAGAGTGTAGAGGAGGCAGGTAGCCTAGTGGTTAGAGTGTTGAGGAGGCAGGTAGCCTAGTGGTTAGAGTGTAGAGAGGTAGGTAGCCTAGTGGTTAGAGTGTAGAGGAGGCAGGTAGTCTAGTGGTTAGAGTGTAGAGGAGGCAGGTAGCCTAGTGGTTAGAGTGTGAGGGAGGCAGGTAGCCTAGTGGTTAGAGTGTAGAGGAGGCAGGTAGCCTAGTGGTTAGAGTGTAGAGGAGGCAGGTAGCCTAGTGGTTAGAGTGTAGAGGCGGCAGGGTAGCCTAGTGGTTAGAGTGTAGAGGGGGCAGGTAGCCTAGTGGTTAGAGTGTAGAGGTGGTAGGTAGCCTAGTGGTTAGAGTGTAGAGGAGGTAGGTAGCCTAGTGGTTATGTAGAGGAGGTAGGTAGCCTAGTGGTTAGAGTGGAGGGGCGGCAGGGTAGCCTAGTGGTTAGAGTGTAGGGGCGGCAGGTAGCCTAGTGGTTAGAGTGTAAGGAGGCAGGTAGCCTAGTGGTTAGAGTGTAGAGAGGTAGGTAGCCTAGTGGTTAGAGCGTAGAGGAGGCAGGTAGCCTAGTGGTTAGAGTGTAGAGGAGGCAGGTACCCTAGTGGTTAGAGTGTAGAGTGGGCAGGTAGCCTAGTGGTTAGAGTGTAGAGGAGGCAGGTAGCCTAGTGGTTAGAGTGTAGAGGAGGTAGGTAGCCTAGTGGTTAGAGTGTAGAGGAGGCAGGTAGCCTAGTGGTTAGAGTGTAGAGGTGGCAGGGTAGTCTAGTGGTTAGAGTGTAGAGGAGGCAGGGTAGCCTAGTGGTTAGAGTGTAGAGGAGGCAGGTAGCCTAGTGGTTAGAGTGTAGAGGAGGCAGGTAGCCTAGTGGTTAGAGTGTAGAGGAGGCAGGTAGCCTAGTGGTTAGAGTGTAGAGGAGGCAGGTAGCCTAGTGGTTAGAGTGTAGAGGAGGCAGGTAGCCTAGTGGTTAGAGTGTAGAGGGGGCAGGTAGCCTAGTGGTTAGAGTGTAGAGGCGGCAGGGTAGCCTAGTGGTTAGAGTGTAGAGGGGGCAGTAGCCTAGTGGTTAGAGTGTAGAGGTGGCAGGTAGCCTAGTGGTTAGAGTGGGGAGGAGGCAGGTAGCCTAGTGGTTAGAGTGTAGGGGCGGCAGGGTAGCCTAGTGGTTAGAGTGTAGAGGTGGCAGGTAGTCCTAGTGTTAGAGTGTAGAGGTGGCAGGTAGTCCTAGTGGTTAGAGTGTAGAGGAGGCAGGTACCCTAGTGGTTAGAGTGTAGAGGAGGTAGGTAGCCTAGTGGTTAGAGTGTAGGGGGCAGGTAGCCTAGTGGTTAGAGTGTAGAGGCGGCAGGGTAGCCTAGTGGTTAGAGTGTAGAGCGGCAGGGTAGCCTAGTGGTTAGAGTGTAGAGGTGGCAGGTAGCCTAGTGGTTAGAGTGTAGAGGTGGCAGGTAGCCTAGTGGTTAGAGTGTAGAGGAGGCAGGTAGCCTAGTGGTTAGAGTGTAGAGAGGCAGGTAGCCTAGTGGTTAGAGTGTAGAGGTGGCAGGTAGCCTAGTGGTTAGAGTGTAGAGGTGGCAGGTAGCCTAGTGGTTAGAGTGTAGAGGAGGCAGGTAGCCTAGTGGTTAGAGTGTAGAGGAGGCAGGTAGCCTAGTGGTTAGAGTGTAGAGGTGGCAGGTAGCCTAGTGGTTAGAGTGTAGAGGAGGCAGGTAGCCTAGTGGTTAGAGTGTAGAGGAGGCAGGTAGCCTAGTGGTTAGAGTGTAGAGGTGGCAGGTAGCCTAGTGGTTAGAGTGTAGAGGCGGCAGGGTAGCCTAGTGGTTAGAGTGTAGAGGAGGCAGGTAGCCTAGTGGTTAGAGTGTAAGGAGGCAGGTAGCCTAGTGGTTAGAGTGTAGAGGAGGCAGGTAGCCTAGTGGTTAGAGTGTAGAGGAGGCAGGTAGCCTAGTTTTAGAGTGTAGAGGTGGCAGGTAGCCTAGTGGTTAGAGTGTAGAGGTGGCAGGTAGCCTAGTGTTAGAGTGTAGAGGTGGCAGGTAGCCTAGTGGTTAGAGTGTAGAGGAGGCAGGTAGCCTAGTGGTTAGAGTGTAGAGGAGGCAGGTAGCCTAGTGGTTAGAGTGTAGAGGTGGCAGGTAGCCTAGTGGTTAGAGTGTAGAGGCGGCAGGGTAGCCTAGTGGTTAGAGTGTAGAGGAGGCAGGGTAGCCTAGTGGTTAGAGTGTAGAGGAGGCAGGTAGCCTAGTGGTTAGAGTGTAGAGAGGCAGGCAGGTAGCCTAGTGGTTAGAGTGTAGAGGAGGCAGTAGCCTAGTGGTTAGAGTGGAGTCTCTGGTGGCACAGCTGGCGCTGCAGTACAGCGCCACCCGGGAGGCCCGCACAGCTATTTTCAGGTCTCTCCAGAGATGTTCGATCAGGTTCAAGTCCGGGCTCTGTCCCAAAGCCACTCATGCGTTTTCTTGACCGTGTGCTTAGGGTCGTTGTCCTGTTGGGAAGGTGAACCTTTGCCCTATTCTGAGGTCCTGAGCACTCAAGCAAGTTTTCATCAAGGATCTCTCTGTACTTTGATTCGTTCATCTTTCCCTCTATCCTGACTAGTCTCCCAGTCCCTGCCACTGAAAAACATCCCCACAGCATGATGCTGCCACCACCATTCTTCACCGTAGAGATGGTGACAGGTTTCCTCCAGGCTTGGCATTCAGGCCAAAGTTCAATCTTGGTTTCATCAGACCAGACAAACTTGTTTCTCATGGTCTGAGAGTCTTTAGGTGCCTTTTGACAAAACTCCAAGCGAGCTGTCATGTGCCTTTTACTGAGGAGTGGCTTCCATCTGGCCACTCTACCACAAAGGCCTGATTGGTAGAGTGCTGCAGAGAAGGTTGTCCTTCTGGAAGGTTCTCCCATCTCCAAAGAGGAACTCTGGAACTCCGTCAGATTGACCATCGGGTTCTTGGTCACCTCCCTGACCAAGGCCCTTTTCTCCCAATTGCTCAGTTTGGTTGGGCGGCCAGCTCTAGGAAGAGTCTTGGTGGTTCCAAACTTCTTCCATTTAAGCACTATGGAGGCCACTGTGTTCTTGGGGACCTACAGAGCTCTACAGACAATTCCTTCAACCTCATGGCTTGGTTTTTGCTCTGACATGCACTGTCAACTGTTGGACCTTATATAGACAGGTGTGTCCCTTTACAAATCATGTCCAATCAATTGAATTTACCACAGGTGGACTTCAATCAAGTGGTAGAAACATCTCAAGGATGATCAATGGAAACAGGATGCACCTGAGCTCAATTTTGAGTCTCATAGCAAAGGGTCTGAACACTTATGTAAATAACGTATTTCTGTTTTTAGTAAATTTGCAAAAATATTCTAAATAAAGATTTTCACTTTGTCATTATGGGATTTTGTGTGTAGATTGATGATATTTTTTTATTTAATTAATCAATTTTAGAACAAGGCTGTAAAGTAACAAAATGTGGAAAAGGGGCAGGGGTCTGAATACTTTCCGAATGCACTATATATTGTAATCTATCAGCATCTGTTCGTCACACATCTGACTTCCCCTTTACCTCCTGAGCAACCACTAAACATGAATTACATTAACATTAATTTAGTTAATTTGTCACATCTTCTGTATCCATTTTTGTCACAAGTGTTACGGTGTTCAGAGTTTGTAATGACCAATTTATCGATGTGATTATGATATGCTTCTAGGTCAGGCCCTATTGGTCACGTGCATGAGATTCACACACGTGTCACGTAAAGAAAGCCAGGGTTGAGGGAATAGGGACTGTTTTTCCTAAACAAATGAGGTATTTCGGTAACACAACCTTTCAGTCAGAAAATGGCTGTAATTATGTTACATCTTCAGCAACGCAGATAAACACTGTTGATGTTCTGTGGTGGTCGCTGCAGCAGGGAGGACAGAGAGACAACAGGTGCTAGTCACACAGCCACTCGCTTTCTAAGCCCGGTCCGGCACAATCAAATCCATTACGGTCGAACTCCCTCCAGTCATTCATTATTTCATCAAACAGTGCTCTTAAAGCATCAAACAAGCTCAGCGCATATAGTTGATTTGATTAAAACACATAGGATGAGCCTATATAAGGAAAAATACAAGTTTGATTGGTTGAAAGAACAGACGACTCTCGGGCGACCATACTTTTTTGTTGTTGTTGAGGACAACCCTAAGGCCTATCCCACAAAACTCAAAGTAAAATGGCCTCCTGATTCCACCATTATTCAGGTGTGGAAAATAAACAAAAATCAATGAACACCAGCGAATAAGACCTAATTCGAGGTGAGAATAAATATTTAAGGTGCTATACACAATGCCAACCCCTCTTCATTATGACAGCCTAGCGTAATTGAGATAGGCCATTGTTCCACTTCCAGTCCCAGACCCATATATCAGCCAGTAGACAATGTATAACTTCAGTCTCTTTTGGAGTACCTTGGAAATACAGAAAACCCTTCTGGCAGCACATTTGGCTGCCTGAAACGGGTCCAAAACTAACACATAAACATGTCTGAATGAGCTAACTACACAGTCAGAGGCAGGAGAGATGAAGCAAAAGATGTTCCATTCGCGCGAATGATTGAT
The DNA here is from genome assembly GCF_002021735.2 of Oncorhynchus kisutch. Lineage (NCBI taxonomy): Eukaryota > Metazoa > Chordata > Actinopteri > Salmoniformes > Salmonidae > Oncorhynchus > Oncorhynchus kisutch. Next base: position 76,344,888 of record NC_034191.2, read on the forward strand.
GCTTTTATAGGGAGACAGTCCTGTCCTATCAGTCTTACAACATCTTCTCCCTGTCTATGATATATAGCCCAGGCTACTTTGAGCATGTGCCCCAAAAAAGTAAACATGTTATTAGGGATGCACGATATATCACATATTGGAGTCTAGTTTAACGCTGATGTTAAAACCTGACGTCAAAGCTACCGTCCATACCTATATAAACGTAGGTACATGACCTAATGATGTCACGTAAAATGTTGCGCTACACGTGCAACACAGCATTCCTAACCTAGCCCACAATGTCTGCTGTGTGGATCGAGCAGTCAACAAGTCCAGCAGTCATTTGAATGAGTAAGAACATTTCAGCGAGACAACTCAAAGGCGAAATCCATTAACGCCAAGCTAATGGAATTCATTTCCCTTGACAATCAACTGTTCTCTGTCGTGGGTGAAGTTGGCTTTTGCCAACTGGTCGAGCACCGGTACACACTACCAAGTGCGCTATTTTTCATTTTTCCTACCAGAGTTACACAGTAATAGCGTCACTGCTATTAGCTTCACGACATACATACTATGGAACGCCGTTTGGGTCTTTGCGTGTCAAAAAAGATACAGTAGCACTGTCAATGCTGTAAAAAAAAGTCTGCAAACAAGCAATCACCGGCCAAGAAAGACCTGTTTACAATACCACGTTGGTAATAAAGCATCATTCGTTCAACCTCAACTTCTGGCATAGTTAGCTAGCTTTAGCTTGGTACCTAGCTAGCACTAATACAACCAGCCTGAAAACAATGACCAGTACAAACTGCAGTCATTGTCATTATTCTTAGCAATGATTTAGGAATCCTTGTGAGTATTAGCAAGGTTGTCACTTTTGTTCGCCTATTGAAATTGAACTTCAGTTCATGAAAATAAATAACTAGCCAGCTACTAAACCCTGTTGCCCAAAGCTAACGTTATAAGCAGTCAGCTACCTTCATCTGGCTAGTGAGGCTCGACCAGACCGGGTTGTGTGTTGTGAAGCTAGCCACAATAAGGATTAGGCACAATACTGGAATTTGCGGTTAGCCTTCAAAATAAAATTATGTCATTGACAGTGATGCAAATGAATACAAATAGTAGAATTATGCCATACTTTTATTTTGAAGGCTAACAGCAAAGTCCACAGGTGTGGCTAATCCTTATTGTGGCTGGCTTCGCATAGATGGGTCTGACCATTAATCAAATAAGAACTGTCTTATAAATTAGGGTTATTTTAGATGACCCCTAGCTATATAGTTAACTAGCTAACTGTAGCTACTGAAACAGATTGTTGTTTTTGCTATGTTTTTGGGGAAGAACATAGTTTGCATCCATGAGCTAGCTAGCTCTTTTTAGGGCCAGAACTGTAGGTGTGCGAGACAACTTTACCAACATCATAGCATACGTATCGATGAATCGTTGTGACATATGAAATACGAGTGATCAGTGTAATCAATGTGTAATAACTATGTAAAAAAATGTATGAACGCGTTAAACTATAATGTGACGTGCAGTCATATTCAGGTCCTGATTGGTCAACAAGCTTATTTGACACATCAACTAGTGTTCTTTGTTGGGGGACACGCAAAGACCCAAACGGCATTCCATAGAAATTATGTTGTAGAATTAAACGACTGAACAAATGAACAATGAAACAGCACAGCAAGTAAGTGAAAGAAATAGGTTTTGATTATGTTTTACTGGTAATGTCTGCATACGTAAACGCCAACAAAATAACTTTTTGACCAGTGTGGTGTGTGTAACCTTTATTTAACTAGCCAAGTCAGTTAGGAAACAAATTCCTATTTACAATGACAGCCCGGACGACGCTGGGCCAATTGTGCGCCACCCAATGGGATTCCCAATCACGGGCCGGATGTGATACAGCCTGGATTTGAACAAGGGACTGTTGTGACGCCTCTTGCACTAAGATGCAGTGCCTTAGACCACTGAGTCCATGTGTGTGTGTTAACTATTTAACTGTACAAGAATGCTTAAAAGGCCAATAACATTTAAAAAATCTGTTATCGGTATTGGTTTTTTTGGCAAGGAAAAAAATCGGACATCGGTATCGGACAAAAATGTAATATCGGTGCATCACTACTTATTATCACACATGATTGTATAAGTAAGTGGAACTTAGGTAAAAAACCAGGGCAGTAGCTGTTACACATTGGCCATAAAAGCTGGTTACTTGAGTATTGATCCCTGCTCACGGACGCTCATCAGATCATAAAATATCCAGTCTGGCCGGATGGACAAGAAGCAGGGCCGCTGTAATTGCATTATGGTTAATTGATCCTATCAATTACAGATTGGGCACAACCGCAGTAATGACGGTGTCCTGGTTTTAATGACGATGGGTGTCCTGGTTTTAATGACGATGGGTGTCTTGGTTTTAATGACGATGGGTGGCCTGGGGCGGTGGGGAGGTAGGAGGCTCCAGTACGGTACACTGTGACTCAGCGATGTGGAGCTGGAGTCAAGCTAACTCACTAAGCACTACAGCCTCTGTCTGGTTATATCCAGCACTCTAGTCAAGCAGGTCTCTCTAGGGTCACAGAGGGCTCTCTAGGGTCACAGAGGGCTCTCTAGGGTCAACCAGGTCTCTCTAGGGTCACAGAGTGCTCTTTAGGGTTGACTGCGGCTCTTTAGGGTCACCCAGGTCTCTCTAGGGTCGCACAGGGCTCTTTAGGGTCGACTACGGCTCTTTAGCGTCGACCAAGGCTCTCTAGGGCCAATCAGGGCTCTCTAGGACCAATCAGGGCTCCTAGGTTCAACCAGGACTCTCTAGGGTTGACCAGGGCTCTCTAGGGTCGCACAGGGCACTTTAGCGTCGACTACGGCTCTTTAGGGTCGACCAAGGCTCTCTAGGGCCAATCAAGGCTCTCTGGGTTCAACCAGGACTCTCTAGGGTTGCCCATGGCTCTCTAGGGTTGACCAGGGCTCTCTAGGGTTGCCCATGGCTCTCTAGGGTTGCCCATGGCTCTCTAGGGTTGCCCATGGCTCTCTAGGTTCAACCAGGACTCTCTAGGATGGCCCATGGCTCTTTAGGGTTCAACCAAGACTCTCTAGGGTTGCCCATGGCTCTCTAGGGTTGACCAGGGCTCTCTAGGGTTGACCAGGGCTCTCTAGGGTTGCCCATGGCTCTCTAGGGTTCAACCAGGACTCTCTAGGGTTGACAAGGGCTCGCTAGGGTTGACCAGGGCCCTCTAGGGTTGACCAGGGCTCTCTAGAGTTGACCATGGCTCTCTAGGGTTGACCAGCACTCTCTAGGGTTGACCAGGGCTCTCTAGGGTTGACCAGGGCTCTCTAGGGTTGACCAGGGCTCTCTAGGGTTGACCAGGGCTCTCTAGGGTTGACCAGGGCTCTCTAGGGTTGACCAGGGATCTCTAGGGTTGACCAGGGCTCTCTAGGGTTGACCAGGGCTCTCTAGGGCCAATCAGAGCTCTCTAGGTTCAACCATGGCTCTCTAGGGTTGACCAGGGCTCTCTAGGGTTGACCAGGGCTCTCTAGGGTTGACCAGGGATCTCTAGGGTTGCCCATGGCTCTGTAGGGTTGACCAGGGCTCTCTAGGTCTCCAGTTACCATGACCTGACACCCTATCTCTGCAGCACCACATGCTGCTTGCCAGGTGTTTTGTAGAAAAGCACACCGTCACTCCAGAAGTGTCGTCCAGGCCAGGCTAGCAGAGTCATGGTGAGCAGCAGCCGCAGGAATGGGAGACACAGATCAGGCCAGATTAGTAGAGTGGGGAAGAGTGGAAGGGAATTGAGAGTACTTAGTTCCACTCAATTGGTTTGCCTTTATGACTTTTACTTGCTAAACTGGTAGGATAAATGAGGGTCTCCGTCATCTAGTATGCCTGTTCATTTATTCATTCATCCCCTTCCTGATAACCTACATTTCATTCAGTAGTGTTCTGTTCAGCGTTGTGTAATAATCCAAGCATGCAAATGGGGGTTTTAGTGCATACTGACAATGTGTATGTAGCTGGAGCTAACAGTATTTTATCTAAAGATCAGAGGCTCACCATTAGACAAGTGTCTCTATTGAGGGACTGTAGCCACTGTTGACTGACAGCATTAAAAGGTCTCCCCCTCAAAGTTGACATTTCTTGTTGACATTTGCCCTTTGTGGTGACGGAGCGCTGACCTCAGGATTCCTCTGTCTGTCTGTCTGTGTCTCCCCCCTTGTAGAATTCCTAACCAATGCTTCCACAATCCACAACGCGCCGGATGCATTTCTGAATAACGGCAATTCTTTCCACTGTGCTTTTTTTTTTATTGCGAGGCCTGGGACGACCTTGACGGGGGATTGTTTTGGAGCTTCCAGGTTTGTCTGCTCCTATTGAGATGGCTCGGAGCTGAAAGAGGCATTACATTCACAGGCACTGGGACGTAGACGCCGAATAGGACAATTAAACAGGTAGTTCAAACAAACAATGTATCCATTCCATGTTTTGACAAACTTGTGAGTTTTTGAGGATAATGAAATCACCACTGGGTTGATGGTGTTGCACGAAGTTACAGCTGACATGAGGAAGAACTAGGCTAGCCAATAACAAACCTCTAACGGCCTAACCAAACCTCACGAAGGCTGTGTTTATACAGTCAGCCCAAATCAGATCTTTTGATAAATCAGATCTTTTGCCCATAATTGGGCAAAAGATCACAATTTCTACTGCCTGTGTAAATGCAGCCTCTGGGTTACCAGACTTTTACCGGTGGCATCTCCCTAGATAGGCTACTTTCATTTTTTTTTACATCTTCACCATATCGCACAGTAATCCTAGTGGAATCCTTCCCGGTCAGGACAAGCATGTTCAAAATTCTCCCTTGGTATGCGAACACACCAACGAGTACATGTCTGCATGATAAATCTACAGCCTAACACACTTTCCTCTTAGCTTTCCTCTCAGACATACTACAAGCTAGCATGGGCCACCAGACAAAGAGCTGCCTCACCAACCCACACACAAACACACACACACATACCCGCACAGATTAGATCAGGCCTCCACTTCATTTTGCCAATTTGGTATGAAATGAGTGCGTGTGGATTCATGCTGGAATTTCTCGAACAGCGGTTAACTAACTGTGGTGCCAAAGAAATTGAAGAAAACATATGCTCACTTAGATAAGACTTTACATTAAAGTTTATACGATGTAATAATACTATAGCTAGTAACAACAACAAAGCTGTTCATAATTACAGTAATGAAGTAATGAAGTAATGAAGCAGGCATCCACTGGGCTAGATGGACCCACCGATTCCTCCTGCCCGCAGTAATCTGGGGAGGATTGTCCAGTAATCTCCCGCAGGATCCACACTCCTCTCTAATAACAAGCATAATCCTTCTCTTATCATTCCTATCATCAATATCTAGGAGATAATGGTTAACTGTCCAATGGCATCACAGCAGGCCTAAGGGGCTGATAATAGGCCAAACACAGAGAGAAAGTAGCTCAGTGTTCACACTAATGTGAGGCATTGGGGAATTGGGACGGGTAGTGGGTACAGGTTCCTTTTCATGGTGTGCGGGCCTACAGACTGTGAGCTTTAAAACACATGGCAGGGAGAGCTATACAGTAATAACAACAATCTGCTCTATGCAGACTGCACATGTTCAAGATAAACAACTTTCTGGATAAATTACAGTGCAAGCAATATCTTAGACGCGGTATACAGTAGACCTACAGTGGGGTTCATTTGGAGATTAGATTCACTAAATCACAGCCTAACATGTAGGCTAGCCTAACAGGAAAATAAAACGACATATTATTTTGGGCCGTACAGTCAAAACTGAAAACGTTTTCACATCTGTCAACAGTCGGAATACAACGTAAATTCTACGGGAGGTCCCGACTGAGCTGCCTGAAGCCCTAGAAGAAAATATACCAGTTGCACTTTCTAAAGGCTCCTACGAATATGAACTGTGTGCACAGTTGCTTAGCCCTGATTTAACTACATTATGGCCACACAAACTTGCAGAACTTTGCGAACAACCATAGCTCCTGCGCTGTGACACTCCGTGTGACTGCGACTCCGTTCATGCACTTCTTGCATTGATGCGTATTGTGCGTAATTCTTATCCAAATTCAATGTCCCTTCACTGATAAATCAACAAACCGTATCAGAACGACATGTTAACCGCAACCCGAGGTACCTAGAGGTTTTGCCCAATAAAATGCAGTGTTTATTTTGAGTTGACTCACCGTTTTCTGACACTTTAAAAACTATTTTGTCGGGAGTCTCCGAGTGTCGCTGACACCACAATGACGTTACTCTGCGATCACTGAAGTGCAGTTCGGGAGGCGGTACTGCACTTCAGAACTGCACTTCAGTGATCGCAGAGTAACGTTACCGCCCACTGACAGTATACTCCAATCGAAATGAATAAAATACCAGTTGACTGGAATTACATCCAATGATAATGGAGAAAAGATCCGTTTGACAGAAGCTAACTCCAATCACAGCTTCTTATTTCACAAGCTAACGCCTTGACAGTTTCTTTCGGTAGGCTACTGTAATGTACTTTTGATAGACAAACGGAACGTACAATGAGTACATTTGACTCCTTTTACGGGACGGTATGAACCCAACCATTCTAAGGAACACTGGTTGAAACGGCAACCCGAAGAAATCATTAGAATGTCTCCGGCGGATATAGTCGTCCTGGCTAGATCATATTTCTTGTGTCGTGTAGTGTGAGGATGCACGTTTTACATTCTAATTGAGGTGCATTATTCATTACATAGACCCAAGGGTTAGACTAGCCTATATACCAGGGGCATGTCTAGAATTTGAAGACATTGGGTGCTTAGCCCAAAGCCAGTAGGGAGTCCGGGGGCATTCTCCCCCGCCCTAAAAATAAGAGAAATTGAACAACATGAATTTGGTACACTTAGAGATGAACATTGAGATATTAGATATTTTTCAGGTAACTTGCACCTTCCCGCCTGCCACAGCAGACATTGCCAGTACTCAATTACAGTTGCTACTGTGGGCACTTAACCTGTAACTAATCTGGTTCAGCATATCAACAGGTGTGCTGTAGAACCCCCATAAAATAAACATGGATATTTTCTATCAAACAGATGCTAGTCAATCAGATATCCAAAGAATGCTAATTTGTCATAATCTAAATACAGGAGAGTGTACACCATTTAATGCTAACTCAAGATAACTGGGTATTCAACAAGAATGTTATGGTTAAAGTAACATAAAATTTTTTTAATGAACATTGTAGTACAGTTCAGTGTGTACGGACGAGTGTGTCTCAGGTGTAGAGACACACAAGTCCAGAGAACTGTAGCTACAGATTGTTACACCAGATAATGTGATTTACCCATAGTTTTTTGTCAACAGGTGGGTGTCCAACCCAAAGTGCTGCATGTCATGATAACAGAGACCTATCTTGATCAATGAGAGAAGACTTGAAATAAACAAAATGGCGGTGTACACATTGTTGGATTACTTCATTGAGCAAATTTTTTAAATGTATTTTAATAACGGTGGATTTTCTAAATTCAAACTGACCCCCTGCAACTGGTCACAGACATTTTATGAGACTCATGTTTCTCCGAATCGAGGATGAAGACAGCATTGCTAAGGTTGGTTGAAGATTCTCTGTGCTACACCAAACAGTACCTATCCTGTAACTCCCAGTAATGGATACCAAAAATCTTTGGTTATATCATATTATCTGTAGCTACGAGAACTAGAAATGACTAAAAAGAGAAGAGATTTTACAATCGACATACAAAAGATCGGCAATTGTAAAACCTCTTCTATTTTTAGTCATAGATATGGCTACCGGTAGTTGTTTAGCTAACTTAGCTAGCTAGGCAAGCTACCTCCAGTACCTGTCAAAAGTTTGGATACACCTACTCATTCCAGGGTTTTTCTTTATTTTCACTATTTTCTACATTGTAGAATAATGGTGAAGACATTAAAACTATAAAAAAACACATGTGGAATCATGTAGTAACCAAAAACGTGTTAAACAAATCAAAATATATTTTATATTTGAGATTCTTCAAAATAGCCACCCTGTGTCTTGCCAACAGCTTTGCACACTCTTGGAATTTTCTCATCCAGCTTCATGAGGTAGTCACCTGTAAAGCATTTCAGTTAACAGATGTGCCTTGTTAAAAGTTAATTTGTGGAATATCTTTCCTTCTTAATGTGTTTGTGCTAATCAGTTGTGTTGTAACAAGGTAGGTTGGGTATACAGAAGATAGCCCTATTTGGTAAAAGACAAATTCCATATTATGGCAAGTACAGCTCAAATAAGCAAAGATAAATGACAGTCCATCATTACTTTAAGACATGAATGTTAACATTTAAAGAACTTTTAAAGTTTCTTCAAGTGCAGTCGCAAAAATCATCAAGCGCAGAGTAAGTGAACGGATGATCTCCGCATGTGTGGTTTCCACCGTGAAGCATGGAGGAGGAGGTATGATGGTGTGGAGGTGCTTTGCTGGTGACACTGTCAGTGATTTACTTAAAGGAATACTTAACCAGTATGGCTACCACAGCACTCTGCACCTATATGCCATCTCATCTTGTTTGCGCTTAGTGGGACTATAATTTGTTTTTCAACAGGACAATGACCCAAAACACACCTCTAGGCTACGTAAGGGCTATTTGACCAAGAAGGAGAGTGATGTAGTGCTGCATCAGATGACTTGGCCTCCACTATCACCCGACCTCAACCCAATTGAGATGGTTTAGGATGAGTTGGGCCGCAGAGTGAAGGAAAAGCAACCAAAAAGTGCTCAGCATATGTGGGAACTCCTTCAAGAATGCTGGAAAAGCATTCCAGGTGAAGCTGGTTGAGAGAATGCCAAGAGTGTGCAAAGCTGTCATCAAGGCAACGGGTGGCTACTTTGAAGAATCTAAAATCTAAAATATATTTTAATTTGTTTAACATCTTTTTGGTTACTACATGATTCCATATGTGTTATTTCATAGTTTTGATGTCTTCACTATTATTCTACAATGTAGAAAATAGCTAAATTAAAGAAAAACCCTTGAATGAGTAGGTGTGTCTAAACTTTTGACTGGTACTGTATATACAGTGCATTCGGAAAGTATTCAGACCCCATGACTTTTTCCACAATTTGTTAAGCTACAGCCTTATTCTAAAATGTATAAATCATGTTTTATAACATGAGATGGACACCCATCTATGCAGCACTTCACTAATCAGGCCTTTATGGTAGAGTGGCCAGGGGGAAGCCACTCCTCAGGAAAAGGCACGTGACAGGCCGCTTGGAGTTTGCCAAAAGGCACTTAAAGGACTCTCAGACCATGAGAAACATGATTCTCTGGTCTGATGAAACCAAGATTGAACTCTTTGGCCTGAATTCCAAGCGTCACGTCTGGAGTGAACCTGGCACCATCCCTATGGTGAAGCATGGTGATGGAAGCATCATGCTGTGGGGATGTTTATCAGCGGTAGGGACCTGGAGACTAGTCAGGGTTGAGGGAAAGATGAACGGAGCAAAGTACAGAGAGATCCTTGATGAAACTTGCTTTAGAGCGCACAGGACCTCAGACTGGGGGCGAAGGTTCACCTTCCAACACGACAACAACCCTAAGCACACAGCCGAGACAACCCAGGACTGGTTTCGGGGCAAGAATTTCTTTGAATTCAATTATACAATGTCGCCATCGTGTGGCCAAAAGCTCACCTATCAGTGGTGGTTCCAACTCACCGTTATTAAACTGCAATATAATGATATCAAGAAGAACACAGTTAGCACATTTGGTTGCTTGGAAGGTGTGGGAACTTAGTTTGCTTAGGCATTAATCATGCAAACACATGTCTTTTCTATTGTGGCACAGCATCAGTGAGATTCCAAACTTTGATCTTCTGTTCTCTATCCATGGAATTAGTCCACTGTGCCACCAGGATGGAGCTAGACTGTCATTAAGATCAGGTGTGGCCAATTAGTGCGTGCAATCAACACACCTGAACACACTTAACAAGATAGAGGATAGAGAGAATGGAATGTATATGTTTTAAAATAACATTCTTAGAATGTTTTTTTGAATGTTACTGACGTTTTCTTGTGCTATTGATGGTTCTCAGAATGTTAGCTAGGTGATGATGATGTTGATGATGGAAAAAGTAAACTCAAACATTTTAGAAAAAGTATTCAATGAAAGGGTACAAGTCAAAAAGACACAGTAGAACCTAATAGGATATACACGATTTTAAACGATAACTCCACTTGGTTGTTTATCATTTCAGCCAGTGGCTTTGAAAGTAGTGCTCGCGAGGCAAAACGGATCTCTGAAAATACTGCACAATTATGTACCACGCCATTCCTTTTGTATGATGTTTTGTCCTGCAAATATTTTTATAAAAAAATCCTGCAATTCGTATGAAATGTTACAAATTCTAATTCGCACCAGATGTTACGAATTTGTAAGTGCTTATAAAGTGCAACTCCACCTCTTTTCAACATCATTTTAATTTTCTCCAGCACGATACCAGCGTCTACATATGTAAAAAAAAAGAAGAATATAAAAAAGGTGCATTTTAACTTTTGTAGAAAAAAATGTAAAGTAAAAAAAGTTCTACCCGATGACAAACAGAGATTCTGAGTGACGTGGGGAGCAAGAAAATACCCTCTCTCTGAAACTAGTTGCAGATTTAGAAGATCATCGGACCTTTATTCTCTTTTTAACCACATATCATAGAAACACGTTGTTTTCACATATGCAGAGAATGGTAGTGCGCTGGAGATGATGAATATGAGGTTGAAAAGCAGTGGTGTGTATTCATGGACGCCAAGGGAGGGAATCCAGGCTTTGCAAAAAAAAATTTACCAAGAAAAAAACATGAATCTTTCATCTCTCCGTGTTTCATACTTTTCCTTCAATTCGCAAGAGGCTGAATGTATCTCACCAGAGAAAGCATCAGAGCGAGCAAAACAGCACCCCTCTGTAGGTATGTTTTGGCCATCTATCTGATGCTGTCTGGTCAAAAAGAGTATGACATTGTTGATTAAAACAAGTATAAAATAATAGTCAGTCAGCGTTGAGCTAGACTGAGTGAGCTCAGCTGTGAATGGTTCTGGCTCACCAAAAAAAAACAAGTGTCAACTGAAGCCAGTTTGGATTTGGCTTCACTTCTATCACATCGCATTGAGAGCAATACGTCATTCACAGAAACAACTTGTTGCATCTCGTTGTGTTTTTGTCCTCTGGTGGCTAGCTAGCTAGCTAAAATGGTCCCTTTCCTAAATTAGCCATGGATGGAGATAGGGATTTAGACTTGTGGTTTTACTTAATTCTCCGTACTGGCCAATGATTATAACGGAGATTCTGATCCAACCATTAATTCATACATTGTTGTGTCCCTGGCCTGAGAAGATGGAAGTTCAATATGTAGCTAGATGTAGAAAGCTAAAGTTAACTAGCTAACGTTGCCCATGAAAGGAAGTTAGGCTAGCGAGCAAGCATTGTAGCCAGGTAGCCTAGGACAACAACAAAATAAAAGTGTGGACGAATGACAGAGTCATAAACCATTTGGTCAACAGGAGAGAAAGGAGGATGGTATACACACACACACACACACACACACACACACACACACACACACACACACACACACACACACACACACACACACACATACACACACACACACACACAGGAATCAAAACCATGGACAGCCACATCATATTTAGCTTATTTTGATTGGACTAAATCGTTTTTTAGTTGTCATTGTATTAGACTAAACAGAGATGATTTGATGATGTTAAAATAGTGCTGAAATTATTGGAGGCAGTTCCTGTTTTCTTCACGACTTGCGATAACTCTCCATGGTTCTAAATGACTTGTTGTTTAGAGGTCAGAACTAGTTGTAAACATTCACTTGCTTGACCGTTCTGTAGGTCATGTAATTGTTTGCTACATTCAATATGTTTTGTGGACTTCACCAGACAGATGTTCTAGTCTCCAGTTTTGTGATGAAACAAAGGTCTGGTTGAATTTATTCTGCCACTGCGTCTTCTTATTGGATCGGCCTTTTAGGCCTATATATCACGGTCGCAAGGCATATGAATTAACAGGCTAGCAGAACAAACAATGAAAATGATCACAACACATAGGTTGTAAAAAAGGCTTTTTTCAACCCCTGGCTTGGCTTGGCCTCTCCAGTGATTTGACCCACACACTGCTACTGTTGAAAAGTGGCAGGATTGCCCTTAAAGATCCCATTCAATCTCTTTAATTAGTGACAGGCGCCATGTTGCCATTGACCCCTGCCGGTGCAATACAGGTAACCGCCAGGTGTCACAATAGACAAATAAAAAGTGATTTCTATACACATAGAAAATTATTTATTATGAATTATGAATTATTATACATTCCTTTTAACATAATTTCAATTACATAGTTTTTTTTTCTATCTAAATGGCTCTGACGTCACCGTTAGAGTTAACATTGATCTGATACCAGTGCTAGAGGATATCGCTCATCAGAGCCCGTGAAGTTTGTGTAAAACATCTGTCCATGTTATCTACAGAGCTCGGGAAAAACACACATGGTAGACACCCGGTTTGTTTCCAAAGAGGTTTATTGATAGAAACATTTGAAATGTTATATAACGTCAACCATGTATAATGTACACAATCAATCAAGACCTGGTGATGCTTCTATTTTCTAGCTTGCTGTAGTGTCTGATACGAATAGGATGATATAGGCTATGCACCCCAATATGGTCCAGACAGAATGGTATTTTTACTTATATTTCCAAGTCTAAATAATAGTGTTGCCGGAGATGGCCATAGCTCTGCACATGCATCTTCCATAATGTTACAGTATATAGCAACTTTCAGTGTCCATTTCACCCATAACCCGGAAGTACAGCATACGTTACTCTCTAGTGACCCCGGAAGTATACAGTGTATCACTTTACACAGTGGCAAGCCACACATCTGCCCTCTCGTTCCTGTAAAGATTCTCAATGCAGCATGCAAATAAAATGTGCACAATATTAAAGTTGTTTCCATCATCAGCATCATTATCGTTAGAAATATTATGAACTATTATATTATTCATTATTATCTTTACTCACAGGATTATTTTAAACATTTTGAACAGACTTCATTTTTTTTTATTCCTCTACAGTTTTCTGCATTTCAAAGCATGCCAAATAAATGCTCCTTTTCTGCATAGTGCTGGCTATATGAGTGCCAAGAACTGATTCCCCACTACTCAAAATATCTACACATTTAGGCCCTGTGCCAATGATGCAGCATTATATTTATATAGTATATTATAAAGTTTAAAAGAGCTGAAAAGTGCTTGGCACAAATGTGAGAGGTGCGAGAGGTGCGAGAGGTGTGTGTGTGTAACAGTGGTGTGTGTGTGTAGGTGTAGGTTGCAAAATGTGAGACCCTAAGCCACCATGACACATCCACCTTAACAGATTTCACTGGGAGGGATTGCATTTCCTTGTTTGAGCTGTCTATTACCACATTGGATACAGTACAGTATTTTGTGTCTATGTTTTAAGATAGATTACTTAGTCCCCTAGATATATACCTAAACCCAAACACTCAGTCAGTCTATATTAGGATGGTGATTTTGCTGAGTGCGAAAGAGTCAATAAAACGGGATGAGCAAACATTGCATTCTAAAATGGTGGGAATGTCCTTAAAGACTATTGTAGATGGTATATATAGACACGACGTAGTTCTGTGATGATGAAGGACCCAATAGAAACAAGGTGAAGGTACACAACATGGAAAAAGTAAAGAAAGGCTCTACTGTATGACATCACATGGTGGGATGGCTCTACTGTATGACATCACATGGTGGGTTGGCTCTACTGTATGACATCACATGGTGGATGGCTTGGCTCTACTGTATGACATCACATGGTGGATGGCTTGGCTCTACTGTATGACATCACATGGTGGGATGGCTTGGCTCTACTGTATGACATCACATTGTGGATGGCTTGGCTCTACTGTATGACATCACATGGTGAGATGGCTCTACTGTATGACATCACATGGTGAGATGGCTCTACTGTATGACATCACATGGTGGATGGGTTGGCTCTACTGTATGACATCACATGGTGGATGGGTTGGCTCTACTGTATGACATCACATGGTGGATGGCTTGGCTATAATGTATGACATCACATGGTGGATGGCTTGGCTCTACTGTATGACATCACATGGTGGGATGGCTTGGCTCTACTGTATGACATCACATGGTGGAGTGGCTCTACTGTATGACATCACATGGTGGATAGCTTGGCTCTTCTGTATGACATCACATGGTGGATAGCTTGGCTCTACTGTATGACATCACATGGTGGAGTGGCTTGGCTCTACTGTATGACATCACATGGTGGAGTGGCTCTACTGTATGACATCACATGGTGGGATGGCTCTACTGTATGACATCACATGGTGGAGTGGCTCTACTGTATGACATCACATAGTGGGATGGCTCTACTGTATGACATCACATGGTGGAGTGGCTCTACTGTATGACATCACATGGTGGGATGGCTCTACTGTATGACATCACATGGTGGATAGCTTGGCTCTACTGTATGACATCACATGGTGGATAGCTTGGCTCTACTGTATGACATCACATGGTGGAGTGGCTCTACTGTATGACATCACATGGTGGAGTGGCTCTACTGTATGACATCACATAGTGGGATGGCTCTACTGTATGACATCACATGGTGGAGTGGCTCTACTGTATGACATCACATGGTGGGATGGCTCTACTGTATGACATCACATGGTGGAGTGGCTCTACTGTATGACATCACATGGTGGATAGCTTGGCTCTACTGTATGACATCACATGGTGGAGTGGCTCTACTGTATGACATCACATGGTGGGATGGCTCTACTGTATGACATCACATGGTGGATAGCTTGCCTCTTCTGTATGACATCACATGGTGGGATGGCTCTACTGTATGACATCACATGGTGGATAGCTTGCCTCTTCTGTATGACATCACATGGTGGGATGGCTCTACTGTATGACATCGCATGGTGGGATGGCTCTACTGTATGACATCACATGGTGGAGTGGCTTGGCTGTAAAACTGTACAAAGCAGAATTTTCCTTTAAGAAATGGTTGATGTTGTGCTCCAGGAGGGTTTGTTGCAGTTTTTGGGCTGTTGTTGTGTCACTGTTACATCCCTTTTTATACATTAGTAAAGCTACTTTGGGTCCTTGAAAAGCTCTATATTAAATACCATGTGTTATTATGATGGTTCTTATTACTAGTAACCCTTAAAGATGTTCAATGCAGTGATGGAACAGAATACAGTGACGGAACAGAATACAGTGAAGGAACAGAATACAGTGACAGAACAGAGTACAGTGATGGAACAGAATACAGTGATGGAACAGAGTACAGAGATGGAACAGAATACAGTGATGGAACAGAATACAGTGATGGAACAGAATACAGTGATGGAACAGAATACAGTGATGGAACAGAATACAGTGAAGGAACAAAGCACAGTGATGGAACAGAATACAGTGATGGAACAGAATACAGTGAATGAACAGAATACAGTGATGGAACAGAATACAGTGAATGAACAGAATACAGTGAAGGAACAGAATACAGTGATGGAACAGAATACAGTGATGGAACAGAATACAGTGATGGAACAGAATACAATGACGGAACAGAATACAATGACGGAACAGAATACAGTGATGGAACAGAATACAATGACGGAACAGAATACAGTGATGGAACAGAATACAGTGACGGAACAGAGTACAGTGATGGAACAGAATACAGTGATGGAACAGAATAGAAGCTCAGTTAAAAAGAGGTCTCTTTTGGTTTGGTATCCACTCTGCTTTGAACTTCAGGCAGCTCAAATGGCCTCAGTTTCCATTTCAATTCAATTAAAGGCAAAATACAGTAGTTGCATCCCTTCTGTTGCTTTGGTTCAACACTAAAGTGTGGCATGACAAAGCATCACTCACATGTTTTGCTGACGTTTGTACATGTAAAGACATGACTAACAGTGATTGACAGTGGACATTGGGCCTTATGCTGTGTGTGTGTGTGTGTGTGTGTGTGTGTGTGTGTGTGTGTGTGCCTGCGTGCCTTAGCTTAAACCTGACACATTTCTGTGTCTTAGTGATTCACTTTTTCTAAGAAACTAAATGTAGATAGTAATTTACCCTTCATTTCTTATCACTTCAGTTGGAGGTGCAACTCTTGATAAAAACAGTGTTTTGCCACCTCACCTGCTTCTACTCTTCCCTGCGTACCGATACAATGAGTTGGCACCGTGGATGATACACACTACTCACCAGTTTGACCCTGACTGTTTAAATGGTACTCTGGGAGCTGATATCACATACTTCACACCCCTGCTCAGATCTGAACAAAATATTAGTTTACTGGACACTGACAATGGCGCTGACATCTCTGATCATGTTTGATGAAGAACAAATAATAATAATAATATTAATGATAATAATAATAACAAAGATAATGATAATAACGATAATGATATTAATGATAATAATAATAACAAAGATAATGATAATAACGATAATGATATTAATGATAATAATAATAACAAAGATAATGATAATATCGATAATGATATTAACGATAATAATAATAACAAAGATAATGATAATAACGATAATGATATTAACGATAATAATAACAACAAAGATAATGATAATGATAATAACGATAATGATATTAATGATAATAATAATATTATTAATAATAATGATGGGAATATTAATGATAATAATGATAACACTGATAATAATAATAATAATGATAATAATAATGACAATAATAATAATAATAATAATGATAATGGCAATAATGATAAAGATCATAATAATGATAATATTAATAATAATGTTAATAATAATCATGATACTAATAATAATGATAATAATATCCATAATAATCATAATAATCATGATAATAATAATAATGATACTAATATTCATAATAATCATAATATTTATGATAATAATAATAATGATAATAATATTCATAATAATCATAATATTTATGATAATAATAATAATGATAATAATAATAATAACAATAATATCAATGCTAATAATGAAAACAATAATAATGATAATAATAACAATACTACTACTAATAATGATAATAATATTGATAATAATAATGGTATTAATAATAATATCAATGATGATAATAATAATGATACTAATAATAATAACAATAATAATGGTATTTATAATAATAATCAGCATAATAATGATAATAACACTAATGATAATAATGATAATAATGATAATAATAATGATAATAAAAAGAATAATATTACAAAGAATAATGCTAATAATGATCATAATAATGATAATCATATTAATAATAATAATAATATAGTGCAACTCCCATCAAGCAGTCACATTACTCAAGAAACATCTATAACAGTTGTTCTGGCATAAAATGCAAATGAGAAAACATGGAGAGAGGTACCAGGTCACATTCACAGCACACAAACATCTTCTTCCATTCCCTCCATCAAATAAGCTTCATCTTCTTTTTTGCAAAACAATAAAATCATATTTGGTCAAATCTATAAAGAAAAGAGAACTCCTTAAACAAACAAATAAATAAATGATCAGACCAGCAAGCAGTTAAATACAATTTTCACGTTCCCTGCGTATCACTGGCCGCTTTGTGTCGTCAACCACCATGTGCAGACATTCCCAGAGAAAGAACAGGAGGGGGGGAAGGTTAGACAGGATGGTCAGCCCTGTAGTTGTACAGTAGCATGTAATTAGACAGGATGGTCACCCCTGTAGTAGTACAGTAGCATGGAATTAGACAGGATGGACACCCCTGTAGTAGTACAGTAGCATGGAATTAGACAGGATGGACACCCCTGTAGTAGTACAGTAGCATGGAATTAGACAGGATGGACACCCCTGTAGTAGTACAGTAGCATGGAATTAGACAGGATGGACACCCCTGTAGTAGTACAGTAGCAAGGAATTAGACAGGATGGCCACCCCTATAGTAGTGCAGTAGCATGGAATTAGACAGGATGGACACCCCTGTAGTAGTACAGTAGCATGGAATTAGACAGGATGGTCACCCCTGTAGTAGTACAGTAGCATGGAATTAGACAGGATGGACACCCCTGTAGTAGTACAGTAGCATGGAATTAGACAGGATGGTCACCCCTGTAGTAGTACAGTAGCATGGAATTAGACAGGATGGACACCCCTGTAGTAGTACAGTAGCATGGAATTAGACAGGATGGACACCCCTGTAGTAGTACAGTAGCATGGAATTAGACAGGATGGACACCCCTGTAGTAGTACAGTAGCATGGAATTAGACAGGATGGTCACCCCTGTAGTAAGTAGTGCAGTAGCATGGAATTAGACAGGATGGTCACCCCTGTAGTAGTACAGTAGCATGGAATTAGACAGGATGGTCACCCCTGTAGTAAGTAGTGCAGTAGCATGGAATTAGACAGGATGGCCACCCCTGTAGTAAGTAGTGCAGTAGCATGGGGGATGATGGAGGATCTAGATAATCCTGTGTGTGTTCTCTCCTGGGACTGTGCATTGCTGTGTATTCAGATCCATAGATGGGTAAAGGTACCCTCTTTGAAAAAAAGGTTCCAAAAGGGTTCTTTGGAGAACCCTTTTTGGTTCCAGGTAGAACTCTTTTTGGTTCCATGTCAATGGTTCTATGTGGAACTCAAAAGGGTTATACCAGGAACCAAAAAGTGTTCTTCAAAGGGTTCTCCTATGGGAGAAGCTGTAGAACCAGTGATTAATACAACACTCTCTCTCCTCCCTAGTCAGTGATTAATACAACTCTCTCTCCCCTAGTCAGTGTCTGCATATTGAACTGTACAGAGACTCCCACTCTCTCTCCCCTAGTCAGTGTCTGCATATTGAACTGTACAGAGACTCCCACTCTCTCTCCTCCCTAGTCAGTGTCTGCATATTGAACTGTACAGAGACTCCCACTCTCTCTAACAATTTGTACATATCAGGGATCTGATATGTTCATCAAATAATTAATGGCTTTTAAACCCTCCCTCCAACCCCTCCCCTGAGGTGCAAACAATCTGGTGTGCTCTTGGGGCCTTGGCTCCGCCTCTGGGAGTACAGAGTATTCTGTTCCTTCACTGTATTCTGTTCCATCACTGTGCTTTGTTCCTTCACTGTATTCTGTTCCATCACTGACGGGACAGGACAGGACACCAAAGTTTTCTGCTAGACCAGCTAAATCTACAGTCCACCAACTAACCAAGCATTTTTCAGAAGCTCCACGGACATGTTAGATAAAATACAGAATTGCAACTTGTATAATTATTTTTTGTTTTTGTCTTATTCATTATGGTAATCCACTAATGGATACTAGTGCTGAGCGATTCACCAAATTGTCTGTTATTTTTAGTTTTTTTTCATGACTAATTGACCCACATCAGTTAAATTACTTGAATTCCATTTCCTTCTTTCTGTGAGCTCAATGCGCACATTGTAGTTTCTCTACAGCTAAATCAGATCCAGACTGAACTGTGCGATGTAGTAGGGAGTTGTAGTTTCTCTAGAAATAAATCAGATCAAGGCTAGCCCGAACTGTGCGATGTAGTAAAGAGTTGTAGTTTCTCTAGAGATAAATCAGATCAAGGCTAGCCCGAACTGTGCGTTGTAGTAGGGAGTTGTAGTTTCTCTAGAAATAAATCAGATCAAGGCTAACCTGAACTGTGCGATGTAGTAGGGAGTTGTAGTTTCTCTAGAAATAAATCAGATCAAGGCTAGCCCGAACTGTGCGATGTAGTAGGGAGTTGTAGTTTCTCTAGAGACAAATCAGATCAAGGCTAGCCCGAACTGTGCGATGTAGTAGGGAGTTGTAGTTTCTAACAGGTCAATATTCAACATAGTTTAGCGCAGAAAACATGGTAAACACGCCATGGAGAAGGATATCTCTACCTGAAAATACATGATCTAAGTGATTGATAGTTGGTATTCAGCAGTCATACAACAATGCCTTATTTACTTTGAAGAACTTCTCAAATAGTGATGTTGTCAGACAGCAGCTCCACAAAGATGAGATGATGACTTGGAATGAAATAGTAAAGTCATCAAATTAAAACTAATGTAATATACACAACAACTAAAATATTTTATTAAAGTAAAGTAATGTGAATAAATTATGGTTAATAAGTGATATTTAAAAATGAGGAAATCGTTGATTATTTCGAACCGAAATGAAACCGACCTTGATCAGGGCTCCTGGATAGAGCAGTACAGGGATGTTCTGAACAGAACCGGTCATGTGTTCTGTAGTCATTTCTCCAGGTCAGAGTGGAGTTCAGGAGGATCTTGCTCCCCTCTCTCTTCCAGCCTGTGGGTTTGGTAACCTTGTGGTAACTTTAGGAACCGGGGTAGGGAGCCCTGAAAGGGAGAGACATCCCCCCTCTCCCAACAAGGTTTCTCCCCAGGTCAGAGGTTAGAGGTCAGAGGTGAGGCTCACTCAGAGCCTGTAGGTGAGGTTCCAGAGGTTCCAGAGCCCCCCCCCCCTCCCCGTGAGAGAAGGGAAAACAGAGATACCACTCTTCTCCCTCTTCTCCCTCTCTGTCCATTTTCTCCTCCCTCCCCTGCTCATTAGCTCCCCCTAGGGTCAGAGCTGTGCCTTTTCGGTGTCTGTGAGTCCAGGTGCATTTGTGGCTGAGGCAGAGAGAGCCTCCGTTGGGCATCAGGGTCCAGCCCACTCGCCCCTGCCATTACCCCCAACTCTGCCACTGACCCTGTTCCTGAACCTGCCCCCACCCCTGCCCCCACCCTTTCCTCAACCTCTAGGTCTAGCTCCAGGCTGCCCAGTCCAGAGGGGGCTCGTCGTGTCTCAGTTGGGCTGACCAGAGGCCAGACTCCGGGGTGTAGCTCAGCAGGGCTGCGGACATCCCGCAGGGCTGCGGACTTGCCGGGGAACTCCTCAAAGCCCTGGAGGATAGACGCAGCAAGGAGGGGATTTAGTGAAGACTGTATGGAGAGTGTGTGTGGGTGTGTGCGCACGTCTACATCCGTGTGTATGAGTGCATGTTCAGGCATTTTGTGCGTCTACAGGTGTATCTGCATGTACGTGTCTATCCAGACTGGTCTCAATGACTAGACGTAACATAGTAAACAAAAATCCAGGACATTCAAATTAGTATGATATTTTATGTTTGGCATGGTTACATAAGATAGAAGGTTACATGAGGTGGTTGGTCGGGATTGGATGGGTGGCCGTGTAACGTGACTGTCTAGCAACCCAAAGGTGAAGTGTTTGAATCTCATCACGGGCAACTTTAGCATTTTAGCTACTTCGCAACTACTTAGCATGATAGCTAACCCTTCCCCTTCCCCTAACCCTAACCTTAACCCTTTAAGCTAACCCTTATCCTAACCTTAACTCTTTTAGCTAACCCTTATCCTAACCTTAACTATTTTAGCTAACCCTTATCCTAACCTTAACTCTTTTAGCTAACCCTTATCCTAAAATTAACCCTTTTAGCTAACCCTTATCCTAACCTTAACTCTTTTAGCTAACCCTTATCCTAACCTTAACAGTTTTAGCTAACCCTTATCCTAACCTTAACTCTTTTAGCTAACCCTTATCCTAACCTTAACTCTTTTAGCTAACCCTTATCCTAACCTTAACCCTTTTAGCTAACCCTTATCCTAACCTTAACTGTTTTAGCTAACCCTTATCCTAACCTTAACCCTTTTAGCTAACCCTTATCCTAACCTTAACTCTAACCTTAACTCTTTTAGCTAACCCTTATCCTAACCTTAACTCTAACCTTAACCCCTAGAACTACCATGAGAGAGTTTGCTAGCAACCTACCTAATGTTAGCAACAACGAAATGGAAGTTGTAACATATCATGCATTTAGAAAATCTGTAACATATTGTATTAATTGCAATTGGTAATATACTGTATCATACAAATTGTTTTTCATACTAAATGGATGATGGATTTCCACAAATGAACACATACCATACGAAACGTGACACATCACACTAAACAGAGTGTCTGGGATTGACGTACAGAATCATATGAAATGCTCTGAGACCGTGTTGGTCTACGTCCTGTATGTGTGTAGTACCTGAGCGAGTGAAGCCAGTGCCTCTGACTCCAGGGTGGTGACAGGCTGCACCAGCCTGTATTCAGGACCAGGACTGGGACCGGGACCGGGACCAGGACCAGGACCAGGACCGGGACCAGGACTGGGACCGGGACCAGGGTAGGGGGAGGCCTGAGGGGCAGTCAACACGGTGCTGTAGGCTGGGGGCACAAGGGCCATCTGACGTTGTAGTAGCTGCATGATCTCCCCGATGTCTGTCGACATCCTCGTTTCCAGCCTGAAGAGAGAGACACACAAACATACATAAGCACACACACACAGACACACACAGACACACAGACACACACACACACACACACACACACACACACACACACACACACACACACACAGACACAGACACAGACACACACACACACACACACACACACACACACACACACACACACACACACACACACACACACACACACACACACACACACACACACACACACACACACACACACAGGAACACACATGCAGGCAAAGCCTCAGCCTACTACAGGGCCTTTGACCTCATTGAGACAATAGACACTGACTGGACAAGAGCATAGGAGTGGAAAGAAACAGTTATTCCACTGAAGGGGAGAGGGAGAGTAGAGAGAGAGAGAGGGAGGGGGAGGGGGAGAGTAGAGAGAGAGAGGGAGGGAGGGAGGGGGAGGGGGAGAAAGAGAGAGAGAGAGAGGGAGGGGGAGAAAGAGAGAGAGAGAGAGGGAGGGGGGAGGGGAGGGGGAGAAAGAGAGAGAGAGAGGGAGAGAGGGAGGGGGAGAGCGAGAAGGAGAGAGAGAGGTTGGAGAAAGAGAGAGAGAGAGAGAGAGGGGGAGAGCGAGAAGGGGCGAGAGAGAGGGAGGAAAAAGAGAGAGAGAGAGGGGGGAGAGCGAGAAGGGGGAGAGAGAAAGAGAGAGAGAGAGAGAGGGAGGTGGAGGGGGAGAAAGAGAGAGAGAGGGAGGGGGAGAGCGAGAAAGAGAGAGCGATAGAGAGAGAGGGTGGGGGGGGGGAGAAAGAGAGAGAGAGGGGGAGAGCGAGAAGCGGGAGAGAGAGAGGGAGGAAAATGAGAGATCGGAGGCGGCAGAAGGCAGCAGTCAGTGGCTCTGGATGAAGAGGAAAGACCCCAGCTGGGCCCCGAAGTGAGAGGGCCAGGAGGTATGCGGTCAACAATGCTTGACTCAGGGAGGAGGACGCCCCTGCCATGCATAGTCCCATGGGATGTTGGCTATCATCAACTAGGCAACTCCTATGACTAATTGGGAATGGGACGCAAGCGTAGGATTGATCACCCTGTCGCTGTCCGCCTTTAGGGATGGTGTATAGTGTGAAAGGCCGAAACACCCTAGGAACCAAAGGTACACTACTGACAATGCGCTCCCCAAATTTCACCAGGCTCACTGTTCATTAACTCTTGGAAGTGCTTGCACAAAGGATAGTAACATCTCATCCTGTGTTCTTGGAATCAGAGAGAGAGGGGGGGAGAGCGATAAGGGGGGAGAGAGAAAGAGAGAGAGAGGGGGAGAGAGAAAGAGAGAGAGAGAGAGAGAGAGAGAGAGAGGGGGAGAGAGAGGGAGAAAGAGAGAGGGGGAGAGAGGGAAGGGGGAGAGAGAAAGAGAGAGAGAGAGAGGGGGGGGGGGGAGAGAGAGAGAGTGAGAGAGAGGGGGAGAGAGAGGGAGAAAGAGAGAGGGGGAGAGAGAGGGAGAAAGAGAGAGAGAGAGTTGGGGAGTGAGAGAGAGAGAGAGAGAGAGAGGAGAGAGAGAGCGATAGTGAAAGGGGGGAGGATGAGAGAGGAGGGAGAGAAAGTTGGGGAGAAAGAGAAAGGGAGAGAGAGGGAGAGAGAGAGAGGGGGGGGATAGTGAGAGGGGGAGAATTAGAGAGGGGGAGAGAGGGGGGATAGTGAGAGGGGGGAGAAATAGAGAGGGGGAGAGAGAGTTGGGGAGAGAGAGAGGGGGAGAGTGTGAGAGAGAGAGGGAGGGGAGAGTGAGAGGAGAGAGAGAGGAGGGAGAGAGAGGGGGGAGAAAGGAGAGGGGGATAGAGAGGGGGGGTGAGAGGGGGGAGAAAGAGAGGGGATTAGAGAGGGGGGTGAGCAGGGGGGTAGAGAGGGGGGGAAAAAGAGAGAGAGAGAGGGGCGAGAGAGGAGAGAAGGGATAGTGAAGGGGGAAGAAAGAGAGAGGAGAGAGAGAGAGAGGAGAGAGAGAGAGAGAGAGAGAGAGAGAGAGAGGGGAGAATTAGAGAGGGGGAGAGAGGGGGGCGATAGTGGGAGAGGGGGTGTATGAAATAGAGAGGGGGATAGGGGGAGGAGGGGGAGAGAGAGTTTGGGGAGGAGGATCAGGGGAAAGGAGGGGAGAGAGAGAGAGAGATGAGAGAGAGAGAGGACGAGAGAGAGAGAGGGGGGGAGAGAGAGGGGGAGAAATAGGAGAGGGGGATAGGGGGAGAGAGATTTGGGGAGAGAGAGAGGGGGAGAGTGATGAGAGAGAGAGGGAGGGAGAGTGAGAGGAGGAGAGAGAGAGAGGGGGGAGAGAGAGGGGGGAGAAAGAGAGGGGGATAGAGAGGGGGGGTGAGAGGGGGGTAGAGAGGGGGGAAAAAGAGAGAGAGGGGGGAGAGAGGGAGAGGGAGAGAAAGAGGGGAGAAAGAGAGAGGGGGAGAAAGACGGAGAGGAGATGTCTATGTCAGAATTAGACAGAGTAACCGTGAGGTAGGGGGACTACCAGACCTATTAGCTCCCCACATGGGTACCTCCATTACTCTGACAGGGGACAGACTTGTAGCAGACACGGTGATGCTAGGGATAATGGAATCAGCTACAGTGGAGTAGCGGAGTAGCAGCTGTGTTTTGTCAGAGGGCTACAGCAAAATTGTCCTGCTAGATCTTTTATATCATACAGAGTGAGTTTTAATCAGGAGCTTTCAGCTGCAGTTAATGGTTTGATCTTATCAGTAGCAATAAATCCCACTGATATGTGGCCTGTGATTTTACAGTGCCTTAAAGCCACACTCCTAAAGCTCTGTTTCTATCCTGAATGAATTATAACATGTAACTGTCAAAATAATGGAAACACTGGAGTAAATGAGAGACACCAACTACACTGAACAAAAATATAAACGCAACATGCAACCATTTCAATGATTTAACTGATTTTACAGTTCATACAAGAAAATCAGTCAACTGAAATACATTCATTCTAATTATATCACATGACTGGGAATACAGATATGCATCTGTTGGTCACATATACCTTTAAAAAGGTAGGGCCGTGGATCAGAAAACCAGTCAGTATCTGGTGGGGCCAACATCTGTCTCATGTAGCTGGACACATCTCCTTCACAGAGAGTTGATCAGGCTGTTGATTGTGGCCTGTGGAATAATGACCCACTCCTCTTTAATGGCTGTGAGAAGTTGTTGGATATTAGCGGAACTGGAGCACGCTGGTGTACACGTCGATCCAGAGCATCCCAAACATGCTCAATGGGTGAGATGCCTGGTAAGTATGCAGGCCATGGAAGAACTGGGTCATTTTCAGCTTC